>NW_027526407.1:10633011-11190511 GCF_048455015.1 Haemaphysalis longicornis | reverse complement strand
TTACGTGCGGCCGCTGGGAAAAGACGTTCTACGTCTTCCCGCGGTAGTCGAGGGGCGGCGCTAGTTGACCGGGCTCTGAGCAGTCGTAAATACAAAACCCCGCCGTATAGTCGAGAAGGGAGTCGCCGCGGAACTAGCTCAATGGTAGAGCACCGCACGCGTTATGCGGAGGTTGTGGGTTCGATTCCCGCTTCCGGAAAAAACGGCGCATTTTTTCTCGACTTGAGTTTTCAATTATTTATTCCTGCAAAAAAAAAAATGCAATCTGACCTCATTCGGCACTATAAAACACTGTTAAAACGCCAAACAGCACTGGCAATAAGGACTGCAACTTTGATATATGTCCTTACGGAATCCCTCGTCCCGTACGTCTCTGTTCTACAAAATGCATTACGAGGGTTCTGGCTTCAGCAGTCTGAAATGCCTTTGGCTATCCCCGACTTCCGACCACGTCTTACGTGCGGCCGCTGGGAAAAGACGTTCTACGTCTTCCCGCGGTAGTCGAGGGGCGGCGCTAGTTGACCGGGCTCTGAGCAGTCGTAAATACAAAACCCCGCCGTATAGTCGAGAAGGGAGTCGCCGCGGAACTAGCTCAATGGTAGAGCACCGCACGCGTTATGCGGAGGTTGTGGGTTCGATTCCCGCTTCCGGAAAAAACGGCGCATTTTTTCTCGACTTGAGTTTTTCATTATTTATTCCTGCAAAAAAAAAATGCAATCTGACCTCATTCGGCACTATAAAACACTGATAAAACGCCAAACAGCACTGGCAATAAGGACTGCAACTTTGATATATGTCCTTACGGAATCCCTCGTCCCGTACGTCTCTGTTCTACAAAATATATATATATATATATATATATATATATATCAATAAACCCGACTATATCGAACCCGTTTGCATCGAATTATCCTCTACATCGAAGTAGTATTTCTGCGCACAGAATGTATTCTATGAGAATGTATGGCAAAAATTACGCTTACATCGAACAGAAATAGCAGCAACTACCGATATATCGAACGCCAGCGGCGCAAAAGTGCCCCCCCAAGTTGGCTTTCCGTTGCGGCAGAGGAGAAACCCGCCGACGCACCCGCGAAAAGTGGTTGAGCCCGGCGGTTCCTGTGCAGCCCCAACATAAAAATGATCCTGGCCCTCCCGCCCTGTTTGCTCAGACAGCCAATCACAGGCTGTTGCCACTTCAGTTCTCTCGTCGCTGGAGAGGCGCGCGTTGTTCTATTAGCTGTTTTTGCGTTCGGATTGTTTGAATTGCCGGCGTGTGTTGGACTTGTACTGTGTAGCCGTGATGGCTAGCGCGAAGCGGCAGTAGCTGCCTTTCGCCTTGAAGCTGGAAATTATAAACAGTGGAACGTGGTGAGAAGAAGTCCGTCGTCGGCGCGGCTTCGCGGCGACGACGCGCTTCGCAGTCGACGACGCGCTTCGACGACGCGCTTGATTGATTGATTGTAGGGTTTAACGCGCCGACGCAACGCAGGCGATGAGGCGCGTCGTAGTGGAGGGCTACGGATTAATTTTGACCACCTGGGGATCTTTAACGTGCGCCGAAATCTCGTACACACGGGCGTTTTTGCTTTTCGCCTCCATCAGAAAAGCAGCCGCCGCGGTCGGGAATCGAACCCGCGACCTCGTGCTCAGCAGCGCAACGCCTTAGCCACTGAGCCACCGCGGCGGGTTCGACGACGCGCTTCGCTGCCAGCTTCGCAGGCAGCGAAGCTGCTTAAACAGAAGAAAATTCAGGACTACTTCGTGCGGAAGTGAGGTTGTTTCATTAATAAAGTGCTTTCATAAACGGTAGGTGCTTTTATGCTGTGCAATTCTTCAGCATGCATATATCGAACTCGCGGGCGTTTTTTTGCGAGTTCGGTATAACCGGGTGTGACTGTGTATATATATATATATATATATATATATATATATATATATATATATATATATATATATGTTGTCGCTAAAGGTGAACCCAAGTAGCATGCTCCTTGTAAATATTTAGAGGGAATAATTTTAGCAGGTTCTTTAAATACTTAAGATTTTTGTAAATGTTTTTGCGTGATGGATTCCTCGCTATCTATGTCCTTAAAAAGGCGTGTAATTTCGAGGAAATAACAAGTTCAATGAGATTAAACATTAATATCATCAATGTTTTCTTTCATTTGCAGCAAAAGAAGGTAAGGCCAATGTTAAATATTTTTACGCTGTAGAAGCATATTTTCGGGAATTGAGAATGCGTATAGGCGCTAATTTAGCAGTGAGATTTCTGGGAACCTCATAATGCCTAATTCCTACTACGAAAAATGCGTAGGTCTGTTTTGCTACTGTGTCCACCGGTCAATGTTAAACGGTGCCCTTAACATTGCTCGTCCCAGATGTTATTTGGGTAGATTGTTTTTCTCTCTTACTACAGTGATCGCAGCAAAAGTTCCAATGCAGTGGGACACAGTACTTTATGTTGAGGCACAAAGCCGAATAATTAGATATAAATTAGAGCAAGTGCTTCTTCGAAACAAATGACGTATTCGCACGATGTTGATATTGCTAGTCGTTTCGTAGAGTACCCACTAACAGAAATGTTCATTGGAATGTATATTTTTTTTTTTTGCAGAGGCGTTTAGTGGATTGTGTATTTCTTTTTAGCACCTTTCTGGTGGAGAACTTGTCATTCGGTAAATACATTGCGAACTGCATGAAAGTATGAAGTTATTACAAGCTCGACATGGTAATCTGCCTAAAATGTGAATATTTATGCTCTTGTGTGTGGCTTTCTCACTGCTTATTGTAATATGGCCTTGGTGGAAACGCGTTAAGAAACTGTCTACAATTAAACTACGCAAAGAAAGCGGTAAGCAGTGCCTGGCGATGAATTCATAACAAAAAACAAGACATATACGCATAGTGTACCTTCATCCCGTCAGGTAACGCTGACCGGGTGGGGACGCCGGCGAAGGGCGTGTTGATGCTGTATCCCACTTCCGCCGTAACCCTGTCTACTAAAACTGGAACTTGGTGTGGCCCTGCTTATTTTTAGGTAAGCCTAGTAGCCTTTATGTTGGTGAAAAGTCGCTGGTATTTGTGTTTGATTTAGTTTTATATCTTCTCGTAACAAAACAGTTTTTTCGGTTCGCGATTTGGTCGTTGTTTGCAGTCAAGTGATCTCACGGCAATGTCGACGCAGGTGAGGTAGATGACCGAGTTTGGTAAATAACTTTCCCCCAATCCCCAATTATTAAATATGCCAAATTCAGCAGACATTTTAAGTAACGCTGGTCGGCAACTGTTCGGCTCTGATGAAAGACAACAAAAATTAGCGATTAGAAGTTTTTGCGTGATTAGGGCGTTTTAACAAAGAATCTCAGCTTGGATACCTGTCCTCCTCTGTGGTTAGATTGTTCGGGTGGTGCGGGACTGGAACACCCATTGGAACGTTATTTTGTATTGAAAACTTTCAAACCTGCTTTATAATGGCCCGGCGAAGGCGCTAGGCCACGGAGGAGAAGAGATGAAGTGACATTTATTGCTTTCACAAGAAGTGTTGTTGACACAGGAAAATAAATGTAGCAAAAACATTGTTCTCACAAGCACAGGCGAGTATCACGAGCCGTAATACCGTATTCTTCAGCCGACCAAATTGAGAATCACAGAAAAAGTGGTGCTGAGCACAAATATCACCTTTTCATTAGTGGTGAATTTAGAATTTAAAGAAAAGTATTCTTCGGAATTGTTTAGAATGCTCTGTTTTTCAGCTAGAGTGATCAAAAAGTTTAGTGTTTCCGAATTTCGAGTTCTGCACATTTTTGAGAAATCTGTTTCGTTCAATCCGTCTTTGCAATAATTGCTCTAAATTGTTTGTTAAAAATGAACCATGATAATACAGTGCTTGGAGTTGAAACCTTGCATAAGCGGGACTACTCGCGTTGCATTGAAGTAGGCCGATCTGCTTCAGAGGCAGTAGGCCGCGCTGGTTAGGAGCCTTAGACAAGTGGCCCGTGCAACAGGTCCAGCTCTTGTTCTCACAGGACGCTGTTGAAGCCTACATTTTAAACAGTGGCCTTCAGCATCCCAGTGAGATGGTCTTTAGTTCTCCAAAACACAGCACACCAAAATGTACTTTTTCACAGGATCATGCTGATATAGAGCAAAGTGGGACAATGTTAATTGGCAATGTTAATAGTTTTCAGAATCTAGCCTGGGTCACTCGTAATACTTACACAACGTCTACTGCAGTGCCGTCAAAACAATCTGCCTTTCGAAAGGCGTGCATAAACGTGGAAAACTAGACACGCACTCATCTGGTAAACATGTATCCCTCATGCGAATGCGTCGGGGCCAAGCATGGACGTTGTTAGACGGGGATAGAAGCATGATTTTCACGGCCAATGCAAAAGGGATGTTGCTTTATTTCTATAATAAAGTGTGCGTGCCCGGCTAACTCTATCGCCATTGGGTTAATCTCTTACACAAGCTGTACGTCCCGTACGTTATACAGGTAATTACGAATTGCCAGTGCTGAGAATTAATGCTTGTTTTCGCTCGCTATGCGATGGAAGCAATTCTCTTGTTTAACTATGCCATTAGGTTTAACGTTTGCACGTAGTTTTGTTCACTTTATCGGTTTTGTACGATGCTTGTCGTTACAACAGACTCCCATTAACTTATTGCTTTATTATTGGTACATAAAGTGCATAAAGAAGTTCAAAGCACGAGTTGGCATCCTATGGGTCGTGAAATGTGCCGATTAATGCACATCCCCTGAGGCACTTCCTTAAAACACGAATGTCCTACTCAGTAAAGACTTTTAAAGGTTTCTCTACACTTATTGCCTTGTTTACGTCACCAACCTTATTGGGCGATTATGGTCCAGCAGGACTCACAAAAGTTCACAGCAATCCTAGAAGATACGAAATAGATTCTGCTGAGGCACAACAGCCAGGAGCAACCACGTCACCTATCATGGCAAATGTATTTCGTCACCAACCGAAGTCAATCATTAAAAATGATAGAAGCGTGTCTTGCTCCTATTTGTGCTGCCTTCAAATTCTGCCGCAGCTTTAGGGGTACTTCCGTGTTGCAACCGACAACCATGCATTTTGATGGCATTGGTGTTTGAAAGCTCATACGCGTAGGCTTTGTAGGTGAGCTTTCAAAAGCGCAGTTTTTCTGCGGTTTAGAAAATCTGGCTGCCAGCAGCGTACTGGCTGCCAGTACCCCGACAGGACACCGACAGCCGACAGTACTGCGCGTAAATGTGAAATTACAAGAGTTAGATCTAACTACGGTTACGAAAGGCTGCAACATCAATTACCTACTCCATTAAATACCGCGGAGTCGACCTCTAGCAATATAGAGGTTTTATATTCACTTACCAAAAGAGTGTTTTTTTGTTTTATGTGAATTTCAGGGATGAGCATTTTGTTTACACGCTTGTTCTGTCGCTTAGATTTTTTTTGGAGATTGAAGCCTAATTTCATCAGTTGCTAGGTTTTACTATGCCGTTAATTATTATTATTTATTGCCACGTCGAAGAAACTGTGTTCCATTTTTCTTTCGGGGCATTTCTGTGGACCAAATATACCCCAACTGTAACGGGGCGCTGACATTCGTCGATCCAATTAACTGAAAATTTCTCAGCGCCCACACCAGTGGCGTTTTCTGTGCCTAAATAAACTCTCTCTACGGTTGAAGCTTGAGGTATTCAAGATAGCTTGAAGCTTTATTAAAATTTGTGAGCGTGCGAATCTAATAAAATCAATATCTTTCAACCAAATATTCCGGTTGGAGAAGTTACAGACACCTACTTATTGCGCGGCAATTACGCTGCAAAGGATGAAATGGAGGCAACGGTTCAGTGTGGCCTGCAACACAATGGCCTCTGTACTGCAAAAAAGAGTAACGCTCAAAGCTAACCTAGCGCAGTTGTTTTTAACTTGCTCGGATATTTTTTGGCGCCAAAGGCGTAAAAATGCAAAGCTCACCCAAAATCCCACAATAAACTGCGACGTCAAAGAATATAAAAACAGTAACCAAATATCCTGTCTCTTTCATGTACAATTTTTTGTATAAGACACGGTATTCAGTTGAATCAGTGACATACGGGAGCATCAGCCACTAACGTAACCGCCTCGCTTTCTCCACAATAAAACATATTAACTGAACCATGACTACTATTTTTGCAATCAACCTGTAGATGCGTAAATGAGAATTCGCTTAACTTTTCTTGGTTCCAACTTACCCTATACAGGAGCTTAACGCGCATTGGGGATGTTTAAAAGTTATCACGGCTTTACCTTTACCTTAAAATATTTTGCAGGTGAAAGAACAGCATATCCCTCATTTGTCCCAAACCAAGTTTTGCGGTGTCTGAATACCTTTGTGTACGTTTGTGATTTAAAGTCATAAAAGAGTGACCCGCCTCGAGGAGAGAGTGAAGCACGTGGTTTCGAACTGGCTTGTGAAACTTCGACAATTGAAAGGGGTGAGTTGAACAATTAAAGTCTAGTTCAATTATTCATTTTGTACATAATACTCAGTGCCAAATAAGAACTAAAGATACGTGTTTTTTTGTGTTTTATAATCAGGATTGTTGAGTATGTCGCAAGATAAGCATTTGCGCCAAAACGCGCGTAATTGGTAACAATTGATCTGGAATGTTACAAACTCCGCGTTTGTTTTTTGCAGATATTGCGTCATCGGAACGTTTCTTCAAGAGACGAGTCACAGACAACATTCAATGCGAGAAAACCGACCACGCATGTCGGCGTGACAGCCTGCAGGACAAATTTCAGCGCAAATTGCCTTGCCCGACAATTCCATGGTGGCATCACAATTGCAATAATGCCGAACCTGACCGTAACCTCAGAAGAGTACTGCGATCATCACACAAAAATGCATCCAGCAAAGTCGCCGTAGAAAAATTGTGAAAAGTGCGCAAAATTTTGCCAACCCTTGGTGCTTTCTGAAGTACTAAATCACTGTGTTTTAAACCAGAAATGTTTTCTTGTTTGCACAGTTTCATGCTTCAAGTTATAAACAAAACAACATTGCTCTTGACCCTCCCGCTGCGCAATCCACTATGCCTAAACGCTGTTTGGTTCCAATTAACTACATACGAAACCTTTTCTGAATAGTTGTTTCCGCATGTTGCTTCAAGTGCCTATCATGTAGATGTTATATAAAGCCCAAATACAGAAAACATGTCTCGGTTATTTCTCTTTCTTCAGGAAGGGAGGAATGTCTATTACCAAGTCAGATTTCGCGGTGTCTTGAAACACTTCCAGGAGATCGCAAAGGGGCGTCAGGAATTCCCGTATATGCTTCAGTTTGCTTGTAGAGGAAACGCGTGTGGAGTGGAATCAGTCTTACAGAAACTGTTAGGCTACAATTATTTGCTTTTGACTATGCCTCTTTAATGCTTTTGTTCTTTAACAAAACAAAAATAATAATCCAATGTTACGCATTGCCTGTTTTATTAGCAGTTGTGGCTTCAATCTAGACGTATATATTCCAAGATTATTCTAACTGCAGCAGGATGGAAAGAAGGGCAAGTTGGTAGGTCGACATGATGTAAAAGCAGCGCGGTAGGACGAAATACACGAGGAAAGGAACCAGAGAGGCAGCGCTCTTCCTGTCTGGTTCCTTTCCTTGTGTATTTTGTTCTACCGCGCTGTTTTTACGTCGTATTATTCTGTGTGTCTGATAACTGGGGGCAACTGGGTACTTTTAAAACGTAACAAATCCACACTGATACTCTTGCAGAACCGAAAGCCTTTATCTGTACATAGAAAAAAATGTACATAGAAAAAGGAAATACTCCGTATTTAGAAAAAGATGTGGAAAAAATCGCTTCAATTATTTTTTTCCATTTAGGATTTTATAGGGAGATGGCATCTATAGCAGGTGACATTGATTACCACCACCTGACAAGAACTATTTGTAAGTGTGAATCACTCACGTAAAATGTATTGTGGCCAACTTATGTTTAAGGGTTACATTTACCATTTCAGGGCAGCTTGTCATAACAGCACGTGCCATAACTGCTTGTAAAAACAGTTTGGGGCCGAATTGCGCTACGACTAGAGCGCGTGACGAAGAGCAGCACCACTACGCATCAGCTTAGCGGCAGAAATCACTGCAAAACAATTGGTAGGAAAAACTGCTATATCGCCTTAACAAAGCTCGGTAATGGCAAGATGGGCTGGTTTAGTTTTTTGAAAAATCTTTTTACGCAACTCCAAATGTCGTTGAACTATTTTTCTCCTTTAAGTTAAGATGCCAAGGAATTCAATCATTCAAAAAGATAAATATTCTGTGGCCTCATATATTATCCCCATGTTTTTTTGTGAAGAGCTGATTTTTTTTCACATCACAGCACGGGAAGGTAGCTCAAAAAATGCAAATAGGTCAATACTTTCATATTCAAAATTTGAACTAGACTTGTTCACATCACAGCACGGGAAGGTAGCTCAAAGAATGCAAATAGGTCAATACTATCATATTCAAAATTTGGACTATATTTGTTTTGCTATATAAATGAAGTCTTACGCACTTGGTTGTGGATTTCATATCAATAACGCATTATATGCCTCCGGTGCTGTCGAACTGGCCAGATATCTCCACGGCACGCTGCGCGTAAGGTACAGAATAATATTTCAGTACCGCGTGCCAGTGATGCGAGGTGAAATCTCGCACAACTAATGGACTCTTAGAATGTAGTCTAACGTGCTGTAGGTTTCCAGCACATAAGTTGGCGCCTTTCTTGACAGTCTGGTGAACTTGCGGAAATCTCTACACCAAAATTCAAGCGAAAAAGGCACTCTGTTTAGTGAAAGACCTCCGGTACAGTGAACAATGGCTCTTTTGTTGACGAGTTTCAGGCTGCGGTTTCCTGGATATTGTCACGACGGACAAAGTAATTTCCATACTTGCTCCTGAGGCATCTACTAACGCCAATTTCTCTACTGGCAAGTGTAAAGCAAGCAAGTAATGTCGTTTTGAAGTAAACATGAAATGCGGTGACTGGGAAAAGGCCGTCGGCAAGTCGAGTTTGTCACTAAGAGTCCAGATTCTGGAACAATAATATTTACAAGCGCCGCACACACAGACACCGCCGCCTCACTCGGCGTTTTTTCTGTGTTCTGTGTGGGGTTTATTACGCCTGCCGAAATTAACCTCGACAACTCCGTGTTTTGCTCCGTGCAGACCTTGTTTGAGAAAGAAACGACCAAAAAATATTTATCCCTACAAAAACACAGCGCGAAATAGAGACAAGCATAACATGTAAAAAAGAAACACCACATCGCTGACAAGTAATTAACTTTACTTTCTTTTATCTTAATCAGACAATTCAGTAGAGTTTGCTGATTCCTTCACTTATTATTTTTTATACTGATGACATCCCCACCACTGCTTGCGATCTATTCCTATCTTGTCTGCCCCCGTCTTGTCTTCGTTATTCCCAACCACATCTCAGGCACTTCATTATGTCATTCTAAACCTGAAAACAAGAGATGGTATTCACAGCTTACACATACGGTATATCTGGTATTCCGGCAACCATTATCAAACTCTATATCCAAACTGCATCTTTCCTGGGGAAGTGAAAACGGGCAAAGTCATTTCTGTATTTTAAAATAGGAACTGCGCGATAATATCCAACTATTGCCTCATTTGCATACCACCTTTTTTTAGAAAGTACTTCAAAGAAATGGACGCCATCGCGCACTGCGAACATTGGATGTCCCGCACAGCAGCTTTAAATCGCTAAACAGCCTGATGGGGGAGGGTATGAAATCTTCCTCCTTGTCTCGGTGGGCTTATCGATTGCACTCGGCGTCTCTTGCGGCAAATTTTGGGTCCTGACGGATGCTCTCGGCGTATTGGTCGAGAACTGCTGCGTTGTGCCTAGCCTGACGCATGCATTAGCCCTCGAATGACGTCCACCCCCCTTTCCTTTCGATAGCCGCTGCAAACCTAATCTCTACCAGAACACATGGTGGCGCTCCAGTGTTCTTTGGCAGCTTATCATCCATGATGAGGTTTCATTGATTATTTTGCGTTTTTTTCTTTACGCCAATACTGGGCTCTATACCGCTCGCTTCATTGGAGTGACGAATGCACTCGGTGTCATAGGTGAAAACTGCTGCGTCCTCCCTTTGTTTTTTCTTTGCGGCATAAAAATTTCAAACCAACGGAATGCTTGCAGCTGATCATGATAGTGACGATCCTTGAATGTAATGGCGCAGGGCCAACTGGGGTGAAGAGCGCCAAAACAGTGGTTATGTATGAGGGATGAAGATCAAAACATTAAAATCGCTCAACAAGAACGAAGGTAAAATCATTAAAAGGTAATGAGGATGGCTGGTGTGGAAGGCGAGGTTGTGTTTAGGTGGAAAAATTTTACTTGTGTTACGTACTTTAAAATACGCTTGACAGAGAGCACCTGGTCGCCGGACAGAAAAAAAACGCTGGGTGTAGCGGGAGGTGTAGTCTGTATAGTTGTTGCAAATGTGCTGCCGGGCTGCCTGGAACGCCTTGCATTGCATAAGTAAGCGCATTACGTATAGGGTCTCTCCGCAGCTCCTACGCAGCGGTCTTGAACCCTCCGCGAGAAGGAACGGGTGTGTTGCATGTGTGTGCACTATCCGTAGCTTAGCAAGGAAAAGGTGTATCGGTTGTGTGCTTCCTTGTTGCATGGTCCCAAGTGTAGTTTTATTACTCGTAATTTGTTGTCTGTCTGATCACTATAATCGGTTTGCCAGGTTTTCCGGGGTTGTTTTCTGATGTGTGGCTTCATGTCGGTGTAGTGTGCTGTTGTTATGTCGACTGTAGTTGTAATAGTTGATGCAAAAGCAGCAATTTTATCTGCGGTCTCGTTCCCTGAAATTAGAGAGTTACCTGGCACCCAGAAAAAGGCCAATTGGAAGTTTAATGCATATAAAGACGTAAGGGTTCTAATGAGAAGGTTTACCACATAGTTTTTAGAATATGTTTGAGATAACAATGTCCTGGAAACAGTTAAGGAATCAGGATGAATTATGGAGTGTGAAATTTTAGTTTAGAGCTTATGGTTCACGACAAGAAGTATGCCGTAAGCCCCTGCCGTAAAGATACTGGTATATACATTCATAGTTTTACAAACGTAAAAGCTGGTTCTGGGGGCAGCCCAGGACCCAGCAGTTGCAGTCTGTCGGGCATCTGCTTAAAATAATGCACGCTGGTACTGTCGCTACAAAGTTAGGACGTGGTGCAGGATTGCACTTCTGGGCACTTAGCTTTTGTTGATATGTGTAAAAGATAGGTCGCATGATATATTATAGAGATTTTATGGGGAAATAGAATTAGTGACAGACGCTTTTATGGTATACTTTTTTTCGAAAGTTTGCCTTGCATAATAATAGAGGTAGGTGCTTACAGAAACACGAACAAGTTAGTTTCATGTGTAAAGTTCAGGAGTTCTCGGTGAAACGGTCCATGCACCCAGCGTTGCAGGTCAGGAGGGCAGCCAGGGTGGAGACTGGTTGCACGAAGGTGCCGCCGGCCAACTTGATGCAATCCCGGGCACGCCCAGAGTAGTTGCTGCACATATATATCCCCAATGGCAGTAGCGCACAATGGACAAGTGGATCCGTATGGGCCGCGGTATTGCGATGGCCAGGAGGCAGTCACCGATGGCGTAAGAGACACCCGAACACGTGGACTCAGCATTGCAACCTCTTCTCGGCGAGTTAAGTCGCCAGGAAGGTTTGAACCGCACGGTCGTATGACTGCTCGTGTGGTGCGCCGTTCCACGTGCCCGCGAGCGTCTTCGGTGAAAGGTAGTAGTGGTCGCATGACGGTACTCGGCCGGCTAGGTGAGTCTGCCTCCGTATTGCAAGGCACAGATGAACGATGCACCCATTCGATGCGTATCCGCAGCACCCTGCTTGTTGCTAAGCGATGAATGGTATCTTAGTAGGAGGTTGATTGTGGCACGAGACGAATGTCATGTATGGCTTGCGTTGAGTCAGTCCGGATGATTAGTCGAGAGTACGGCCCCGCCCTGACAAAAGGTAGTAATGAGACCAACCCATCATTTATTGCAGCTACTTCAGTAAGATTTATAGTTAAAACCTTGCGGTCACCTACTAAAGGCCTATTAAAAGCGTAAAAGAGACATTTCGGTTTCACTACGGAAGCCTTGTTCACTGAGCAAATAAGCCCGAAGCACGAAGCTTTCTTAGTGTGCCGAACTCAGTAAGATCCACAGGTGGCAGTGGATCTTATGAACAGCATATACGAACAGGTTTATTCAATCTCCGGTAGCTGGGAACAAACCAGTGCGGTGTGTACCATGGCATTTTTTGTACATGCATCTACATACGCAATGACTGCGTCGGTGTCTGACCAATGAAGACCAGATACCTGTGCGGTGCCCTTGCGAGGGACTGGACGACGGAGACAATCGATGGGTTTGTTTTCTGTCAGCTGTACTCGCTGCCATGGAGGGAGGTCCGACTCTTTCACGGTTGTATCTTCTACAACAAAGCCCATGTAACAGGCTAGAAAGCAGCTGCACCGATGTTAGAGAGCTTACAGGTGTGGACAGAACGGCATTGATGTACCAGCTCATCGATAGTGTTTAGCTGGGCCTCGGCCTGCAGAGTTGGTACTGGGATCATTCGGGGCAGACCAGTAACAGCCCGCATGGCATCGCGGTTGTTGGCTTCGTGGCGATCCCAGTCCCTCATCTAAAAAGGAGACTGAGGGTTTTGACGCTTCCCCTTTAACTCTGTATGAGAACGGAAAAGAAAGAGAGGGGCAATTTAACATCAGCTTGGATATGGATGCATCATAAAAGACTGACTTGAAAAATGCTCAGGCATTTATGAGATTTGAAAACCATAAAGAATGTCCATGTAGATTCTCTGACGTTATAGGCTCCCCGTGTTACGTTCTACATAAAGGCTTTGAACTGGCCTAGGAAAGAAGGCCTCTCAAGCAGAGTAAAGCCCGAGGTGCAGCACTGAGTCCAGCATTTTCAGGGCTGTTTTAGTCGCTGACCCATAGACAACACCGCCAAATTCCAGCCGGGTCCTGTAAAATCATTATAAAGACGTTGAAGGAGTTTTTTGTCTTCACCATAGGATTAGTGTGAGGAGACTCCATTATAGATGTTCATTGTTTTTAGCCATTTAAATTTGAGCCGTTTGAAGTGAGGGATAAATGTGTTTGCTATCAAAAGTTACGACTAAATAAATTCTGTTCTCCTTGTTCAGGAATTGCTACATCATTAATACAGATGTCAGGGTCCGCGTTAACCCCGCCCTTCCGAGAGAACACAACATAAATTTTTGGGGTTTCACTTTAAAACAATTTATGGCAGAGAGCAAGCAAGTTTGTTCACTCCAAGATTGACATGGCGTTCACAAATTGTCAAATTACGGGACTTAAACGATATTTGAACGTCATCCACATATAAAGAACAGGAAATGGGTGGCGGCAACGCCTTCCCTAGCGAGTTCACCTTAAAAGTAACCAGAGTGCAGCTCTGGTTACGGTTATGTTTTTTGTAATTTGTCTCTGGTTATGCCGTTGAATGTCATTTGTTTGACCTATTGTCATTTTCTGGAAGCGTTACTACACGGCCAGAATTATTCATGTGCAAATGATGCAGTTGCGATTGGTCAAGCCGTGCGCACAGAAAATATTTTAGTAAGCGCCTCAACGTTGCGAAAACTCAGCGAAAACATCTTGAACATATTTACTGCACGTTAAAATGGACTTTGGGAACGTTTGCAGCAACGTATTGGACACGATTAAACACTGGCGTAACACCAGCATGGAGGATATAAACTAACACGGCCGCTTGCGCCCACCGCTCCGGCTAAGGCTGGTCTGAAAGCGAGACTAGCACTTTTATTTTTTTCTACTGCATTCGGGTTTTTTATAGAGATATGTATGTGAATAAAAATTAACGCATTTCAACAAATGGTAATGCTACTGATGCTTTAGCAATCTGTTTTCGGTCGGCATTCTCACCGGGTCTCTGGTGTCGAGATGATGCATTTGCTGGCCAAACGCAGTCCAATGGGTTCCGCAAACACCTTAGGTCACCAGAGTCATTCGCATTGTGACGGGCCCTTAAGCTGCTGGGTTACTGTTTCCCGTTTGGGTAGAAACACGGAGAGTTGAGAGGAAAACAGACGCAGACAGATAACAATTAGTTTAGTCAGTAATGGTTGAAGTGCCTTCGGCTCCATCACCGGTCTCGAAGACGGGGTAGCGTAGGTGCACGTCCTGCTCCTGGACAGGTAGAAGCGTTTTAGGTGAGTAGCTGGTTCCGGACGGTGGATGCGAAATGCTAAGCTCTCACACCGAGGCGCACGGGAGGCGCACGCACATCACTAGGCAAGGCCATGGAGCTCTCGAGGCGGGGGACGCATTCTCCGCTGGGCTGTAGAGGTGGTATCGGAGTGCAGCAGCGGGCGCTCTGGTCCGTAGTGGTGGAAGATGCAGGAAACGGCATTCCTCCTCGTCTCGTTCTCACGGTGGAATGCAGAAGCGCTAATAAATAGCTATTACGGCGGCTTCCTTGGCGTCGGTTGGAAAAGGCGACCCATGGGGCTTCTTTCCAAGCGTTCTTAACCCTTCCACCAGTTAAACCGAGAGAAGGAATGGTGCGTTGGGGAAGAAAGGAGGTCCTTCCGGCTATTGTTCGCTTCCAGCGCGTACGTCACGCCTCTAACAGTGTTGCCGGCGCTTGAAGGTCGGCTTGAGCCGGGCCCCTCGATTGACGGCATTGAAAGCACGTGGAATGGTACGAACGGGGGCACGGGCGGCAACGTGGGAACGTCACAACATCGTATGTCATTACATTATCCAGCGTTTTTCCAGCCGCCCCTTTTCATAGGGGCGATTTCCTGTGCAAGCCGGGTGAACTTCTGAAGGGTTGTAGTCCCACACAAGGGCCGAGCGCCAGGCCGGGGAGTCGCTTGTACCTATTTTATACGTAGGTGGCCAGCGCCATCAAGGCCAGCGAATGCCCATGGTGCCTTCCCCAGCCACGGTGGACGCTCAACTCGACACCGCCTGTGGCAGGGAATGCCGCCAGATAATTTCACCCCCGGCAATGGCACAACGCGGCATGGTGGCCGGGGGCCCCGCCAGATGGACAACGGTCATAGCTCCATCGCAAGAGTAACGGCAGCTTTCCAGAATAAAATCCCCTTTCAAGGGTGCGCACTCGAACGGTGGGTGCCCAGCAGTACCAGGATTCGAACCCGGTGCCTCCCACGTACAAGGCGAGTGCTGTAACTCTGAGCCATCGCGGAGGTTATGAAAGTTCTTGCGTTTTTACAGCCACCCCTTTTTATAGGGGCGTCAAACAAATGTCAGCGATGGGAATTACATTAAATTTCCAGTGTGCCAGGGGTATAACACGTTTAAATATCCCAACAGCTGAATAAGTATATCGTCGGTAGCCCCGCATGAAGACCAGTCGTGCATGCACTCCCCCCTCCCTCCACCTCCAACCCGTGCATGCAAAACCAGCAAGCGGTGATGGGAAGTGCTTTGGCGGTAAATACATCGGCGAAAACGTCGCTATGAAAGACTTTTATGCTGATGATGCATGATGTGTGCAGCCGGCGCTTGTGGTGTTCCTGGATAAAAATGGACCGCATTACCCGGCTAGCAGGCAAGAACACGGAAACCAAAGCCACCATCTCCTACGCGGCGTCGCGGGGACGCCGCGGACGGTTTTTTAGACTCACCGGGAGGTGCCAAGAATGCGCTCGGAGCGAGGCTATGTTAGGGTGCCTCGATGCGCGCCCGCTCCGCTGAGGGTGAGGACAACCGCGTCGTCTGCTAGCGCGACCGCCATTTTCTTGCATCCGCTGGACGCGGGACGCGCGTTTGCTGCGTGACGCGCCTTGATAGTGCTGGTCTCGCTAACAGTGTGCGCTTGATTTGGCTTTACGTTTGATATTCATTCCCTTTCTAGGGTAGATGAACAGATGAGTAAGGTTTTGGTGAAGGATTATTTATTTTGAGATGATTAGCGAATGTATGGTGAATGCCTTTCTTTTTTTACTATAGGTGACACGGCGGGCAACTTCTTCCCATCGTTGTCAAACCGGCGCCGTGAACTTGGTGTCGTTGCGTTTACAAGTAAACATAGCAGAAAGCAGGTTAAGTACACTAAGGAAGGGAACTGCTACATATTCAAGTACGAATGTCCGGCACGCTTACGGACACTGAAGCTTGCGGTGCTTACATAGGACTGGCTGGCGGCAAACTGTGTCATGCATGCACTGTGCGATCTAAACATGATTGATTGATTGATAAGGTTTAACGTACCTACGCTACATAGGCGATGAGGCACGCCGTAGTGAAGGGCTCCGGATTAATTTTGACCTAGGGATCTTTAACATGCGCCGAAATCTCGAACACACGGGTGTTTTGTATTTTCGTCTGCATCAGTAAAGCGGCCGCCACGCCGAGAATCGAACCAGCGTCCTTGGGCTGCAATCTAAACATAAAGGCTTACACGGAAGTAGGAATAATAATTTAATACCTTGAAGCACAAATACACTATGTACAAAAATGATGACGAACATACCCCACTTCTGTTACATAATACATTATGTACAAAATGATACAAACACACTTAACTGCACTTACAAAACAGGTAATGATGGTTACGCTCGAATGTTTTCGAACTTGCTTTTTGAGGTTTTGAATTGCGTTGCCAGCATGTGTGATGTTTTTGAAGCAGGGTTTATGTTCTTTCTAAATCTGCCAACTCCTTTTTCAACTCAGCACAATCCCTTTGTGTCTCACTATATTTTTTGTGAGAGTTTCATTTGCCGAGTTAGAAATTCCGGCATTCAAAGCTTCGACACCTGTGCTGTTGAGTTGGAGATTTTCCGATGACGTCTCTTGTGATACCGTGTGAGTTCACTCGGGGAGCATTTCCGCTGTCTCTGATGATGCGTGAGTTTCTTCAGCGGGGTTGCCCACCTCTTCATTGTTGGATGTGGGCTCAGGCTGCGTCCTGTCTCTGGGTGGCTTTCGCTGCTTTGAAGCAACTGGAAGCAGAGAGATATGCAATGCAATAATAAAATTAAGCAGTAAGTTCACGGAACGCGCGGTAATCAAGGGAACAAAAAATACAGACAAATAACAAAGCGGAAACACTGCATGAAAGCGTCTCAGAATTTACACTTGTAATAATTACCCAGGTCCAGCGATTGTGCTTTTTCCAATGGAAATGGATTAAGTGAATGCGTGAGGTTAAGGTTGTTGCGTGGGCTGGTCGGCATTACAATTGAATAGGTGGAAGGCACTCCAGATAAGAGCAAAAGAAGCAGCATTGATACATATACATACATGCATGCATGAATAACGTGTTAAATTCAAAAGAAGTAAAGTATGCTAGACCGACGGCTCAAAGCCGCTGGAACGTTTCCCAGCGGCCACCACCGATTTGTTTAGTAATGTACGTTCTGTAGGGACGCAGCCCCTACGTGCGCCCGCGGAGGGTGATTACACTGCAGTGAGTGCCGGACGAACACTGATAGTGGCGTCAGTGCGTCATGGTGCCCGTGCGCGCGTGTGCGATGAACAGTGAGCCGCAACGGACACGTGCAGTGCAACAGAACCCGGAGCATGCGCACAACCAACAGAGTGGCTTAAAAGCGGCGCTCACAGGAGCAGCTGGACAGTGCGAACCGAGGGACACGCGAGAGCAGCTGCGGCCGCGGGCGGCGGCTGGCCACGATCATGACGCCCGCACCGCGAGGAGCAACCAGCGTCCGAGGCAACGCTCTTCACCCGACGTCGGCACAAGTGACTGAAGACGTCGTCGTGAGTGTACAGCACCATGCTGTACTTTTCTGGACAAGCAGGGTTTCAACCACCGCAATGTTTTCTTTACGCGCTTTCGGCGCTTGCTTGCTGTGCTCTCTTTTTGTTGCCTCCCAACCTGCCTTGTTTGTTTTTTCCTGTTTTGGTTTTCCCGGAATAAACCGGTGATTTGTTCTCATGCGGATCGGCGTTACTTCGTCGGGCAGGTTCGGGCTCGCGAACCCTTTACGCTCGAAGGGGGATCCTTCACTGGCGCCCAACGTGGTTTCTTTCTTTATTCCTTTTTTTCTTATTGTCTTCGAGCCTTGACTCGCCCCGCGAGCTACACTGCCACCCGCACGTGAGAATGCTTGCAGAACGCTTCAGAACTGTGTATGCTTTGCTCGGGTCGCTAACCTTTTTTACGCAGAAGTCACCGGCGGATTCGGCGGCACAAAAGACGGCCGTGCCTACTTTGCTAGCATCACTCCGAGACCGGGGAATGCTTCCAACCGTCTACCACAAGCCACCGCTCAACGACGAAGCTGGCGTGGAAAGGAGCAGCCGAAAGCTGCGCAACAAATCCTGTGAGTGACTTCCCACAGAGTTTGCGCTTATCGAAGTGTAACCGCTGATTCACTGTGCGCGCCCTATTAGGAACATTTTTTTTTCTTTCTGCGCCGGTTAGAACGGCTGTATTCAAGGCAGTGTTGACAGTATTCTGCAGTTACAACTATGTCGACGGACGAACATGCTGTTCCCGCGTTAAGCGAAAATGCCTCCGTGCGTTTCTCGGATAGTATTGCGCAGACTGATCTGCTATCGGACAACACAAAGCCAATTCTTGACTTGACGGCCCAACTGATAGAATCGAAGGCCGAGTTTGAAAAGCAACTGTTGGCGCTTCAGACTAGCAAGCTTAACACTGAGGCATTATTGGATGATCGGCCGCCGCAGGCTCGTCAATGCAACTGCCACTGCAGCGCGTCGTTGCAGTTAAACTTGGCCGTGCCAACGTATACAGGTTCCACCGACAAGAAGTCTGTTTTCGACTTTCTTTATGAATTGGCGGATTACCAACAAGCCATGGCAATTTCAGATAGAGTGCTGATTAGCAGGATCTTGCCAGTTGCTTTGCGGGTGGAAGCTGGAGTATGGAGACGTCACCAGAAGCCATTCGAGGACATGACGGACTTCAAGGAGCGCTTCAAGCTGGAGTTTTTGCCGCCTGGGTATGCGTACCGAATCAAAGACGAACTTCGCGCTCGGACACAGGGAGAAGGTGAAAGCCTTCGGGGATATGTGCGTTCTATGCAGGACTTGTACCAGCGTGCTGAACCGGCAGCACCCGAGGAGGAAAAAGTTTTCCGGGTCATCCGACAGTGCCACCCCAGGTTCCAGCCGTACTTGCGGTCCCGGCGGTTCTCAGACTTTGAAGACCTCGCCAAGGAGGCCACAGCCATACAGGCTTCACTGATGGCCACGGAATCCTACCAACCGCCGCCGCCTAAAGAGGCATGCCTAGAGGCTTCGTGTGCGTACACCTACCGCACACCCCCAGGGATGAACCAGCGGAGGCCCCGAGCGAAGCGAACAACGCAGCGAGGAAGGAAGGCGGCGCTGTTCATGGGCGCGGGGCCGGACAACCGGCAATCGCAGGAGAAAAACCACAAGCGAGCAGCGATCATTCATGGCAAAGGTGGTTGCAGCGCTGACTCACCCCAGCGGTGCGGCGCCACCGTGGGAGATGGCCGCAGCGCTGACTCACCCCAGCGGTGCGGCGTCACCGTGGGAGATGGCCGCAGCGCTGACTCACCCCAGCGGTGCGGCGCCACCGTGGGAGATGGCCGCAGCGCTGACTCACCCTAGCGGTGCGGCGCCACCGTGGGAGATGGTTGCAGCGTTGACTCACCCCAGCGGTGCGGTGCCACCGTGGGAGATGGTTGCAGCGTTGACTCACCCCAGCGGTGCGGTGCCACCGTGGGAGATGGTTGCAGCGTTGACTCACCCCAGCGGTGCGGCGCCACCGTGGGAGATGGTTGCAGCGCTGACTCACCCCAGCGGTGCGGCGCCCCCGTGGGAGATGGTTGCAGCACTGACTCACCCCAGCGGTGCGGCGCCCCCGTGGGAGATGGTTTCCAAGCGCCGACTCACCCCGGCGGTGAGGCGCCATCGTGGGAGCGCCCGTTCGGCCAGAATGACCAGAGGCAAGTACCTCACAGTTGGGAGACATTTCCTAACCATCGAAAATCCATCTGTGCAGACATCAGCAAGGAATTCCTGTCCCAATCACCCGAGTCGAGCAACAAGGAAAGGCGGCAAGCGGCTTTCCACCAGACCGTGTACTCAAGCTCGGCGAGCTCGGAGGCGCCACCTTGCCTGGACACAGTGCAGCCGACAGGCGCACGCGACAATGCACTGGTATTCTGGTCATCCTACCACCCAGCGGCACGCTGTGCAGACCCCCTGGCGCAACCAATCGAGATAAGCCCCTCGAAACTGCGGCGAGACTCGCCGCATTGCGGCAGGCAGCAGTGCACAAACCCGCAGACGCAGCAGTGCAAAGACCCACTGCCTCCAAAGCGGCCAAAACGGCCGCAGAAAGCTCGGAGCAGACGGCGGGTGAAGGAGCAGAGCCGAAATTTCACACCAACTGCCTTCGAGCATGCCGCACCCTACATGGACGACATGGAAGGCGGGAACGTGGTGCAAAAGGCACACGAAGGGCCTCCAGCGAGCAACAATCAGCGCATGGTGAGCTGTTGGCCCTTGGCCCTTGGCGGCCAGGCTGCAGGCGTGGACAATGCACCTTTCATTACAGTCAAAGTAGCTGGCCTGACTATACCTGCCCTACTGGACACTGGAGCAACGGTTTCTGTGTTTGGAGACGTTGTCGGAGAATGGTGCTCCCCGAGGAACATCAAATTCCGACACGTAAGCACCAGTATCAGAACAGCTTCGGATCAGGTCGTGCCGATAACATCGGCAGTGAGGCTGACAGTAATCGCAGATGGTCGCAAGCACAGGCAACGTTTCTTGTACCTCCCCGGTCTTTCCTGTCCAGCCATTCTAGGCCGCGATTTTATGGCCAGGACAGGGCTAGTGCTTGACGTGAAGGCTGGAAACTACCACTACGGCCCAGGAACGCCGCTGAACAGCTTTGCAGCAAGACCACCAGAATCTCTGTCAGGGTTGCTGACAGCGGAGACCACCGCCGGAGACGTTGAAAATGGTTTGCGAACAATATTGATGTCGTTCGCAGGACCACCGGAGGAACAATCACGGCTCGCAGCAGTACTACAACCTTTCGCAGCGATGTTCACGGAAGCTCCGGGTACTGTGAAATCGAGACGGGAGATGCGCGTCCACTACGGTTCAACCCAAGGCCCTTGAGCGTCCACAAGCAACCACAGCTGGACGGAGCCCTGCAGGAGATGGTAAATACAGGAGCGGTGAGGCCATCAAAAAGCCCTTGGGCATTTCCGATTGTGCTGGCGGATAAGAAAGATGGTAGTGTCCGCATGTGCGTAGACTACAGACGCCTAAACGCGATAACTACGAGAGACTCGTATCCCTTTCCATCCATCGATGCGGTTATGTATGCGGTAAGCTCATCAAAGGTTTTTACCACACTTGACTGTAGTAGAGGTTTCCTACAGATCCCCGTAGCGGAGAAGGATATCGAGAAAACAGCGTTCACTTGTACCAGAGGGTTGTTTGAATTCGTGAGGCTGCCTTTCGGTTTGTCAAATTCCCCAGCAACTTTCCAGCGCATGATGGACATCGTGCTGAGGGACGCGAAGTTCAACTACGCGATGGCGTACATGGATGATGTGGTTGTATATTCAGACAACCTTTAGGATCACGTTGTTCATTTGCAGACTGTGTTGGAGCGCATGCAAAACGCAGGCCTCACAGTGAACCCCCGCAAGGTACAACTGGCTGCCAGCAGGATCGAGCTCCTGGGCTTCGTTGTGGACCAAGGTTCAGTCCGGCCAAACGAGGAGAAGCTCAAGGCAATCTTGCAGTTCCCGAAACCAGAGAACGTCAAAAGTCTGCAGCGCTTCCTGAGTATGGTCGGCTTCTACAGGCACTTCATTCTGAACTGTGCGGACTTGGCACGGCCCCTCCATCAGCTGCTAAGGAAGGGCGCCAAGTGGTCTTGGACGGCTTTGGAGGAGCAGGCGTTTCAGGCGCTATCAACAGCCATCGCCGACACCACAAGCCTGCGGTTGCCAGATCTCAACCGCCCCTTTGTTGTCCAAACCGATGCAAGTGAGTACAGCATAGGGGCTGTTTTGCTACAGGAGCATAGCGGCGAACTGTACCCTCTGGCATTCGCCAGCCGCACTCTCTCAGCACCCGAACAGAACTATTCGGTGACAGAAAAAGAGTGTCTTGCCATAGTGTTCGCCCTCAAAAAGTTTAACATGTACTTGAATGGCGCAGATTTCACGATAAGACTGACCACCAAGCACTGTCATGGTTGTCACGGCTTCAGAACCCTGCAGGTCGCCTCGCACGCTGGGCGCTAAACCTGCAGAAGTATCACTACAAAGTGGAATACAAGAAGGGCACCAGCAACAAAGCCGTGGACGCCTTGTCTCGCGCACCCCTACCAACACAACAGCAACCAGAACCCCAGGTCTTCGCGGTTACAACGCCTCGAGAAGCCTGGGGAACCCTTGTAAGTCGCCAGGAGATGCTTGAAGCGCAGCAGGCCGATGAGCAGTGCAAGCGCATCCGGGAGTCGATTACGGCCGCAGAGAACGACGATACTGCGGCGGCGAGGGTCCCGGACTACGACGGCTACGTCCAAAGCCAGGACGGCTGGCTACTGCGGTACATTCCAAGCGCAGACACCGACAGTGGTGAGTATCCCTTCCGGGTATTCGTACCAAAGCGCCTAAGAAGGTCTTTTCTGGAATATTACCACGACGCTATCCTTGCTGGTCATAGTGACGGTCTGAAAACCTACCAAAAGCTATGCCGCGTTGTCACATGGCCTCGCCTGAGAAAAGAGGTAATGAAGTACGCCCAGACATGCCCAGTTTGCCAATCTGTCAAGCCAAGAGGCGGCAAACCACCTGGCCTCATGAAGTCAGTCGAGAGCCGCTTCCCTTGGCAAATCGCGGCGTGTGACGTGATGGGTCCATACCCAAGATCAGTGAAGGGCAATCGCTACCTTCTGGTCGTCACAGATCATTTCTCCAAGTGGGTCGAGCTGTACGCATTACGTAGACTTGATTCTAAGTTGATCTGGGAGAAGTTGTTGGACACTTTCACCCGCTTTGGTTTTCCAGAACAGCTCATAACAGACAATGCGACGTACTTCACCAGCAAGAACTTCGTGGACACTTGTTCGGTTCTGGGCGTAGTGCATAAGAAGACTACTCCGTACCATCCACAAGCGAACATTACGGAACGGGTCAACAGAAACTTGAAGATGATGCTGGTGGCCTTCACTGAACGTCACAAAGACTGGGATGCTCACCTCTCGGAAATGGCGTTTGCCACTCGGACTACGGTCAATCGCTCTACCGGGTTCACACCAGCAGTCATGCTTTTTGGTCGCGACCTGTGCTTTCCTATCGAACACTCGTTCAGTGACCAGGTCGAGGTGCACCCTCGCACTTATGTTAAGTATGCGCAGGATCTCCGCAGCAGCATGAACGAGACCCTCCAGGAAGCCAGGCAACACCTGGACTTGGCACGCCTCGAACAGCGCCAGCAGTACGACAAGGGACGGCGCCAGGTCGAGTTTTCCGTGGGTGACCTGGTACTGCGCCGCACGCATCCGTTGAGCGATGCAGCAAAAGGGTTTGCTGCTTCCCTGGCTGACCGATGGGAAGGTCCTTATAAGGTAACAAAGCGCACATCTCGGCTGACGTATCGCCTTCGCAACCTGCACGGAGGGCGGGATACGGGTCCCGTAGGCATTGACGACCTTAAGGCATATTATGAGCGACTCTCTGTAGAAGAAATCTAATCTTGCTAATGTTCTTCCAGGATACGCTATCCGCTCAACGTTGCAGCAACAAGGTTCGGCGGGAAGACCTCCACCGGCACTCATCTCAAACCCACAGGAGAAGGCATCCTCAACGGCAGC
The DNA here is from genome assembly GCF_048455015.1 of Haemaphysalis longicornis. Lineage (NCBI taxonomy): Eukaryota > Metazoa > Arthropoda > Arachnida > Ixodida > Ixodidae > Haemaphysalis > Haemaphysalis longicornis. Next base: position 11,166,570 of record NW_027526407.1, on the reverse strand, counting down.
CCTCCAGCGCTTCTCGGACAACTAGCGAGTTGTCCGGTCTTGGGGGAGGGGGAATGTAGGGTCGCAGCCCCTACGTGCGCCCGCGGAGGGTGATTACACTGCAGTGAGTGCCGGACGAACACTGATAGTGGCGTCAGTGCGTCATGGTGCCCGTGCGCGCGTGTGCGATGAACAGTGAGCCACAACGGACACGTGTAGTGCAACAGAACCCGGAGCATGCGCACAACCAACAGAGTGGCTTAAAAGCGACGCTCACAGGAGCAGCTGGACAGTGCGAACCGAGGGACACGCGAGAGCAGCTGCGGCCGCGGGCGGCGGCTGGTCACGATCATGACGCCCGCACCGCGAGGAGCAACCAGCGTCCGAGGCAACGCTCTTCACCCGACGTCGGCACAAGTGACTGAAGACGTCGTCGTGAGTGTACAGCACCATGCTGTACTTTTCTGGACAAGCAGGGTTTCAACCACCGCAATGTTTTCTTTACGCGCTTTCGGCGCTTGCTTGCTGTGCTCTCTTTTTGTTGCCTCCCAACCTGCCTTGTTTGTTTTTTCCTATTTTGGTTTTCCCGGAATAAACCGGTGATTTGTTCTCATGCGGATCGGCGTTACTTCGTCGGGCAGGTTCGGGCTCGCGAACCCTTTACGCTCGAAGGGGGATCCTTCAGTTCTTATACGAAAACACGCAGTGAATCAAATGGTAAATGCCTACCTCTGATTGGGAAAGGCGTTGGCACAGCATTTGGTTTCAGCTTCCTCCATACATCTGCCCGGTTTTGTTCTAGAAAGGATACTTCAAAGTGAGCCTGCAGGATAAATTGTCAATATAAGTGCCTTTTTCTCACGAGAAATAAGAATAAATGATGCGAAATCAAGCAAATCAAACTAACTGGCATCCACGCGTATCGGGTCACATCCGCACATGATTCACAAAATAGAGGTGTAATTCATATTACTTTTCACCTCCATACGCTACTTTTATGACATGATAATCGCGAATAAATGGCCTAAATATCGTAATTTTTCCGCACAACAAGATGTAAAACAGACCTTAAGTTGAGACAACGAGGAGAAACACGAGCATACCGCATCGCATGCAGTTTTATGCTTCGGGATATATTATTCACGCTGCCAAAAATGCGGTTTCGGTAAAGTAAGCGTGATGCGCCGGGATGACGCTTCGGGACTAAGAAAGGTCGCACACCTTACAACGAGCGCCTTATTTCGTGATACAAAGTGAAATGACTGAAGAATCAAAGCGCCATACGTTTCATATCGGCCTCCCGCTTTAAGGGGCCATTTCCGTTTGCATCAATCAAATATAAAAAGGCCACAAAAGCAAGATGAAACCTCCAACTTAAACACATAAAATTGTACGTCTGGTATCTAGAAACCACTACACGGACAAGCTGACAATAGCCCCAAATGGATTTGGCAAGCCGGGTACTTACACCGCATATGCAGGAGTGGTTCGTCGGCTGCCACTTGTCCCTCTTGATCTTCCCCGTCCACAGAAGCCACCTTTTTGGGTCTCTAGGAAACTAAAACATCCTTCATACATTCGTAGCGCTGTTAAAACACTGGGGAACGCAGCACCCAGTCATTCTGCAAAGAGACTTTGTGAAGAGCGCCGCTTTTCGCGCGCCTAGCGTGGGAGTCGGAGGGGGCGGGATGCAAAAAAATGGCGGCGGCGCCTCCCGAGAACCGGTCTTGGCGGCGGCGACCCCTTCAAAAAGTGGCGCCACCCTCAACGGAGCGGGCCCGCATCGAGGCGCCCTAGGCTATGTCGACAAACCGCGCTTTATTGCTAGGTCGTAAACAATGAAACACCAACTGGACAGGCTGTCTTGGGCTTGGGCTTGTACGGTGTCCCCACGAGTTAGATGAGCCGTCCATGGCCGCTGCCTCGTCTCGTCGCCTGAGCGGAGACTCGCTTTCTCTCGGTGTCGAGGAACGCTAGCCACTTTGTCCGACCCACTCAGGTTTGAGGCCTCGGCAGAAAAGCCCTAAGCCGAGCAATACTGCTTCCGACGTGACCTCGGTCGTAGGGAAAGGTCTCCAGAGGGGAAAGAGGGTACAGGCGTGGAGTCTGGCCGCTAGAAGGCCGGCGACCGGTGTGCTGTAATCGCGGATGGGGAAGAATGCCTTGCACGAGGGCGCGCACTCGCCCACGGATTTGTCGCCGAGGCGGCTTCACCGTGTCGGCGGCGCCAAACAATTAGCCCTAAGTACAGTGTGCGGCTGGCATGGAGACCCACATGGGCCCCAAATCGATCCCTCCTCAAGACGTCGCTCGTCTTCGTGAAACGGCAAAAAGGTCAAATAAAGCGGACACCCTACACGGCTATAACAAGTCCCCAGTCTAAGAAGGCCGCGGAAAAGTTCCTGCTTGAACGCACACACACGCAATGTCTTGACGGCACACACGCGCGCGCACGCACACACACACAAACACACACACAAACACACACACACACACACACACACACACACATACACACACACACACACACACACACGCACACACACACACATCACACACCGACACACACCAAACACACACACAGACTCGCTCAAACATCTACACCTACAGGCACACACACACACTCACCCAAACACACAGACACACCCACACCCACACACATGCACACACGCATACACTCACACTCACCCACACGCGCACGCACACACACTCACAGACGCACGCACACACACGAGAACACACACACACGAACGCCCCCGACACACATACTATGACGACGCAGTCCAGTTGCAAAATCAGGCTCGGGGTGCGTCATGACCCCGGTGACCATTGCCGATAACGCACTCCCTCACCAGAGCAGGATTGACCACCCTGGTGTAGTAACGGCCACAACCTCCCAAGAATACGGCAATAAACTTCAATAAACCAATTAACCTTCACTCAGCCCTGCATAAAAATTCGCTTTGCAACCGAGACACTCTTCTGCTAAATGTCTAATGTGTTTTTTGCATATGCCGTTCTAATACAGCGTGGCTGTAACTATTTAAACATTGAAATACCACAGATTTTTTCAAGTGTTTTACGGAAAGTGCCAGTATACAGTGGTATAGCCACTTGATAATTTATTGTTCGAAATCTTCTTGGGATAAGTAGCCGCGTCCATTTTGTGTTTCTGCCAATATATTCCAAAATTCTTAAACTAAGTGTTCTTACATAGTATGTCTTACTTTCTTTGACACCTATAGAAAGACTTTATATCTAACTAGCAGGGCACACTAAGAAGCTGATCACACGCCAAAACTAAGAAGTTGCGCAAACACCACAACATGCATACCCACTACCACTATATACCATAATCTCGTGCACGTCATACCCGTTCGGTTGCCTTTGTTCGGACAGAGGCTGCTCAGGCAAATTCAGATCATCGTCCCTACACATTTGAACAGATTAGATGCGAGTGGTTCCCCTATTTACGCCTTCGCATTTTCACCATGTATAGAGTGTACCACACTTAGTCGTATGATGTAGGCATGCGTGCCGAACACTGGAAACGTTACCATCGCCAAAAAAGAGGGACATTACCGGAATAGTGTGGGATAGACATGTTTACGTCGAACCTCCAATTTAAGTCGAGATAAAACTGGTAAATCGCGCGATGACGGCAACAAGATGCACCGTGTTCTATAGTAGTGACTTTAAAACTCGGGCGCCACCAGGCTACAATAAAAGCATATTTTATCACTAGTCCCGATTCACCACGAGAAGCTAAGGGTGTAATAACCGCGAGTTTTTGCTTAGCCCTTTCAGGGTCGAATTGTGTCCCCAATGCGATCCCCCAGGGTAGATTTTTGTTATTGCTGATTTAAATTCTTCGGTTGAATCTATGTGGAGAAAAAATTATCGCAATTTTTTTGGGTGACCATAAAGTGACAAAAAAGTTGTTTGTGTTAGTACATACATGTGGTTTATTCATGAGTAACACAAGAAAAATTATAAATGAAAACGAGAGACCAACAAGTCATCCTCTTTTGAGTGAATCAAAATCAGATAAACGTCACTTTCGCGGGCGCAAAAAGCGGAAGCGCCCGGAGGATGATACCGAGAGCAGCCGCTGCGCGTGGGCGCACGGCCAGTTGCGCGAGCGACAGACGTGGCACCGCTCCTATAAAATACAAAAAAAAACAGCCCAATGAGTTTCGCAATAGCCATTGGTCTGTGGCAGGCGCAAGAAGCGAGAGGTGGTAGGGTGCCCGGTGGGCGATACCCAGCGCGCCCCCTCGTTACCGGATGCGCAAGCGATAGCCGGCGCGCCGCTGAATTAAATCATAAAAAATAAAAATAACAGCCGTCGGCGCAAGAAAGTAATTTGACGTATTTCCGCAGTGTGGCAGCACATTGCAAGCAAGAGGTTATCGAAAAAGACGTGCTGTTTAAACATACAAGCGATGACGTACATAAACGTTATTGACCATTCTGAAGGTGTTTGCAGAGGACGTATACGTACGTCCGTGACCCTGAAAGGGTTTGGCGACTGTCAGTAACACCTCTCAAGAAGTTTAAACTTGTACAAGTTCAATGGCTGCTATCGCGAAGTTTATTCGACGAAGGTGTTGTGGAGTCAGGAACCTATTTTTATAAGAATAACACGGTTTTTATTTAAACGTTGCTGTTGGAAAGCGGAAAATGAAAATTTCCGGCGAAAGGTTTCAATCATTTCGCTTAGTATTAGAAGGTAAATATGCTCATGCACTTGTTAAACATGACTCAGAAGCTAGTGCCATCTACAACTATGACGAGGCAAGAATACATTTTCGTAACCAATGGAGAGATTCGTAAAGTGAGGGACTGTGTTCTCTGGGCACATAATACTACTTTAAAACCAAGACCACACATCTGTTTATTCTAGACGTCTTCATTTGACAATTTTATTCAGAAATTTCTCTTCTCAAATAAAGAGAATTCTAATTAGATGATTAGGCATTAACCCGACAACTGTTGTTGTAAACCCAATACCATCGCCTTGTCAAGCAAGTAGCTCGGAACAAAGATATGCAATCTTTTGGCACTTGTTTTAATCCTATGGCGGATCCTTTTATTCTAAGATCACATACTTTTTCACGAATTGCTGGAAGCAGAAAAAGAACAAAAACCACAATTTACGAGCCTGTGACCGATATGCGGCTTAAATATCAGCATAAACAATCATGGTTGAAGCGTTACACCTTACAACTTAATAGCTCGAATGTACCCCCTATTTAAAAAGACCATAAAGTTTGATTACGCGCCTAGCAGAGTTTTCAGTTAATAGATGGACATTTATTTGCAGGTTCAAAATATGTTGTGTTAAGGATTGCCTGCTAACTTCAAGCAGGGCTTCTATTGAGATAAAAAGTGTTTCATAGAAACAGTGATATTGAAACAAGAGAGTATATTTTAACCACTTTAGCAAACGTTCGTTATGCATCGAGGGCACTTTCCATGACGGTTTGCGATATTTTAAAAAATACTAATATTTCTTTTGTTAACACCAGTTTCAATTCTCAAGTGCTTTATAAGGCAAGTATGTGGTTAATAAATGAGACTAGGAGTATGAACACAAAATGGTAATGCGAGCATCAGTACTCCGAGCATAAAACAGCAGAAATAAAATATCAGGGCGCAAAGCACAAACCTGACAATCTCGTTCTTCGTCCTTCCGAGCACGTTGTGTTGCTTTTATTTGAAAACGCAAATTGAAATACATCTGACCTGCATTTCGTGTTTAGATTATGCAGAAAAAATCCAGGGACGTTCTTTAGAGTAAAATATTGCTTTGAACGCAATCATAAATGATACTGTTTTCACTTCCTTTTCCTCACCGGCAGCAGAAGGCGCTGGTCATCATCATTATTATAATGAACCTGAGGAGCTTCCGCGTGCTCTCATGGCGGCCGGTGCAGGCTTGCACCCACTTTTTTTTAACTAACTTTCATTAACGCCTCATCACATCAAGACCTGTCGCTCCGCTTTCTGAATTCCTGAACATGACGCCACAGCTAGAGGACCCAGAGGTCCAACCCACGGGGCCGAGAACCCGGCAGTTTTAGACGACGCCAATCTATCGACGCAGGCAGCTGGGAAAGTTAAGAAAAAGACGCGGGGCCTGCGATCTTGCCGAGAGTTCCGAGCAGCGTGTGACCAGAGCATGGACGGCGCCGCAGCCTACTGGCGCAACTTGATGACCTTCTATCGGAAGTAGAAGACCATATAGGCGAAGTCGAGATGAGACGACAGGTGCTTTTATGGCGCATTTTATGGTCAGAGAGAAGTTGGACTAGGCGATCTTCGATGAGACGATAGATGAGCTAGCGGACAGGGAGACGTTACACGCTAGACTATACCGAAACAAGGTTGTCAGCACGACCGCGAATTTACTTTGTAAGCTGCAGGAATGCCGGACTTCGGCGCCTCGCCTGACCACCGTCAACCGATCACCAAATTGCGAATGCGACCTTCCCCAACTATAGCTCCTCAAATGTGACGGCAACTGCATATCATGGCAGCCATTCTGGTTGCACTTTTCTGCAGCCGTCCACAAAAGCGGCAAGCTCAGCATGGCTGAGAAGTTCAACTACTTCAGCAACCCCACTACTGAAACAGCTGCATCAGCCATATCCGGACTGCAGGCTACCGACCACTCCTACAAGGACGCCATGGAGATACTGAAAGAGCACTGAGGAGATGACCGGATCATCGTAAGAGATAATCGGCGAGGCTTCCTGGACTTGAAGCCGGTTACATCGTCATCCGATATCCGACAACATAAGCAACTTTATTATTGGTTCGAGGTCCACATCCGAAGCCTAAATGCGCTTTCAGAGGGAGCATTCCACGACCCACTGCACCAGGCTGCGCGAAATTTTTTTTTATTTAGTACATACTGCAGTCCTCTAAGGACCAAGCAGGAGGGCGGAAGGGAAAGTTACATGTATCGCGTGGTAGCGGTGAATACATATCAATTACCATGCTTTGGTCACACACACGTATCCTACAAAGGGTCCTACCAACAGACTTGGTCCTGCGATTCCATGGGGGTAAATACGTGGCTCTCCTCATCTAAGGGTTCGCTAAACGCACTCGGCCACTCGACCGGTCAAACGGTCCATCCTGACCAGGAGCTTTAACTTCTCTTGCTATTATTTCAACATAAGCCTATGCGTCGAGAGGCCGTTGGTGAAATCGCCGCACATAAGATTCTTCGCACCCCAGAAGATGGACGGAAAGCCAAGCGTCCGCGTGATGTTCCTGCAAAATCTGCGCTGCAAGGTTCAGCGAGGGGCCCCAAGCAGTGCTTGTTTGCCACTCTAAAAAGCAGTCTGCCGAAGCCTGCGATTCAAAGAAACTGAGCCTGCCACACAAAAAGGGGATGCTCGCAAAGCCTAAAGCTATGTCGTTGCCCCATGAAGGGCCGCATGTCTAAACAGTGCAGAAGCCAGCCTAAATGTGGCAAGTGCTCGATGAGGCAAGAAACATCTGTGTGCGTCTCAGGCAGCTCTAAAAACGACGGGGGCAACGTTACCTTGACCCCTGCAAACTTGATCTCCCAACAAGCGGCCTCCGTAGTGCTGCTGCAGAATCTCACAGCGAACGTAGGAGCTGCTAAAACATCCGGGCGCTACCGAGTCCTGTTCGAAGGAGGATGTCAGCAAAGGTTTATACTTCGTATGCTGCTCAGAGACTCGGATGCGAACCGCTTGAAGAAAGACGCTGACCGTTGGTGTCTTCGGAGGTCAACGCACGCTTAAAGGAATGAAGAAGGTGCGAATCGTTATTTTCGCTGCTGACAACAAAGGTCTGATGAGTATGGAAGCCCTAGAAGTACATGCAATTTTCAGCGAAATCATTTCTGTACAACATAACGTTGTAAGGGGAATGTATAATATGCACATCCATACGAAGGCTCTTTCAGTGCAAGGAGTGGAAGATAAACAGATTGCCGTCCTCATTGGATGATACTGTTATTAGGAGATAGTGACCGGTGCAGTGAAGCCTGGGCATGGAAAGTTGCAAGTGTAGATAACAAATTAGCATGGACGATTTAACATCTGTTGCTTGGTGCAGCCGGCAAAATTCAGTGTGCGAACGTTGTTTTCGTTTATACACCCGTCGAAAATAAAGAGACCTTAAAACTTTCTACTCATTTCTGAGACCTTGTAAGCCCCGGAACCAATGCCAAAGAGGAACCAGCGATAAGGAGGGATGAGTTGGGGATGAAGCCCGGAGACATCTCTAAGAAAGGCAAACGGTATTTAGTCGCGTTACCATGGAAGGAGAGTGTCGTTCTGTCTGATAATCACACTACAGCAAACATTTGCACAGTTTTATGAAGGAGCTAGACAGATTCCATGGGCTGATAGAAAGACAAGACTTGAGTATTTGAGAATACCCCATGGAGGTACCAGCGGAAAGAGTACCACAAAAAAAAGGGAACTCTTAAAAATACTTTAATAAATGCCGTATCGAGCTGTAATACGTGAGGATTGCGCAACAACAAATGTTCGAATAGTCTGACGGATCTGGTGCGAAGTCGTTGAACCAAAACCTAGAAGCCGGCCCAGGTTTAATTCCCGATGGTACGAAGTGGCGATCATTACCGACATTTAAAAAGCGTTCCTCCAGATTGGCCTCTGGGAATCAGACCGAGATGCGCTTCCATTCTCGTGATTCAGGACATCACCCAAAGCAGACCAACCATTACCAGAACTAGACGTCTGGAGATTGACTCGGGTGCTCTTTGGGGCCACTTTGAGTCATTTTCTACCAGCAGTTACACGGAAGCACCATATTCGCTCCGTAGCGAGCCGGTTCGCAGTGACAGCTCGACTCCTGCAACACGCGATTGACATAGATGATCTCCTTATTGGAGCCGATGCAACTGAAAACGCATTCTAGATGCATAAAAAGTTTTGGAAATTTTCTATAAAGCTTCTATGAACCTTCGTAAATAAGCCGGCAACGACCATGTTGCTGGAGCGTTCAAACAAAGAATGACATGGGCGGGGACATCTCTTTGCTTGTCCTTTGGAACTCTGATAGTGTTGGGACTCCATTAGAACAAGCAGTGGGACATCTCTTTTTTCAAGCCGGCGGGTAAACTTTACCTTATCGGTAATGATCATCAGTCAATCCGATATACATATTTAGGCTTACAAAATTGTAATTGGGTGCACACCTACAGCGCTCAGAACGTCAGCTATGCGATGCGCGCAACGGGATCCGGGCATCAGCTGCTCGAAGTAGGGAAATGTTCATGTCTCGACGTAATTCGGAGTTGTACACGTTACACGCACTCCGCGCTTCATCTACAGCTCGAGCAGAAAGGATTACGTCGTATCCGTCACTTTTTAGACCTTTTTTCTATTGAGGAACTGGTCGAAGCACATCATATGAATCATCTCCGCCGCCTCTCAACTACTCCCACTGGAGAGAATATACAGCTCCGCCTTGGTATCGGGACCACAATCTGGTCCGAGCCTGCTAATCCTATCCCCCGGCATATCCACGACTGTCTCCGTGTCCGCCCTCTTACGAGGAACAAGCAGCACACATTCCACACAGGGAGAAGGGAGCAACATGCACGGGCACTTGCCAAAACATTTCCTATCAAACCTGACATTCTGTACGTTAGTGCGGCAGAATACCGCCATCAAGATGCCTTTGCCATCGCCATAATTATAGTCCGAACGACCTCCTTTTAACATTCTAACCATCCGCACAAACACCCCTGCAGCGGGAGAGGACGGGCAACAGCGCTGGCACTAACAACCTGGCGTTCACCTAGAAATATTACCACCGATTCAAAAACGGCCATCTAAAACTCGGCCCGCAGGTACATATCCTTCGTGGCGTCCAAAATAGCCCTTCGAAATCCCTTGTCCTGCCTGGTAGACACCGTGTTAACTCCGGTGCACACTGGTTTTTGCGCGATGAGGCAGCGCACAATGCAGCACAGGGATTGCCTATCGTGCCGGTGCCAGCCTCTTCCCCCCCTACGGCCCCAGTTCAGCAAAAGATCAATTACTCACGCACAATGTAAGTACGCATTACCGCCTCTCTCGCCATCGATACGCTCCTCGCCTCCCTGAGCTAACCAACAATCAGGAGCGCATGGCGACTGAGGCAGACAAACTCCTTGGCCTGCCGAGCACTACTGCATCGAATTCACACCTCGCAGTTATCCTTGCCAAACTGTCCGCTAATTGGGGACCTAGCCATACTGGTCCACTCTAAGTGGGCCTGCCTTAAGAGTCCCCTTCCCTACATAGCTAATGACGAGCAGTGGGAGGGAGCGCTGGGTAACTCGGACTCAGAGGTATATATACTTCTTTGTCACCCGCGCTGACAATCTCGCCCCCGGCCTCAAACCTACAGCCACACCGCTCGAGTAAACTTGGTAAAGGCTTAATAAAGTGATCTCTCTCCCTCTCTCTCTCTCTCTTGTGGTCGCCATTTGCGTGCGAAGATTTATACGAAGATAAGGCACGGCATGCTTGTAAAATGTACAGCTCTGAATAACTTCAACACATGGGCATGGGTTTGCTGCGCTCAACTGGCGCACTGAGCTTGTTGCGTAGATCAGGAGAGCGAACGTTCCGAGGGCTGTATTTTATCGCGCAATTAACATTTCGCAAATCTAACAATCGATACCGGATGAACTCAAGATCCACTTAATTTATTTTCACTACACTCAAACACCTAACGGAAATAATTAATAAGGCAGTTACGAATTTTAGGTAATTACTTCACTAAATAGCACTTGGAAGTCGTTTTAAAGTGCCCGCCACGGTCCCTGATCACTTCGTTCAATCAATTATCTCCGGAAGGCTATTTTTAAAATTACTTGAATTTGATACAAGCTGGTCACGCCATCACCAACCCCGCTCTAGACAAACGTCTCCAATTCTGTTCGATTGACTTAGTAGAAGTTTGTATTTATTGGCGGCGATGACAAACTAGGCCAGTAAGTCCTGGTTGAAGGGCACTCTTGGAAACTCCAAGACAATTCTCAATACCTTCGAACTATCATTTTTATTCGCAATGCTTACGAAGGGACATTAACGTAGTCTGTGCTATAAATGAAGATAAAGTACTAATATTTCACTTACTGGAATTAAGACGCGGGTACGTGAGAAACACAGCACACCCCCACTTGTAGTTTATGTCAGCAATCTGTTCAATTTGCGACGTGCCTGCAAAAAGAATACACGCACATGTTTATCATTCTGCTGTACTCCGGAACAAAAAACAACTTGCATCAATAACGGCTACGAAAAACGTCTTAACTCGCTCTTAGCCCTAGAACTTGTGAAGCGACGTTATTCTTCTGGGTAGTTTGCTGTGCCCTAACTAAGGAGGTACAAATCCTGCTCCTATTTTAGTTCTACGCAAATTTATGGTTTTGCTTTGGAAGCAACCTTCCTTATTTAAATATTCTATTTGGAAGAATTCGGTTTGCCTTGTTTACTTCGGTTAGCGTGGGCGAAGATAGAATTTGCGAAAAGTATTTTGATCAGAAAAACGCAAAAGATTGATGAGTATTTTATCTGAGAGCGATTTTGTTTTCTATAGAACACTCGGAAGGTAATTAGGTGGAGCAATGCCGTGAAACTACGTTTTTTTGCCTATATCCTTTTCGTGACATTGCCAGATTGCCCGAGAGCCTGACTCACACTGTGTTCATAACGTTCGAAATTTTTTTGTTGTGCGAAAAGGGCCAGAAAAGTGTAACATTCAGTAATAGCCTCGGACGACGAATTCCAACGTTAACATTTTCAACACAAAAAACACATGCCTAAGGCGTTTATACCTATGAGCAAGAATTACTGTCATGTTTGGGCATCTATTCTTTCATGGTCATTTCTAAGCAACCAACCAGGAAAGGTAAATTGCCATGCCATTTATTTAGTAGAAAGGAGACATATGAACGATGTCATATGACCGCTCAAAGACACTGTTGCAAGATCAGGAGTGCGATGAAGCAAATTGGGCAAACAAAGACACAGTGCTTTTTGTTGACGTGAAACAGGGAACAGATCAAACGTTTAGAATATAAATAAAGTTAGCAAGAAGCTAAAACCGTCACAAAAATTGTATAGCTCGAGAAAAAGCTCAAAACAAGGAACGTCTTCTGACAATAAAATTACCGCAGAATAATCTGGTTTAGGCCGATACGAGGTTACTTAAAATAATTGTGTACAGAAATGACCCAACAGTGTGTGGTAAGTCTAGGAGAAAAGAAGGAAAACGTAAATTTAATTGTTCTGAATTTAGGCTTGAAATATTTATGGGAGGTTTTCACACGTTCGATAGTGGTTTTACCATTTTTCTAGATTATGAAGACTTCACATGTGAGCTTGATCGATGTTAGTTTTTTGGTGTAGTTCAATGAACATGGGACAGCCGCGCATAAATTTGAACAGAGATGTTAGGCTGGGCAGGATTTGGACTATCATAGTTTCAACGTTACCGTAATCCTACCTACAAAGAGATTTTTGCGAAAGAGTAACGTAACAGGGTTCATCGGTGATGCTATTCTACTATATTGCTAGGGATTGAATTACGTTTCTACAACTCTTAAAGGCACTCGTGCATTACTGGTGATTTGTAAAACCTACTGGTACATGCAATGCCTTAGAGACCCAGATGTACAATGGGTGTATAGAGATATACCGAACCAACGCATAATTTTCATTACACTTTCAGTGAAGCAACTTATTCGAATTGACTGTTTATAACAACGAATAGCGCCATAAATAGTATAACGCTGTGTTGAAACAGTAGTCTGCATGCATTAGGTGCACAGCAGCATTCCAATGCTAGATGAATTTACTGAAAATGTCGAGTTACACATCTGTATTAGCTTATTTATATGTTGTCATTTGCATGCGCGAGGAATTCGCTTCATTTTATCTTGCACACGTTGAACCTCCAAAAAGTAACAGAGACTTAGTTTCCTAGGTTTTTTTTGTATTGCCAGTTTGGTGATTCGTCTAACGAGGTTCGCACATAGGTGAGTACGCATATAAAAATATAATAATATTCGAATATCTGAAATCTGATTTTTTGATGCTTTTTATAAACCTTGACTAAACAGTAGAGAATATTTAAAGCTGGTATTTATGTATCATCTATTTACTGCACGTGCCATATAGTCATTCCATCGTATCAAAAAGACTTTTTAAGCCGCACGAAATATGCCTGCCCAGCACATTCAATGCAGGCTGTCTACAAATGTATAGGTCTACAGTTTACGAAGGGGCGCAAAACATTTCGATTCTTAATTAGAAAATCGAGCCATCGTCTTACACCAGTCTGTTTTTGGTGCCTTAAAATTGAAGGTATAAGCTACTGATGGTAGCACGCGGAGAACAATCTTATATCTAACGTTGGTAAAGACGCAGGGCTCTCTATAAAAAGGCGACCTGTTGACAGGAAACACAAGCGCTCTAAAGGACCCATGGAATAATACTGTGCTGCAGTCAGTCATTCGTTCTAAAACTATAGTACCGTAACATACGTAAATAAAAGCAACACGTTGTGTGAGGTGGTAGCTCTAGCAATGGGAATTGGTTTGAAAGGCCAACCGGTACGTTTAGCCTTTTTTCTGCTATTTTCTTAGTAGGACATCGAAAAAAGAAATTCACAGCCAAGAAGAAATACTGCAGGGCTGCAAGCTATGTAAAAGAAAATCCGATATTTCTGGTGGTCCTTACGAGCACTCGAATTACGATTTTTAAGGCGAGTCATGTTCTTGAAAAATTATTTTGCAGTACCTTTTATGGCTGTCCTCATAAAAGTTTTTCCCGTGAGCGTCGATAGCACTTAGTTCTTTTATGTTTATATTTACCGCATTTGTAAATTTCCTAAAGGCAAAGCTGGCATTTCCACTAAGATGAGATGAGAAATGTTTTATTGCCCCTGCGAGACCAGCATCGGAAATGAGTACGATATAATGCCTACGCCCTAAATGCATTTCTTAGAACAACTAAAAGAAAGAGTAAAAAGTGAACTTTGCTTACCGAGGCCCGTAACATTCATTAGTTCGCCTACTCTAAAAAGTGGGCGGGAAATGGTTCCACGGAGCACCTTGTGCTGGCTGCATGAATTAGTGTGAAATATAACAGGCAGGAATATCGTTTTACCTAAACAAAACTTACATTATACCACTTTCATTGTAACTACGTGCAAAGAGGAAGCTATAACCAGATCCTTCTATCCACTTGTCGGCAGTACAATTCATTCTCCATGGTGGTCGCGTGCTGAGGACAGACCAAATATAGTACTTGGTGTTATAAAACTGTAACAGAAACGGTTTAGGTGTTATCATGCGGTGAAGACCATACAAATACTAGTACCTAGTATTGAATTGTATTGAATTTGACGGGTGTTTTTTTACTGAAAGCCCGCTTCATTAGCGGGAAACGTTTTGACCAAACATTTTCCATCTAACTGCTTGGCTTTCCGAGAATTTACAGGCCACTGCCTAATTTGCTACCCCATAAATCTTTTCCCTTCTTCAACACCTGTAGGAGGTACCTGAAGACTACACAGCAACGTGTGGGCGCATGTGCGGCCTGGTGCAGTGTTTGTGTCTGTATGAAAGTGGGCCATTTATGACTACCAAACTCGCAAGATTCTTGGAATGCCGGTTTTAAATTGTTTATATCGAGACGTTTCGAAAAGAAAATTTTATAATATTATTGCAATGTTGCACCCATAACGTAAAACTGTGCAGCGGCGTGGGGAAGCAGGAAAATACCTTTTCTCACTCGTCAGAGTGTTAGATAGGTTTGTGAATTTAATTAATGGGCTCCGACTACATTTCTATGCCGAAAAATATGTCTAGAAGAGCAACAAAATAATGTTCTTCGTAATGCCGCATGCGCCAGTCGCTCCAATTGCACTAAAAAATGTCTTTTCTTTTGAAGACTGTTAATATCTTCTGGAAAATTTGAATTGTATTTCCCAGTACAATGTGGAAACAAAACTAAATTACGTCTTGTGCGCAATCAAGTTATCAAATATTTCACAATAAAATACTGCTCGAAAGTATTTTTTATAAGAAAAAATTCTAAAAATTAACTGACAACCCGGATGTCTATTACAGAGTCGTTGATAAACTTCGGACTACCTAGCACCACGTTGCAGTGGTCGTGCGTTCTGAAGGAGGAGCTATCTAAACTGCAATAGTCCCAATAACCGCCATTGAAGTCGCAAAAAAAAACAGCCATCGAAATGGCGGCCACTTCCAGCAAAAAGCACAGTCAGCAATGACTAATAACAGGCGTGCCGGAATTAGCTACCTGGGCGAATATCTTTGCATGCACTCACACTTCAACAGGACGCCAAAACTTCACCGACCTTTCACATTTTTTGGACGCGTGCCCACGCCCCTCTCCTTGGGAATGAAGAGGGTAACACCGCTGCCCGCCACATTTTTACACTGGGCATTCAAAACGGAGGGCGGCAACACACCTCAAGTGGCTTCCACCAGCGTTTCAGTTCAATAAACATACACGGATATTCTATAATATTACGTCTGGCAACGCCTGATTTACCCTATTTTCACACATCCGTCAATAGACTAACTACAACATGACAATTTCCCATCATATATCACCAACTGTGTTTCTGTACAACTGCACAACATGCTATACACTAAACACCACCTATCACCTCGTGTGGGAGTGGGTCAAACATTCCAACCCAATTCCTTCACCTACATTAGAGCCATGGGAACATAGGCTGGCCAGCTTCTCGCTCGAGGATCAGGAGTGCCTGATCTCCCGGGCGCAGGCTACTGGGCCTATGACGGCAGCCTGCACTGTGGTGACCACGCACCTTACTTTCCCCCTCCTATTTTCTTAAAAAGAAAAATAGGTTAAAAGAGCAAAAAACGTAATATAGTAGAAGATAGAACATTCACAATTGATGTGCACGGTATAGGGAAGACTAATGAAACCGACCGAGGGAAAGGTATAACTGCCATCTACGTAAAAAAGAGGGCGTTTTCACGTGAAGCTTCGATTCTAATAACGTCGACAACGCACGTCGTTGTACTGCACCTGACCACGAAAAATGTTTGTTTTTATTTTTATCGATGATAAAAGTTTTAACGCTAAACGCCAGATATTCAGAGAGTGCACATAAAATTGCGACTTCCAACTGAATTTTTATTTTCCAAACGAAATATTTACATGCAACACAGCTAACAAAATCTAAAACCGAGTTTCCGCGTAGTTTACAGGCGCGCATTCCTCTACACCCCATAAGACTTGGGCGCATCCATGAAGCCATGCTCTTTCGTTGTCAAAGGTATGGCGGTCATGCTGACGAAATATTCGCCCCCATGATCCATCTCCGCTGCCTACACAATCTCGCGTCCACGCTGATTGCGGGCGCAAAACACACCATGCATTCCTTAAACGTGCAATTGGGGAAATGAGTGGCTAAGTTCCCATCAATGCCTTTCTTTCACTGGAGTTGTCATGTCGACGAAGGCGTTGATTAAGGAACCGCCTTGTTTATTTATTTTTTATTGAAAATACTTTTAAGGCTTGTAGGCCATAACATAACGCAGTGGTGAAATACATACATAAGGCGCAGTTGTTTTCCAAAAATAGGATACAAACAGAAACCAAGAACAAATTACAAAAGAGGAATTCTACAAAGGGCGTTATGAATGGCTGCTTTAAAGAGAATGGCATCAGCGATGGTTGCAATGGTAGGAGGGAGGTGTTTCCATTCTACACTGGTTTTTGGGATAAAAGCTTCATTATACATATCAGTACAACAATTAGGTACACCAACTTTGCTTAAATGGTCAGTTCGAGATGATACGTACCGGGGAGAGTGATAATTTGAACATTTAAAGTAGGGTTGTGATGATAAAATTTGTGGAACAAACAAGAACGAGAGCACTTGCGACGGTAGGACAGGCTGGTCAGATTAAGCATATTGTTCACGGATGAGACACTGGGAAGGCACGAATAGGACGATAATATGTACGAGTGGCACGGTTTTGGGCAGATTTATGAGACGAGGGTGACCGTGGTTCGGTGAGGATTCCACATTGTGCATGCGCATTCAAATTTGGAAGGGACGAGTGTTTTACAGGGCTAATTTTAGGGATGAAGGTACAGAAAAAAACTTCCGGCAAAATACCCTAGCAGGCGGCTAGCGTTCTTTATTACGTGATCATTGTGAGCGTTCCATCACAGGTTATCATATATATGTACAGCAAGATATTTACATGAGTTAACACGTGCAAGAGGAATACCGTGAAGAACGTATGCATGCATATACGTTTTAGTGGGCTGCCGTCATATCCTCATACTTTTGCACTTCGTAATGTTCAGCTTAATGTGGCATTTGTTACGCCAGTTAGCTTTGCTGTTAAGATCATTTTGCAAATTTTGAATATGAGCGTGGTTAGCAACTTTGTCGTAAGTTACTCGGTCATCCGCGAATAGCTTATTTGATGAGAATCCAACAGTCTGGAAGGTCATTAATATAAACAAGGAAAAGAAGTGCTCCTAGTAGCGATCCCTGTGGCACTCCTGATTCTACCGGAGATAAAGGACTTTAGTGGTCATTAGCATTCCGAATTGACAACGGTTGGAAAGAAAGTCCTTAATCCATTCGAAAGTTGGGGGATCAGTGTTTATTTTTCTCAGCTTAAAAATTAACAAATCATGCGGCACACTATCAAACGCTTTAGCGAAATCTATGAATATGCAATCGGTTTCAAGTCCCAAATCAGCATTTGCGATGAAATGGTTTGTAAATGTTAGTAGTGGCGTTTCGAAACAAAACGTTTTTATGAATCAACGCTAAGAGTTAGCGAAAAAGCAATCGGGCTCAAGAAATTCACATAAATGGGAATATATTATGTTCTAACATTTTACAAGGCAGGGATGGTAATGAGATGGGACGATAATTATCGGGACAATGAACGTCACCAGATTTGTAAACAAGAGACACCTTTCCCACCTTCCATTCGCGAGGCATATAGAATGGTACAAAGATTGGTCAAACATTTCCAAAAGAATAAACAATGAAAACACTTTTGCACATTTCAGCAGTTTAGAAATAATAGTCAGGGCAAGCAGAAGATAAAATTTGGAGATTACGTATCAACGCATCAATACCAACACAGTCAATAACCATGGAATCCATTGGCAGGAACTGCGCAGGAGTAAAAGGGGAATTACCGGTAGAAATAACGCGATTGAAATCAGCCGAAAATATGTTGTTTCGAAAGAAACAGCATTCACTCGGGGAAACTGAGTTATTGGATTCAAGAAGAAAAAAAGATGAATAATTTGCTTTTCAGTGCCGCTGACCATGCTCCCGAACTTTCGTGGGTTAAATTGTAACAACGATGGTAGTGTATCAGTATAAAATGACCTCTTTGCATTCGAAGCGACTACGTTAAAATTAGTGTTAATTCTACAATAGGCGGACCAGTGGTCAAGCCGATTTGTTCGCTTCGCACCCGCAGCGGTGGCTCAGTGGCTAAGGCGTTGCGCTGCTGAGCACTAGGTCGCGGGTTCGATTCCCGGCCGTGGCGGCCGCTTTTCTGATGGAGGCGAAAAGGAAAAACGCCCGTTTGTACGAGATTTCGGCGCACGTTAAAGATCCCCAGGTGGTCGAAATTAATTCGGAGCCCTCCACTACGGCGTGCCTCATCGCCTGCGTTGCGTCGGCGCGTTAAACCCTAGAATCAATCAGTCTGTTCGCTTCGCACGACCAAACATGCGCTTCTTTTTGTTACGGGGCCGCTTTAATGCATTTGTAAACCAATGCGACCGGGGGTTATTTGTTACCTTTCTTTTTGTAACATGTTTGTGAATTAGAGATAACAAGTTGTTCTTAAAAACGCACCAATTTACTTAAACCGTGCGATTAGGAAAGTTAGGAATATAGTCGGTGAGAAATGCCTCTAACCCAGCTGTGATTGAAGTCACATCAGCTCTGCTGTAGTCTTGTATTACTTTAAAAACTTATTTGGAGGTACCCGAGCTTTCAACGTAAAACGGCGCATGAAATGATCGTTTATGCCTGGTAGATAAGGTATAGGGGAAAGCAAATTTGGTGTATCGAAAATAATTAAGCCTAATGTGTTAGAGGAGGTAGTAGTAGTTCGCGTTGGCATGTGAACAAGTTGCGTAAGATTGAAATCACCGCAAATGGTTATTAATTCTGTGCACTGCGCACAGTTTGCGCAATGTGAACGCCGTGGCACGACAATGGGTGTTATATACGATTTCCGCATTGACATACACGTACGTAAATCGGTGAATAACTTCCCACTTTTAGTGTGCAGCAGTATGTGTTGAACGCCCCGAGTTTTCATTCAAGTGAGGCTGATTTACTCGGAGCCGTTCCGGGGAGCCTTCTCGCCCCCACCGAGCTCTCTATCATTCTCCTCGCCACCACCGATGCCTCGTGCACAAGTTGCGCTATCGGCTATCGGTGGCAGCGCCGTTATCAGATGATTATGGAGAAGACGCAGAAGCGCAAATAAGCATACAAATGATCAAAACCGGCGCCGCCATCGCCACCTCAAATTCCATATTAAAAATTGGCGCGGAAAGACGTTGACTAAGAAGAGAAATACACAGAACGATGCGCTACTAGTAACTGGCAACATCTATTAAGAAACAGAAATTTTCAAGATGAATCAACACCAACTCGCCCAACTCGCCATCCTGTTAAACTCAAATTCCACATCGCCGGGTATGTGCGAATTGAATCCATTTGCCCTGTTGGAATGCCAGCGTGAACCCATAATTCTTAATGAATTTGGAAGGCTTTCCGTGTGCAGTGGCTAAGGCATTGCGCTGCTGAGCACCAGGTCGCGGGTTCGATTCCCGGCCGCGGCGGCCGCTTTTCTGATGGAGTCGAAAAGCAAAAACGCCCGTGTGTTCGAGATTTCGGCGCACGATAAAGATCCCCAGGTGGTCAAAATTTTTCCGGAGCCCTCCACTACGGCGCGCCTCATCGCCTGCGTTGCGTCGGCGCGTTAAACCCTCCAATCATTCAATCAGGCTTTCCGTGTGACATTTTCACCGTTGTATTTAACGCCTAATTATGCACCCATCACCGGTGGCCGGTTAAGGCGTGCACTGGTTTCGGGGGCAGGGGGGAGTGGAAAAGTGGGGCGCACATGCAGAGCTGGGCTGTATGCCGCTACCAGGGCTAAGCGGGAATAGGCCCTAAAACAATAGAAAGCCCCTGCCACAGCAGTCGCGGTTTTAGTTACAGTTGGTCGAGTAGCTGCGATTACCGCCTAGATGTACGGCGACTTGCCCGCTTGGAACACCGCCGTGGGACATTGTTACCTGCGCAGCTTAAAGAGCTGTAAGCAGACAATTTGGCGGTTCCTTTCGCTTCTAACCCTGCGCACATAACTGGTTGCCGGCGTGCAGTGGTTGCGATGGAGGGGAGTGGAGACGGGGGCGTGCACGAGAAGCTATAGGTTTCAGGGCCTTACTGGTGACTTGTCCGTTGTGCTGGCAGGAGGTTTCAGTGTGGGCGTCAAACGGCTCAATGCGTCTTGCCCGGGGTCCCCTCAGTGTTCGAGCCTATTGGTGGTGTGCTACACAAACAGTAAGATTACTACGACGCGAGAGTAAAGCAGAAACCTTCATGTTTTTCCGCGAGACAGAAGTTCCGGTCCTCCCAAGTTTCCTTCAGCTGACTCTGTAGGAAGTACTCTCAATCGCAAGTTTCGAACAAACGTGTTTTCTTTCGTAGACTCTGTGGACTGCGTCCAGCCTCGCAGGTCATCCTTCTTCACTGAGTGAAAGGTGACTAATTTTTTTCTTTTCTGTTGTGACCGCAAACGTATCAGTGCATAGCCTTGAATCTTTTAAAGAGAAGCTCACTACCACTACCAGCCAACGATTCCTTCGTGACGTGCAAGACCGCATGAGAATGGTTAGGGCGAGTGTGGTTTTCACTCCCGGAGCACAGTTTATATGACGCGGCAATAGGGCGCTATTAGCCAGCTTTCCCTGCATGTAGCTGCCTGCTCGCCCGTGCGGGTGCGTTGGAGAGACGGCTTTGTCGCCTGATTTAGCGACGGTTACTTATGGCCTGTTCAGGCGTGGTTCGCGTCCATTGTGCGCTTCCTTCGCACGGCTTGATTAACTTGTTTGAAAGCACCTCCTTGATAACGTTGACCCGACGGAATTAAGTGGTCGTAAGGCAAAGGTATACATCAAAGGCCAACTGCAACACAATTTTAGGCTCCCTAAGTGCCCTATTTCCCGGTAGTAGTACCTTAAAAATTGCTACCTCCAAAATTTCAAGGCCCAAATATGCGTCGTTTCATCGTAAACGAAGATCAAAAATGCTATTTTCAAACAAAAACTGGAAAAAAAACGGCGGCCGTTATGGCAAGTCGGAAGTTATAACGTTACCCTCAGGGATCGATTGGGCGCAGTCGGCGGATTCTCCCACGGCTGACTCGCGCATGCCACGCGTTTCAGGACGTTCGTTTTTTGAAACACATACAACATGCATCAAAAGGGTTTGGAATTTTGTACAACCATTACTGCTTAGCCGTGAGCTGGCGAGACGTACCTATAATCGTCTGATAAAACGAAAACACAGGCATCGCGAGGCGTCGTGGCGAAGCTGGGAGATTGGAAATAGCTACACAAAAGGCAGTGTTTTGCAACACATAAGCACCAGCACAGCGAATATGCCCTTTGCCGACTGAACTATCCTATGGTTTTGAGAGGAGAAAAAGAATGCTACCGTGGGAAGAAAGCGTCAAAACATGCCGGCTATTGCTTAAAATTCGTTTTCAGCGCGTATTATCAAAGTCGAAATCCAGAATTGTGGTTATTTTTGTTTAGATGGGCAGTTTTGTTTCTGTAAGAAGGGTGCCCGCGTCAAATCTTCAGATAATGACGCCATACAGCGACGAGAGCACTGCAGTGTCTTCGCGGGCATCGTGAAACAGTGACCTTTCCCGACACTCACTGCTGCCAAATGCGCCCCCTTCATATTTTTTTCCTAACCACTGAGTGGAAATGTTGAAAACAGCGGCTTGTTTTTATATGTTTTGACAAATTTGTTTCAACTGAATCGATTCCAGCTGTGCGCCGCATGGTGTACTTCGCGTTCCGACCGACGCGATAACAGTGGCATCGTGATATATCGCCTCGCGTCGGCCGTACTCACACCACTCGTGCTCTCGAATGGTTATGTAAAGTCTTTAAAAAAAAAAAAAACACGCTGGAGTATTACCTGTTAAAACTTGGATGATCCAATAAGGTTTCTTTGTTGACTGGGACCCTGACTGCTTGGTTTGTAAAAAACCAGAAACAACATTCATAGACTGTTGGGACGAGGTTTTCCTGTGGAGCGTTTTGCGGCGAACACTAAAAAGGGATTTCCCGTTGGATAGCCATGGAAACAGGTTCTTGACCGTTGAAAACTACGGCGACGTCCCGTATGATCTTTTGATGTTACTGGCCCTGCATCGTATATGAAAATCTCGAATGGCAATTCGCCATAATGATGTTGAAATGAGCCCGATCAGAGAGTTGTTCTGCCATAGTGTACGGGAGGTCTTAGACGTGTGTAAAGCGCAACCTTCTGCACCTGCCTGGTTAAATGTGTTTTGAAAGTGTACGTGGCTTTGGCCTTTTTAACAATCGCACACTAGCTAGTGACATGCTGGTGTCTTTTCACGCTTTCTAATCATTTTTTTCGTTCGTATTGTGTATACCAAGAAGAAACAACACAGAGAAAAAATTAGACCATCTTCCCACGTTGGAACCCTGAGGGGATGCAAAGCCGTGGAGTAGTAGCGTGTTAATTGGTTGTTAGAGTAAAGACAGGTGTAGTAGCGTAATAAATGTCTTTTTTATTTATCGAGGAGTGGGGAACGTTTTGCGGCTTCTCGTTCTCGAAGCGAGGAATCCGCTGTTCGACGCTGGTGTTTCGAAGCGTTGTCACATTGCCGAACGCCACCTGGATCAGCTACTCGCTGCTGGCGTTTGAAAGCGGCTTCTGGTTCTCGAAGCGAGGAATCCGCTGCTCGAAGCTGCCGTTTACGTTAGGCGTCGCGAGCTCTCCTCTGTGCAGCCTTGTCTTCGGAGGTGCTCGCGGTTCTGACAGTGTGCTGGCTGGCGCTAGTTGAAGGTGTGCCAGCCAGTTCGCTGACGGAATTGTTGGCGTCCATTTGCAGTCATCAGACGGCGCAGTACCGAAGAAGCAACTGAGCAGAGCGCGGACGGGTTCATTTGCAGAGCAGAGGGAGGGGTGAGAAGGAGTAGCGCACTTGCCCGTGATTGGACAGCTGGTGTGCAGAGGGGAGTGGAGGAGCAGCGTGCGCTAGCCCACAGGTGGTGTGGATAGGAGGAGGGGAGAGAGCGCGGCGTTATCACAGCTGTTGTGGAGAGGAGGAGAGGAGCGGATGCCGGACGATGGAGGGTCGACAAAGAGATGCTTTGCATCTAAAACAGTCGGCCGGCCGCGACCTTGCAGTGGGCCGCACAGCTATCTGCCGCACTCGTTCGCGCACCGACCGGCCGCCACTATAACGTATGGTCTGGCGTCGGCCGATCTGCGTATTACGCATTCGTAGAGACGCACGGCCGCGAACTTGCACCACGCCGAACAGCTGCCGTAGTCGTTCGCGCGCCGACGCACTGTCCAGCAGCGCCAACAGCGTATCGCCTCGCATAGGCCATACACGCGTCTCGCGTGCTCCTCGAGTTGACCGTGAGCCTGCTGCCACTTTCACGACCACAAAATAAGCCGTTATGCTACTGCCGTAGTCGCTCGCCGACGGTGAATTGCCTCTTGTCGACCGGCCCCGGCACTCTTCGAATTTTCTTTTTAGGTCTAGGAAACCACGCGCTTCTTCAGCTTCTCGCATCACATTAACGCGTGAAAGAAATTACTCAGGCAAGATGCAAAAACTCCTCTGCTCACTCGCGCAAGGCCGCGAGTAAAAGAGCTACTGAGGAGAGGCGAAGGCCGCTCGGGAGCCCTGACTGGAACGTCACATCCGGAAGTTCGCCGCAGTAACGACCATTTGTGGCGGCGCTCCGCTAGGGGCTGCATAGGCTGAAGTGGCGTGTTTTCAAACGGCTTTAATAAAAATACTGCGCGTGCGTGGAGCTAAAATTAGGTTAGAGGAGACTTTAGTGGTATATACCAGAGGTTTAAACAGAATTTAGGGCAGGTAAATTTTCGTTTCATTTGGCCTTTAAGGATTGGTTTCCAGGACAGGGAAACAAAATGTACAGACTACATACAGACACCACGCCGCAAGAGAAACGCGACGTTTTGCGCACTGCTTGCCACGAATGGCACTCATTTTTTTTAAATTGGTGAATACGAATTCGGTTGTGTTTTACAAGTATTACAAAATCGGAAGGAGCAACTGGATCTGATAAATAGCGACTATAAAGGTTCCTTCGGCTTTCTCGCAGTTGTTAAACTTACTAAATTAACTCGTTTAAATATGCATAAATGGGGATCAATACGCTCAAATGGCGAATTGTTTTAGTGTTTGCGCTTGCGCCGCGCGGTGGTGTAGCACCGAGCTAGTACATCAGGATGGCTAGGTTTCACCTGTCTCACCCTTCGAAACACGCTCCTCTCCGTTTTCTGCCGACGCACTGCCGGGCTACAGCAGCGGCGTCGTCCGCCGCTCTATCCCGGCCGTTTCGGACGCTCCTGTGTTCGGGACGCAGCCCCGCGAATTACAGGTAAGGGCTGGCAGAATCTCTGGTTTCACTCTTCGCAAAGCCACGTGTGTGAATTTAAGTGACGTCGCGTGTGAAATTGTTGTGGGTGTCATTAAAGCTTGGCTTTTCAACCATCTTCACAGCGTAGATGGGAGCCAATTTTTTCCTTGCGCAGACATGACGACTTGGGCACCGACGCTTACACCAATATTTGTAATATTGGGTGAATAGCCGTGCAAGTAGGGGACGAACTCCACCTTGTTAACTTGGTCTGGCGGATGTCGGAACGCACTGTTGAGAGCGCTACTGGCAGTGGCTCTTCACACCAACTTTTTTGAGCGGTCCCGAACGGCTGTAACGGCTGCGGTGTCGTACACCCAACAGACTTAGAGCTGTTTCTGGTGGGGATTTCGCTTCACCACGAAGTGTCTGATGGTATGTACGCATCCATGGCTCGGTCCAGCACTACTGCACAGATAGCCAAAGAGGCGGGTGAGGATCAGCACAACAGCGGCCACACCCTTACGGTATCCGTTAGGTTTACCGAGCTTTGGAATTTTCAGGTCCTGAAAAGTTCGCCATAATCCCGCTGCGCCGTAAATATGGACTGCATGATTGCCGCTTACCCAGTACAGCCGTCGGGAAAGCGGAATAAAGACAGAGGAGTGCCAACTCCAGAGCAATATACATTTTACGGTGGCAGCGCCACAGTCCTGTATAATCAGCAGTAATTGAACCACAGAGAATTGAAAGGCAGCGTAGCAAATGTGTGAACCTGGCATCAATCACGTTCTCCGAAAAGAGAGAGATTTCTTTTTCAACACGTAATGTACATCGGGTATGACCTAACACCGGGTCTGCGTAGATTTTGCTAAATGCGTGAACGCATGTTGATGTGGTGGTGTGGCATCAGATTTTTTACGCGGCTGGTTTAGTTGTTGTTTTTCTATCTTTATTATTTTTTACTTGTGTTAACATGAAGAGGGCGTATGAAAGGTGCCAGGTTTCTTTTATGAAATTCAATGGGGAGCAGCACTTGTGCCTTCATCTTCTTGCGTCCTTTCCTGTCTGCTATCCTTTAAAATGAACTACAAACCCACCCAACACATGCACTTGGTCCAGCTGTATACTCACGTAGCGAACCACAGCAACACAAGAGCCATGGTGACGGTTGGGACTTGTGAAAGCGACCACACAGAATTGAGGCTTTACGCACAACAACGCCAGAGGCCAAAGAGCGTTCTATAGCTCTAGCGCTAACGCAAAAAATGCCTCCGCTGCGGGTAGGGACCCTGAAAAGTCTTGTCTAAGTTTCACGTCGAGTCTAGTTGCACGAGCAGCAGTTTTCATCTGGGAAAAAAGAAAACCCAACAGGGAAGTCCAGATTGTCTGTATCCCTATTCATTACCCGTCCCGAGGCTTCGTCGACCAGGCCCTGGAAGGAGAACTTTAAAATAATGGAACATTAGAAGATAAGAAAAAAAAGATCTCCAGGCCCCGCACCCAAAGTAGAAGTAAACACGGGAGACAGCACTCATGTTACTTCAAACTAACACATTGTCCCACCCCTTTGGAAGAATCTAGTATTGCCCAACCAGTACCATCCACTAGGCAAATTTTGTGGACAACTAGGCACAAGACTTCACCCTATGTGGGAGTGCAAGGACAACTCTGATATACCCCCCTACCCCCTGTCATGCAGTGGGACATCATGCCGTCTAGCTTACATCGTCCGCTTTAGGTTCTTCTGGTAGAAATAGGTGCGCTGGTGAAGACAGCTTATAGACTTGTGAACTCAGTAGCCGCTCCTGCCGGACGCAAAGCCCAATAAAAAGCTTTATTTCTCCCCTCCTGCGTCATTTAAATAGTTTCATCGGTCATTACTGAGGCGAGAAATTCTTAGGCATTTTTTTTCGTAATAGGAAATTTGGGGCAATGACTGCTATAGAGTAAACGTGATGATTTTTGTATGTTTTTGTCTTTTTTAGCGCCAGATTTATAATTGCAGGGTATGTTAGTGCTAGCTTTATTATGTAAGCTTCTGAATCAGTTATTCACAAAAATGAAGCGGTAACCCTGTCGCTAAAACAACATAGATGCAGTCATTTTGATGTTTTAAAGAGTTTTTTAAGGTGGGGCACCTTTACATAGTTTTTGTAAAAAATTATTAAATTACGTTAGTAGAAAATTTGTTTTTTTGTAAATGAACACTTCATACTTCGAAACCATTAACGCAGATTTTTTAAACTTACAGGGGAGACCACACTGTAGTTTATACCCTTGGTTTTTTTTACGTCTAATTTTGTTGGAGCGAATGTTTTAAAAAACTTGATAACCTGTATGTGGCAGCTGGCAAAAAATGATATTTATGATGTATATAGCCTGTGTATGTATAAATATTTGCATAGTCAACTCGTTTGAAAAAAAAATCACGATGAGTGTTTATAATAGAACAACCCTTAAAAAATTATCAAACTTGGTTTACGATTTCTCAGGAGTGTTGGACACCTGATACGGTTTGGTTTATCCTGAAGAAAAAAACGTTTTTTGAGTCCGCAATTGACCTGTCTGGCTTTACTGTTATACCTTTTATTTTTGCGGCAGTTAATGTGCTCAGGTGCACTTTATTTGGGGTTTGATAATTTTGTAATTGGATGTCCCATTTTACTGGGGATCATGACATGGCGTCCTTCTAAGGTTATCGTCTTGACTATTTTTACTTTACTTTGTATCTTTTTCTACTCTCTGTTGCCATGAATAAAGGCGTTGCCGTTGGCCCTGGTTAGCAGTACAAATACAATTTCGGGGTAAAAGACTTTGGTACTTTTATAAGAACAGGATAGAAATAATCCTCTGGCGTACACTGCCTATAAGTGTCCTCTAATTAGCGTGATCGTGGTTTCATTGGGGCAGTTTGTTTTTGTTTTTGTTATATATGCCCTTTACCCAATTGACGCAAACAGCGGAGTTTGGTTGTTTTCTGCCCTTGTGTCTCCTCATTAGCCCTGGTATGTCCAACGTATTCCCCTCTAACATAAAGTGCATTTCGGCTTCGGTAATAACCGTGCTCATATAGTTGTGAATGGTGTGTCTAGCACGCGCTCTTGAGCGAAATGCCAGCACTTATTCACGAGGTCGACCTTTTGTTTTCTCATTCTGAAGCTAGACAATAGGTCAGGCCGAGGCGCGCTGACCTCAATATTTAAGTACATGGTTTAATAGCATGTCCACCTGGTGTATTTTCTTTCTTTCACTCTGCTTGCGCGGTATGCCAATTATCTTACAATCCTTCAGAACCGGCGATGCCGGACGATGCTTTTTCGCCAATGAGCTGGAGCGTTTCAATTCGAAAGAGTGATTGTCCAAAGCTTCGGGCTCTATTAGCAGACATAAGAAAAGGACGGGGTAAAAAAAGGACAATGAATTTTGTTCAAATTTTTACACTCATGCTGTATGAATGTGTCTCCTAGCCTCGTACACACTTTACTCCATGCCTGAGTATCTCCGATCAGTCTGCCAAAGTAATGCTCATTCGCCGGCTTAATTTCTTATTGGTTTGTTCGTTCTGGCGTTATTTTATTTGTTTTTTTTTCACAATTTCGCCCTCCACATCTCTCGTTTATTTATTTGTTAGGTCACTGGTTTGTTGTTCCGTTCAATCGCTTGGTCACCCTCCCTTCATTAGTTCTCTTGTTGCTTGTTTGGTGTGTTGAGTGGTTGGTTCGTTAATTCCTTTGTTTTTCTGTTATTACTTCCTAGCTTGCGTATTACTCCGCGCTCGGTTTTGACGAAGCAAGTTGCCCTTATTCATTGACATCACATTTCTGCTCTGCCATTGTGATTAGGAGGCCGCGTATTTTTTGCACACTCGGAAGCAAGGACGTCAAAATTTGTCTATAATTTATTTATAGACAAATATTTATATTTATAAATATTTATATTTCTAGACAAAATAGACAAGATGCCGTTCTCTTATTCTCCCACACAAACTGATACATCTAATTCCAATGATTCGAGAGAATTTACAAAGACTGAATGAAGTCGACAAACGGCTAGTCGCATGACGAGTTCCTTCAGTACTTTGTTCTTCTCTCGAAATTCCATGTCCCCTTTGCTGTGCATGTCATTCCCTTCAGCCAATGGAATCGCTCATTTTTTATAAAACTCGCCCTTCCTCAAGTACTTATTTTCTGAATTCTTCGTGCTCAGATGTGTTTGTGGGCGAATTATTTATTCTTCGAGGACAGAAATGTTTTTTCGACTACCATCGTTACCGCTTAGAAAGTTTCTGATAACTTCCTCGCGTCTTCAGTAGCCCTGACTTTTGCAGTTTGGGGCGTTTTATTTTAAGAATAGATATTTATTGGGAAGTATTACCGACAACTGTACGTTTTATGTTCACATTCATTCCTGACAGCAGTTTCTGCCCGCAGCCAACCAAAGTCCGACTTGTTTACGCTCTCATTCGGCTCAAAAAGACAACTATATAGCGACGCTGCAAATCGTCGTTAAGCGTTACACGCGATATTCCTCCTAAGGAGTTGTTTTTGAGATATTCGTGAGCAACAGTACTGCCGACATAATAAATATCTGCAGCGGCACTATCTCAGAAATATTTCTCATTTCTCGATGTTGGCTGTGTTGAAATAATTGCGATACTTCAACAACATTGTGTCTAGGATAAAAAAAACCGCTAGATTATAATACTAAAAGTGGATTCCTTGAATTTCTAATGTTTACTTTCACACTTGCATGGCTTTTTTAGAAAATATAGCGCTTACTAAAAACTACTTTATTATGGTCCGGGGAATCTTGAATAAATCTAGTCAATAAATAACATCTGCGTCTAATTCCCACCATAAGTACTGTGGTAGTTGGCTTTCCTTGATGATATATTTTTAAAATAATTGCTCTCATAAATGAATCATTTGTACTACGAGAAACCGGCAAAGCTTTCGCATTGCAAACAACTACGTTATGTTTTGCAGTTGACCAAAACGTACGTTGAACGGTTGTGTAGATAAAGTCGCGTCTCCAAATTGGATCTTGTTGAAAGACTTAGTTTGTAGTGAACTCTCTGAAGTACGTTTATATATTATAAAAAAAAACTCTGCTGGAATTCCCCCCAAGTTGTCTGTATCATACCTTGGAGTTTCATTTATTCTCATAATACGTTCACAGACAAGTTGCAAACGTTACCGAACTCCCGGCTACTGAGGATAACTGGGATTTGAAGGGAGGAGAAAAATCAGTCGCACATTTGTCACAAAGAACAGAACACTAGTCTGTTAAGTGTAACTAATTGTTATATTGTAAGTAAGGCGCTTCGCAAATTAAAACCACTGTGTTTGTTCCATGCGATTTTTGGGCTTCGCCCAGGTATTTGAGGCGTGATTCTTAACGAAGTAAAAGGGCCCTGAAGTATTATCTATTGCATGGCTGCTTGCGAAAGTTTTCTGGGGATTCTCCTCGCCACCGCCGACATTTCTTTTACCTCGGTTATGACGATGATTATTCCCCTCGCTACCACTGATGCCTCTTTCACAAGTTGCGCAGCCGGGTGACAGTGGCCGTAGTGCCGTTATCTGATTATTGCAGAGAATCAACAACAGAGCGAATGTGTGTAAAGACGCCCGAAAGCCGCTGCCACTGCCGCAGCCGAGAAGGCGGCAGCGGCCGTTGCTGCTTTAAATTCCACATCACCCACTAGTTGTGCGCCGCTGCCAGTTGAAAGCTACTTGCCCCGTTGAAGCTCCGGCGTGAGCATATCAATCTTCTTTAGATTTAAAGCCATTCCGAACAACATTGTCGGGTCGGCGGCCCTCGTTGCCCAGCTGGTCATAGTTCTTCTGGCAGCAGAATAATAATAGAGCTTTGTCTGGTCGCATATAAAGTCTTTCTCTCTCCATCCGCCAGTGTATTTCACGCCTAATTGGGCACCTATCCTGTGCTGCTGCTTTAGGCGTGCACGGGGGGGAAGGTTGAAAGGAGGGGCGTGTATGCATAGCAGGACTTTACGCCACTATCGATGACATACCCGTTGTGGTAAAGGGAGATTTAAGCATGGCAGTATCATGGCTCAAGGCACCCAGTCAACTGTTCTCCGCAATCGAGAGGGTTTGGTCTTGGTTGGTGTGTTGCACAGACAATGAGGTGCCTATGACTGGGAAGCCAAAGGGACACCCACGTCTGTGTCCACTAGTACCGAGATCTAAGCCCTCGATGTGTCAATTTGCTAAGGGACGGACGCATGTCGCTCGCTTAGAGGAAAAAGAGCGGAAACTTAGGATGCGTCCGCCCGAACGGACGCGTGAATGAGCGCTAAAACTATAGAATACCGCTGCCGCCTCCGTGGCCACCTCTAGTTCTTCCTGGTCGCGTAGCTGCGAATCACTCTCGGATGTACAGCAACTGACCCGCTTGGTACACCGACGTGGGACAAATTCACACATTCACCTTGAAGGGCTTTCAGAGCGACATGTTCGACAGTATCTTTCACTTTTAAACACCCGGTCATGACCGGTTGCCGGTTTATGCGGCCACGGGTTGGGAAGAAACGGCGGAAGAGGGGCGGACGGACACGCTCAGATGTATGTTTCATACCCTTACTGATGACATGTCTGTTCGGTTGGTGGCGGGGGGGGGGGGGGGGTTCAGCGTGGCGGTCAAACAGCCCAATGCGACCAGTCCGGTTTCATCTGTCGTAAAGTAGATTGTGTTAGCGCGTTACACAAACAGTTAGATGCCTATGACGCGGGTGGAAATGAGACGGCTCAACGTTTGTCCGCTAGGATAAAGCTCGGGTGTGTTTCAAATTTCATTCACGAAATTGGCTAGGAAGTATGCGTAGTCGTAAAGTATAAACACATGTTTTTTTTGTGCACTACGTGGAGGGCGTGCTTCTTTCCAGGTCATCCTTCTACACAGATAGGAAGGGCGCTTAATTGTTAATTTTTGTTTTGTGATATATTCTCCAGTGTTTTAAAAACAACCTTCTGGGTTAGATTAGAAAAGGTGCCATGTAGACAAAGATGCGTGGTGTATACATCTCGCAAAGAATATCAGCTCCTGGGCGTTTGTACTGTAACATTTTTGGGCAAAATGCAGTCATAGTTATTGTACTCTCAGCCTGAAATCTACGGCGTTCCTTATTCAGTAACAATAATTTTCTCGTATTTTTAGAGGGGAGTGGCTAATATTTTCCGGGAGGAGGTGGTGTTGCCTGCCGCTATAAGTGACAATATAAAGGGTATGAACAATGGCTTACTACGAATTACATTTATAGGTAGCCACTTCAATTGAAGTTGCGGATGAAATGAAAGGGATATCTGTATCCATCTGCCAACTTGTCGGCTGGACAGGTTATTGAGGATGAGTTTGCTGTGATATAGAGAGTCCAAATATACAACAGTTGTTGATAAAACGTCACGAAATGTTGTTTCAGGTAGTTCTTCATGGTCAAAACAGTTTCCTTCAATACATATTGGTATCTCAACGGATACTCCCGTTACAAGACGCATGCGGTGCATACGTGTCTCTACAGGCCTCGGTTTTTGCCCAAACTACTAGAGATTTGGCTTCAACCCGCGTAATGCCTTGGTATAGCACATTGTTGGGAAATGTGGAGTATAACAAGGTAAATAGAATTTTGTCTTCTTACTTCTGCTTGAGCAGCAAATTCTCCGAGAAAAAACGTCACACTTTCAAAATAATTGATCTACTGTCCCAAAATATTCAACAAAAACAAAAAAAAAAACGTGGCAACCGTTTCTTCTACTTATGAGTGGGCACCTTCTTTATAAAGGAGGAACAGAAATTGTATTTTAGTATGCGGCTGTTATTTTGGTTTTCTTACACATGAGGACCTAAGAAGAGAATTGGTCGACTGCAGTAGAGGGTGCTTTGAAGCGCCGACGAATGCAATGTGAAGGTTTTCACGCTAAAGAAAGCAATAACTAGTTTTAAAACCTGAAATGTGAGGCTCTGTACTGCTGTAAAAAACTTACAAAGATTGGAAAGCTGACAAAGAAACTCTAGCTGCGAGTTCAAGGCGCTTCTACCCGATAGGAATTCGCAAGGATGATGTATTAGTAGGTTACGCCATTCTATCGGACGTGCCAAATTATGGTTGTAATACTAAACAGAGTACATAATCAAGAGTGGGCCCATTCCCTCGGTGAAGATATATACCCACCGAAGCTGCAAGGTGTGGTCGGTGTTTATCTGCGTTTTATTCCTTAATATCAAGGTGCTTGCGCTGAAGCAAGCAATCAATATTTCGAAAACCTAGAATGCGAGACTCTCTACGGCTGTAACAAACCTCAGAAAGGTTGAAAAGCTAGCACAAAAACTCTCGCTGCGACAGCAACACGTTTGTTTACGAAAGAAGTGCGCAAGCATGCTGTATTAGTAGGTTACCACATGCTATCGGACAGGCGAAATTATGTTTGTAATACTAACACAAGGACACAATTAAGAGTGGTCCCATTCCCTCAGTGAAGATATATACCCAGTGAAGTTGCAAGGTGCGGTCGGTGTTTGCCCGTATTTTATTCTTTAATGTTAAGAAAACTGTTTAATATACGTTAGCTGCTCGAGGTACATCTTTTGTGGCCGTTCCCCCTCACGGCGTCACTGGTTGTAACCAGCCTGCTTCTCGGCAGAACGTATGACGCATGGCCTGCCCATTTCAGAGAGCGTATGGCCTCTTTATTATATATACATATTAAAAGCAACGGTTTATTATCATTTTATGTACACTAAAGTTTCACATTGATAGTGCAGTTATACACGAACTTTTGTGTGGTACGTGGTCGCTGCTCCCGCTCTACGGCAACCCATGCACGCCATTACCGCTTGATCTGGGCTTTAAAGTTTATTTCTTGTGCATGTGGATTGAAGTGACCGAGGCAAGCCTAGCCACAAATTGTCGCTTTAGTGAAATGCCTCTAAATGTCGTTTTTTATTATGTTCATCGGGCTGTGACACAGGGGTTTTCAGTGTACCGACAACGGTTAGATTTATATTACACCTATACATGTACAGCTTCGCCCTAAAAGCCGCGTTTTAAATGTTATCAACTCTTTACGTATGCAATTCAGGACAGTTATCAATACCCCGTTTAAGGCTTGACCCTACTTACTTTCATTATAAGTGACTCCACAAACATCCATATCGACCAACGTAATGCAACAGCGACACCTAAAAAGGCAAGCATATTTAGGCAAGACAGCAATGATGTCTTCATAATGTTACGCAGCCGTTTCATGAGAGCAGCTTTTGCCACGGCCACGTTTTAAACACGCAGTGGTCTTTCAGGAGCTCCTTTACCAAGAAAATGGGTATCAGAGAGCAATGTACGCAACTGGTACAAAACATTTCTTTGTATTCCAAACTGGCGTGTTAACGTGAAACAACCAAACAAAGAAAACTAATCTGAATGACGGCCTTCCGACTTGGCCATTTTTCAGTTTGATATATATCTGCGGCTGACGTACGACCAGAACCGACAACACTCTGCACAGAACCCCAAAGATCTTTTAAGTTCTCTGACTTTTACTGCCAAGAATGGGAGAAGAAATGTTCTATCGGACCTGTCTTGATATTTAGTAGGTCAGAGACCGACCTTTGCAACCTTCTGCTCCGCTCGAGACCTCAAGAACACATCGTTTGCTTTAAGAGCGCAAAATATAGGATGCGCAAATGAAGCTTACTTCGACTCTAAGTGGTGGAAGGAGGAGGAGAAATGTTCTGCCGGCACAGACTTTAGATTCTATAGGTCATAGGCGTACAGCTGCAACCTTGGCATTAACTCAAGACCTGAATAGCACGTGTTCTACTTTAACGGCCCAGAAAATGAGATGCCTACACGGAGCTCGCTCTTTTCTAGGCGCGCGAAACGCCTACCTCTCCTATCTTACCGGTTACGTCACTTTTCTTGGAAAGGACTGTCGTGCTTTTATAGTTTAACGATGAGTTCCGAGACAACATTACGGTGGGGGAAAAATGAGTTGAAATTCACGCTTCGGCTTTCTACTGCTCACAGCAAAGCGGAAAATTGGCCGAAGTTCGCTGCTAAACCGCCAATTAGTTACAAAGATTTAAAAAGTGCCCTAAAATACCTGTCATCAGGAACGCTCTTCTGCTTAGGTGGTAAAATGTGGCACCAGCAGATGGCCCTCTATAACCTGCGCTAGATGTTTAAACAATTGAACATACCGTCAATAAAAACAGAGCTTATGCGTCCACCTAAAGGTTGTATTACCTACGTCGGTACATGACTGGTAAACTTACCACGGCCACCCTAGTGTACCCACGACAATTTCTTGTATGAGAAAACCGCAGAAATTACTTAACAGGTTAATGGTGGGTAGCAATAAATAATACGGCACATTTTTTTCCATGATCAGACGTTCTTTGCCTCGCAGCAAACTCCGGCACCGATGTTCCCGTAATGAAAAGGTTGTGCTCACGTCTCCAGCTGAGCATCTGCACTGAGCATTCAGTACCAATTTGAGACTATTTAAGAATTCTCGACCAAAAATGCAGCGCACGCTTTCGTATGTTATTCGGTTATGATGTTGATCTTTATTCAGCAGAAGCGACAATTAGAGGTTAATTTCAATCGCGATGAAGTCTGGCACGGAGTCTGCCCCTTACGTGCAACGACTGTCAAACTAGGACCTGAATGCGGATATAAAAAGTCGCGAGCGTTACGCGAATGGAGCGATGGCAGCTGACTGTAGAAAAGTGAAAAAATGAGTGATCTACTCACGGCCTTTTCTACACACTTATGACTCACAACTAAACAATCTTGATACTCAAAGAAGTACCAGTAGGCCCTTATTTCCAAATGAAGCTGTCTATTTCCAACACTCTAGCGAAGACCATTAGAAGAGAGCTGGGTGTCCCGCATATATAGCAGCTTTCTGAGAAGCTGAAAAAGAAAGTCCGCTTGCGTGCACACATATATCGTTAAAACGAATATGTTAAAAGATAATTTAACCCACTCCCGCCAATATATACATAAATTTGTACACACAAAAATGTGAATATATACGCACGAAGAAATAGCGCCTTTCAGGTGAAGCACACTTACAGATACGTAAATAAGAAACTATAATAATTGGACAATCTACGCCGTGAAGGTGGTTACAATGCAAATCTGTAAA
Source organism: Haemaphysalis longicornis (assembly GCF_048455015.1). NCBI lineage: Eukaryota > Metazoa > Arthropoda > Arachnida > Ixodida > Ixodidae > Haemaphysalis > Haemaphysalis longicornis. Next base: position 11,130,662 of record NW_027526407.1, on the reverse strand, counting down.
CGATGAACGACCCGCACAATGACTACGCTTGCGTCCACGCCTAAATTCACGCACGTGGATCTACAAAGACTGAAACGAGAGTCTCTGGTAGCCGTCAAAAGGGTTTCGCGGGGCGGGGTCCGCGTAACCGAGTGGCCGAACGCCGCAGCAACGAGAGAAAGAAAATGGAACGGAGCGTCTGGCGAAGGGTGAGGTGGAGGGCGGCACGGGCGTTTATGGCGGCGTCTATTTCACTGCCTCCCCCAAACTCTTGTTTCATGTGAGACATCCAAAAAGCGCCCTAATCGTCCCCAGACGCCTAATTCAAACCACCGTCTGTCTCCTTGTCTCCACGTGTGGGCGTAGCTTGGCAAGACGGCGGGGTCTCGCTGTGTTTCGCTATGCGGGCCAAGCTTCGACAACTGGTGGTGCCTGTATTTTGTTTGTGGCCTTGGTTTATCCAGTACCCCGTATAAACCTGGGATTTTTGTGTATCCAGTAGTAGGAGGGGGACAGGGGTTTGCTGACGGGGACACAAAAATTTACTTGGCTGGCCAGAGGTATACCGCTGCGCAGTAAAAAAAAAAACAATTGACAGCGACGATGAACGCCGGCCTCAAATGCAGCACAGCCGAAGATTGTATGTGGGGTTAAGAAGTATTTGTTTGAAACGGGGCAGCGAAAATGTCTTCATCCCATCAGACCCAGGAAATATTACATTTCAATATGTGAAACAGTGAAACAGAATAAGTCGAACAACCCGCATGCAGAAAACTAGGATTAGTTTGTTCAAACCGATCTTGCGTAATACACCCCCAAGTGAAAAATAGTTCTAACGTCATCTGGATCCTTATAATAGCTTATATTTACCTCTTCTAAACCAAGTTGTGAAGAAATAAGAAATGCAATGCACAAAGTGATTTATGGAAGTTAGTTTTCGAAAACATTTCAAAGGCGGCCATTTACCTATGTGTACTAAATGTTCCCTTACATCTGGTCTCTTAAGTAGGAGGGGGTGCATTAATAACACAGCATGCTCGCCATCAATGGTGAGTGGACCGAGAGCAGTGCAAAAGCCCTCAAACCTTTGAATAGCGACGGCGACCGCTTGAGCTGACAGAAACACACAGATGGACCAGGTGGCGCTGAGTGACCTCACCCAGCCGTAGCATTCGCTCAGCCCTCGCCTAGCCATGCGGTAGCACAGCTGCAAGGCTGTGCGCCATAGCAGCGATAAGACGAAAGGGCACAGCTCGCGCGTTAGCGTCCGGAAGTCACTTGAGATCCGATGAATAACAGTGAAAATAAATAGCCAGGTATAAAGTTCTTAGCATTGACACTTCGGAAATGCCCGAGAAAGATTACACAAATCGGTTTGCTTTCAACCAAGAAACCCCAAACATTCTTCACCAAACAACACCAAAAAAAAGTATTTTCTTTACTGTAACCGTTACGGGATTGAGTTAGATGTTTGTATCCGACCGAAAACTACACCTTTTGGAAGACAAAACAGAAGTGCGCTTTTATGAATTATTTTAAAACCATTGCTGTCCGCCTAACCTGCTAGTTGGTTAACGCCAAGATAGAGTTGGCCCTCGTAACTGTACAATTTACAGGGTTGTAAGGATCGATGTACCTCTTCTACAATAATTGAAGAGGAAATTGGTGGTGGGAATGTCATCGGAAGCTAACTGATTAGATCAAAGAACGAAGTGCAGCTCGAAAGCCCGACTTAAGGTACTCTGTTCCTGCACATGAATTTTAGAGAGTGAAGTACCAACTCCCCAAAGAAGGTTCTTCAGATACGTAATTGGTGGTCGTGTTTAGCATGTTATGTGGCATATCAATAATCTTCAGGTTCCTGAGGATGCCGTGCCGCCAAGCATATGACAAGCTGTTTCAAAGTTAAAGGTTGCCGTTATGCAGTGCTACTTATGCAGGAAAGCACCCTTGATGTATGATTCTAATTTGTGGACCACCCTGCGAGTAACCGTACCTGGGAGCTCTAGAAAAACCTATTAAAAAGTTCAGAAGTTTTCTGTTGATCATCTTATCAACATGCTTGCCAAGGCAGTTTGTCAGACCAATGGGTGGGTAACGTGCCGGAGAGGATGGGGTGTTCTACCCTCTTCAGAAGCGTCACTCCAATGGCCTCCCTCCTAGTCTATGGAAGGCGCCCAGACAGCCGTATGTTTTGTTTAACTAAACGGTTGTTCCAATTGTGTTTGCCTGTCAGGTTCGTGTCATAAGGTATGTAATGTATGCCCCAGGAGCTGAAGGCTTACTTGTGCTCAGAGCAGCTCTCCGACAATGACGTAATAACAGCGAACTGCAAAAAAAACTGTTTCTTATGTTTTTATACCCTAGGGTCTCCCTTTCGTAAAACGTTTAGTATTTTATGAAAGTGTCGGTGTAGCGTGCAGAACTGGATATCTGTAGGAAGTGTTGAGCAAGCAATTCACCGTGGCCTTCAGGTATCACCCCGGTTGTGATGATCAGAGGCAGGCTGTGCGGATGTTATCCATTAGGTTTACGGATACGTGTCCAACCTGTGTGTGTGTCTATGTATGAGTTGAGGAATGTTCAATATAAACGTTAACTCTCTCGTCTTGCATAGCGGCACAATTGAGTACAAGGGACTCTGTACGTTTAAAGGAAGCTATGTTATCCAACGTGGAGTATCGATGAAGGACCCCCCGCACCTTGGTCTGGGTCTCTCGCGCTCACCGCCAGTCCTCGTTTCACCAGGGCCTGGTTTGGTTGCGCAGAGCACCGGATGGTTTTGGGATAAACTTTTCAGCGGCATTGAGGATATGCATTGCTAGTTGTTCGGTTGCCTCTATAACGGTACCGGTTGAAATTAAGTGTAGATGTTTCCGTAGATGTATTCGAGATCGCGCTTGCTTCATTACATTATTTTTGCGGCGGTGGATCTTTTGTGCCGTTGCCTAAGTTGGATAATACGGTACGGAAGTGATGACTACCGTAGGACTTTGTTTCACGTCCCTATGAAAAGATCAAAAGAAAACTGCAGACCCAGTGGCCAAGTCAAGGTGTAAGTAGAGTTTGTGTGCTGTATTATATGTACTCTGCTTTGTTTTAAGAAGGCGTGCTGCCGATGAAGTTATCACTTTGTTGATAATGTTGCCTCGTGCATTCATTGGGGAAGAACCCCAGCTTGCACTGTGGACATCTGGGTCCCCTACCGGAAAACAGGTTCAGGCAACTGTTCTACTAGCTCGTCGAAATCAGAACTCGCTGGATGGAAACCAAGAGCGATATATAGAGAACCTATTTTAAGGGCTTATTCAGTATGTATTTCCACATAGTATTTTTTTCTTTCACAGAGGGGATTTTCTCATCGCGTTAGATAACTTATGAACCTGGTCAAGTAGCTCCGCTGTTACAACAAAATCGAAGGAAGGGCCAAAAACATTATGTAGCAACGAGGGGGTGATAATCAGTGCACCCAAGCTTTCACCTTCTACGCATGTGTTAAGCCGTAAATATTTTTTTTTCAGTTAGTTTTCGCTGTCAGCTATTTTTATAGAACATCATGTGTGCACTCCGACAACTGACGCTGTATCTTTGCTCAATGGCTCTCGTTGTGCTTTTGAATGAAACCAAGTCATTAAAGCGCAAGATTCAAATTTCGGAAATACAGAGGAGTTAAACAGAAGATTAACACACGACCTCGGGTACTTATGCTGTCAATACTCGTTTTCGAGCTGTCCTCCTTCTATAGAACATGCAGGAAGGATGACAACGAATATTAAGCGCGGTTTCTTACTCCAAATACGACCTTTGTGAGTTTTTCCTGCGCTTTTCTAAAATATTACCTAACTTATACAGCTGTGTGGCACCCGTTTGAGCAAAAATGTAGGAATAAATGATTTGACATTCAAGGAATGGCGTTGCATTACCGTTTCTCTGGGTCGTGATTAACGCAGTTTAAATTGGTTACACGTAGCACTTTTCTACAACGTGAGCGTTTTAAAAAGCTGCATGCATCCAGCCAGCGCACGTGCTCGGTGTTCTGTGCACCCGGCATTATTTGTTGCGGACCATCCTGTTTCAAAAGAACTACTTGCCCACCCTTGTGTTCCCGTCTCATTATAACTTTCAGTATATTATGATGGAGAGGTTTCGACATCAGGTTGTTTTTCGTAGCTCTGATCGTTTTCGTCTTCGGGATTTTTATTTCCTTTGTAGGTTGTCTCAGTCACAGCAATAAGTGCTGATACTACTCAACATTTGTTGAACTAAATGAGGAGTGCCTAGATACTGGGACGATTTTTTTAATATAATGGTACATAATTTCCTTAACTCATAGAGCATGGTAATATTGTCACGGCACGAGAACAGGTCCAAGGAGGAGCTGGAACGTAGCGTTTTGCATCAACATCCGCGACTACCGCTAAGTTGTGTGGTCGCACACTGCCTGGGCCAGTCTCTCGAATTACCCCCTTGCACATACTGTAAGCACAGCGTTGCGTCTTCAATGGGTAATGTTATTTTTTAACAGTGGAGCTGTTGTAGCTGCCAAATTGTGTGGCGCGTAACGCGGAACGCGTTAGTAATATCGAGAAAATGCCGAGCTCTCGAAAGCGCGTGCCTAACCGCGACCGTCTAGTGTCCCCGGCACGCGCAATGTCGTTAGAAAAAAATTAGCGCCAATCGACCCTGTGAATGTGGTTGGAAAGCAAAGCTGTAAACGGCAACCATAAAGATTACCGATGCTACGTCACTAAATTCACCCACGTCGCTCTACAAATAGTGAAAGTAGAGAGCCGTGAAATGCACTTAACCACACCCTCTATTACTTCAGATAGATATTCGTCTTAAGATTAAATAATGCATGATGCATGAACGGTGGTTGGTATAGTTATATTGGTGTACCACATGAATGGAAACTTTTTAATATAAAATAGAGCTCAAACTCGGTGTTAGACGATCTCACTTCTCCGTCTCTGCCATCGCGGACGGAGGCGATGAGATCGCCGGCAGACACGGGGGAGGAGCAGAGGGGAGGAGCCGGAGAGTAGTTTGATGTTCCATGGAAAGGTCAGGGTAAATTGAAGGTAGGGTCTGTCTCGGAAGGTGGTAATGCTGGGTTATGTCCCTGAACAAGGCAAGCGGGTAACTGTCCTCGTGCAGCTCCATAGCACAGGGGGTAAAAGTGCAAGCTTGGTGGGCGTATTCGTTGCCCTCCAGGGAAGCTTGAGTGGGTGTCCAGATGAGCTGAATAGAACCATTTGAGGAGTGGTTTTTTAGCACGAGCAGTGCACGCCGGGACACAAAACTCGACTGGTAATTCCGGAGGGCTTGTTTGGAATCGGTGAGTACCTTACTAACCCGTGGTTGAGTGAGAGTCAAGGCGATGGCTGCCTCTTCTGCTGCCGTTGTCTTCGGTCTTGAGTGAGGAACAAGCAAGGAGCTTGGTTCTGGAGGTAGCCACGATGATGCCGCACTGCTGCCCTCGATGTTTGGAGGCGTCTGTATACATAACTACATAATCCCCTGTGAGGGTGGTGTTGAGCGCTTGAGCACATGCTTGTCGGTGCCCCTCGTCGTGTGAGGTGTTCATATTTCTAAGGAAAGGGAGCATCTTCAGTTCTCGTCGACAAATGTCCTAGAGTACATCAAGCGGAGTGACATTCTGTGCTGCCCAGCCAAACTGGTGAAGGATGCGGCGACCCGCCACTGTTCTGCTCATTTGGAGCTTCTGGATAAAACGTGGCCCTCTTTCAGCTCCTCCACCGTTGTAGAGCCCCGTGTTAAGCAGCCTCTCTGTGGACGCACTCATGGGAAGACCAATGGCTTGCTCAACCACCTGTCTAATCATTATTTAAAGTATCCTTATGTTATCCTTGCCGAAAGGATGAGAGGGGGTTGGCGTAAGTGATTCTCGAAAGGCCAAAAGCTTGAACTAATCAAAAGGTATCTGATTCCTTGAGGTCTCGCTTCTTGGTGGCAACTCGCCTGATCATGTGTGTGATTTGATTGATGCTGTGTTTGTGGTGCTGCAAGGATACGTCACACTTGGTATTGACCTGAGGATGTAGGCCCAGGATCTTGATGCTGGGGCTTGGAGTTATAGCCCGGCAATCAAGGAGTATTTGAATGTGTTCCTTGAGGTGTCGTTTGGCCTGAGGGCGGACGACAAGGAACTGAGAGTTTTTACGTGAACAGTTGAAGCCACCGGCTTTAACACATTGGCGTACTAGAAGTGAGATCCCATGGGTTGGTGTGAGCTTCCTTTAATCGCTATCGCGTGGCATTCAGCGAAAATGCAGGGGTTAAACCCGTAGATGTACATGATGAGTGCACCACTTATCTTCCGTGCCTCAGCGTGGGATCGTAGCTAAATCGGTACGACAACGGGTTCTGGCTTTGTTACTTTATTATTTCCAGGTTCGATTCCTGGCGTTGCGAGTACATTCTTTATTTGTTTGCGGGAGTTTGCTGTTGACACCAACGGTCGCTAAAGAACCCTTGGGGGGTAAAGGTAAAACGATTTGCTTTAAAAATCTGGCAAATACCTTGATTAGCGGGAACATGCCGAGCGGTTGTGAGTGCGTGCCTCGCGGGGACCGGTCGAGTTCCGGGCTCGCGCAGTGGCTTTGGCAAAAAAAAGCAATCGCGAAAACCCCGATGCGCGCCTCGTGTTGTCTAGCCAGAGAAAACACAACACATTGCGCAGCGCCTGCTGCACGGTACCTCGATGAGACTGGAGGAACGAGGCGCATGCGACGTGCGCGTGCGCGACGCCGCTGCGGTCCAGATGTCGTCAAGCGGTACCACGCATGTAATGCTTTGCAGGATGAACACGACGGTAGCTATGCATATCACGATGACTGCTACTAGCGCAGTGCAAACCGACGACTGAGGAAGTAATTAAACAATTCGAACCATTTACAAACGCGTTGTGAGGTACCCTTCAGTGCTCGCGTAAAAAAATCCTGCAGCTTCACTATATTTAAGCCGCACCCGAATTAGTGCAAGCTTCGGCAGTTTTTTTTTGGTAAGTAGCATCTTTATTGCGCTAGGAATGTTAGGCTGCTCATTTGTGATCTGGTCTCGGGTGCTCTTGATGCGCTCCTCGTTGGCTCGGGACTCGAAGCGGTGGACATGTTTGAGTGCTCGTAGCGTGGGGCAGGGGCTACTCGACACGGGCAACGTATCCTCAATGATTGTTCCAACGCTCAGTCGTTGCGATGCTTGGTCAGGACGTAGACAAACCCGCATCTTCAACAAAATATGTTGCGTTTGTTTTACAATGACTGAAAGTTCTAATAAAAGTAAAATGTTGGGCTAGCAGGTTCCTAATTGAATAAATTTGAAGTGGCCAAAGCAACGCAAAGAACAAAAAAATGCACGCCGGGCGTTTCCTTGATCTTCTACCTTTCCAAAAAGTAGCTCTTTCAGATCTTTTACTTGAAGTCTAAGGACCATTCTTGGTGCATCTTTTGTCGTCTCGGTTTTGTTTTGCAAGTGTACTGAGTTCTAGCAAAATTAAGAGACTAGCAAACATCAAAAACGCAACGCTCGGAGCAAGGTTTTTATTGTTGTTTCCTGATTTGCTTTTTTTGGAGTTTGTTGTCTCAGGCCTAGTTTAAATGATAAGAGCGGACACACAACATATTGTGCAACTCATTCCTGGCTGGTAGTACTTTGTTCACATAGTTGTCTACAAAATGCTTCAGAAGAACACTGTCCAGTGGGAGCCTTGTAAAACTATCCCACAAACCCAGGCAATTAGGATTTTAACATGCAGAAAGATGTTCTCACGCCACAAAGTAAATGGAAAAAACACCAGGATGAAAACCAACTTGACCAATTTAACAAGACGTGATCAATAACAATAACAATAGCAAAACATAATTACTGAACCGCCAAAACTCGTCACAGGTAAAGCTTTTGTGGCCTCCAGATTCAAAGACTGGAATGACTCAGAATTTAAAGTGGAGCTCTCCATTCCACATTGCAAGCCAACTGTTACTGAGAACGACAGTGATAGCTAGTTACATCAAACACGGTTTGAAGATGAAGCTTTTTCTAGTCAAAAGCCAATGTCTTTGAAGTCGAACGTTGAAGTCAGAAATTTTCGGTTGTCCCACCTAATGCGCATTCCAAAAAAAGGGAATTTTAAAACAGGGTTTTCGCGAAGGCGCATCAAGCGCCCCAAAATAAAACGCTTTCGCTGGTCGCGATATAACGTGGGTCTCTCGTGTTATCAATCCTACCTTTATTTGGTGAAGATTTGAATTTTATGGCGCGTGGCCAACTAACGGCAAAGAGCGCGAATGTCACGTCAGGTCTGCTTGTTTGCACCAATCTGACATGGTGAAAGCAGTTCGTATTTTGGACTTTCACTTTGAATTAAGTTGCTTTGCAAAAGGCCTTTAGTTTAACTGTACCTCTTTTTGGAAATTGTGCTTTGATTATCTGAAAGCAAGAGAATATCATAGTCTACAGAACACGGATGACCACGTGTAGACGCAGCAAAGGTCTAGGTAATAAAATAAAAATGACGTCCTTTCTCCCTATACATGCGATGCATTTTCCTGTCACAAAATAAAACTAAGCATCGAAAAATATTCTTAGATTGCAATATGAGCTGAGAATCACACCATTTTAAACGGCGAAACGGCTACAAAACATTCTAGTCTTTTACATACATTTTGCTCCCTAGAGGATAAACAAATTTCTTTTAGTATTCTTAGAGTGGATACTTTTTCTTCTCACGGTATTTTCGGAACTCTGAATCATTATCCTTCAATGTACAGCCAGATGCTACTGTTTCATACTGAGGAATAAATTATATTTTTCCCAAATATTGGTCTTCATAGGGAGGATGTGTTTGCCAAACCTTTGCTGTAATTATTACATTGCACAACAAAATCTTTATATTCTGCCTGTTATTGTGAAAAAAATTAGAAATGGCAAAAGTGGCATTCACTGCTCAAGAATGTGGCTGAGTTGTATTGGTAGTAATCGTAGTAGTGTAACAAACAAGTTCCATATTTGAGGAGCGACCTTGTAATTCAGTCTGATAACGTCGCAATGGTGTGGGCATTGGTTACGCTACAATTTGAGCACGGCAGCGCTGTGTTACAAACGTAGTGAATTTGCTGCCCTGCACAGTCCATGTTGATAGCTTTTCACTATCAATAAAAAAGCAACAAAACATGGTTGTTTCCAAGAAAAAGTAGGACATTTTTGCACCGGGTAATAATCGATTCTATACGAAAATGTGTGTAGTCTTCCGACTTTTGTTTTACAAAAAAGTAAGTAGGTATCTAGTCTTATAAAATATCTCCAAAAATGTCTAGAGAAATGATAACCTGAAATAGTCAACCCGCTTTCACGTAAAACAGCGCATTGCATAAGATCCGACAGAATTTGTTTTGCGACTACAAAATAAATGCTACCAAGGCTAACCTTAAAAAGAGAGCTAAGCCCTCCATCCACTTATATATACCTTTAAAGTGTTTCTTAAAATCAGTATTTTTGCTTCATGCTTTACACACATCAGAAAAACATGGCATTCATTGCCACAACAAAATGTTATGCAGCGGGATCATCTGGATCTGACCTTCTCGCTGCCTAATTCTGAAACATTCAGACTAAAACACAAAACTTTAAAAATTTCAGAAGTTTTTGTGCCTCCCGGTTTCTTCTTTGTGGTACAGCCTTAGGCCAATTTACTAAAAAGTTTTGCGTCGTAAAAAGTTCAATTTTTTGGCGAGGAGTGAACAAAACTGAGCCGTTAACTTTGGTTTGCACAGATACAGACTTTAACTTGCATAGGCAATTAAGGTACGGTATCGAAAGATAAAAAGGCGTCAGAAAGTATTTCTTTTTACTTGATATTGTTCAATTGAGAGGAACATTACCGCTCGCTGATTAGAAATTTAATCCTTCATTTTCAGACCGATTCTTCTCGAACAGTTTCTGATGAAAACTATTCTCGATAACTGCGCTGTACGCGTTCTTGTTTTTATGCTAGGCAATATGAATGACTGGCGAGTTGACTGTCAGTTTTAGAGAATCTGACGTAGCGTTATGCTAGAAGCTAAATTTGAAGTAGTGAAAAATGAATTCTTAGAGACGCAGTCTGGGCGTTTCGTAAAAAAACCAGTGCATTGTTTTTGCCTAAATTTGGGCAGGCATGTTCCTGGTCATTGGAGCGGTTAAGTGAAATGTTTAAAAAAAGCACTGTGTCTCTAGAATTGATACTTTTTAAGAAACACTTTGACCGTGCACGTGAGGTGTAAATATTTGTCAGGTCTTCGCAGTCTTCTTGACAAGAAGGTTTTATAGAGAGCATTCTAAAGGACATGTTCACAACAACCCCTACGTTGTGGTCGTCGTTTTTAGCCTGACTGAGGTTTTAGCTGCAAATATTTTTGTGTTTTTCAAATATAAAATTACGCGCACACCAGTTAAAGTTATATTTACCTGCATGGGCTGGATTTTTACATCGGGTGGCAAGTATACGTGTTTCAATATGAGCCTTTTGTAATGTCAGGAATGGTTCACTACGAACTGCAATTGAACAGGAATTGGGTTAATCACTTCCCAGGGCTTTAGCCTCGACCCCATACTTATTGCTCTGCGGGCGACATGAGAGTGCCGACATGTCTCATAAATATCTCATGCATCCAATTAAGAAGTTGGTATCTGTTCAAACAATTATAAATTCAAAAGAGAAAGCACGCTGGTTTTCTGTAATGCTCCTTTATGAGTGTTTTTTTCGCTATTATCAGTGTCTCAACTAAACGAGGATGAATAAACATTTATGCCCTAACGGACTCGGTGTGTCGAGTTAGACCAGTAGAAAGACTCCTTAGTCCATGGGTCCCTTGGCTTGGCTGGCAGTCAGGGCCCGTCTTAGCAGGTTAAGGTGCGATCCAGCTTAAGAGCTGGACAGCTCTATAACTAACAGGGAAGCGAAGGGAGGTGATTGATAGGGAGGCCGGATGTGTGGGAGAATTCTCATACTATGTGATAAAGAGCACGTCTTACAGGGAAAGCTTATATGGTGGTGAGTAAGAGTTTGGGAAAAAGAAATGTCAAAGCGCATTTCAAGGGAAGATCCTGGTTTGAAGCAGACGAAGAGTGATTTCTTCAGCACTTTTTAGCAGGGTGAGGTGGAAATAAGGTCCTCTGAGAGAGCTTGTAATGTGTGAGAATGTAGTTGTAGGTGAGTACAGGGTGGGCAGACAGTGTGCAACTAAAGAGGTCGAGGACAACGTCCCGGTATATCACTTCTGGGGAGGTGTCATGCGTCTCTTTATTGCCGGCCAAAACATATTGGCCAGGAGTCCATACAATGTGGCATTCGTCGGGAAGGTGAGGGGAGTGTTCAATTAAATGTAGGGCAGTGCGAGGTGCCATCACGCTCCCTGCGAGTCCGTGATTACTGACAGGTGGTCGCGACGAGTGGAGTTAAGGGAGAGCGCCAATTACTACCTCTCCAGCTTGAGTTTGTTTTGTGGCCCGCATGGAGGGAGTGAACAAGATACATATTTGGATGTCTACAGCGGCGATGGCATATGGGGATAGATTGGCGTATGGAGATGTTCTATAGACGCTGGTAGTGAGCACAGATGTAGTTTGAATGGGCGGTGCGGCAACCGTCTTGGATGCCTGAGTGCATGTTTCAGGTAGCCGGGCTACTTCAATGTGGCGCGCAGTGTGGGGTACCGGCGTGCCCGGCAGTGAGGCTAAGTTGGCGGCCGAATAGCCTATGCGAGCTAAGGAACTACAGCCAATAGGCAGAGACGTTGAAATTGCGAATTTCGTTGGGCTTCACACAACTCTGTCCACGGGTGTATACATTTCAAACGGTGAGAACAAGCCAGTACCAATGTGAGTGTGGAGATCGAGTGTAGTGTCGAACTCTTGTCTGATTAAAATACGTGTTTCTTGTTTTTTTCTGGTTTTGAAAACAGGTAAGAGGTCTAAATGTGAGGCGTCTGGTGAGCGAAGCTTGAATCACATCGGCAGTTTCAGCTTTTTTAAGGTCACTACGTTCGCGGGTGATGCATTTTTCCCAGTTCAGCCAATTGGGTAAATGAGTGTTGGAGTGCCAGGATGGTGTAGGAGCCGGAGTCGTCTCATGAGTTTCTCAGTCCAAGTACCTGAGATAGGTTACTACAGAAACAGGCCGTCTCTATTCTACAAGCCATATTCGCTATCAGTGCATTGTGGTGCCCCCGAGTTCTGTGCTGATCGGTTAACAGTGTGGATTTTGCCGGATAGTAGGTCAGACAACATGTAGATAGATACGTGCTTGTGATCTCGATGCTCGTTGAAGTATTTCTTGTTGTTCGCCCATAAACCCTTAGTTGGTGCATATGGCGAGATCGTCGGCATAAAGCGCATGGGGAAGGAATGGGACTGTTTTCAGTAGTACAGTCAGATGTTTGAGAGATGTATTAAAAAGTAAAAAAATGGCCGAGCCTGATGGTATATATCGTGGTGTGCAGGGATGGGGGTGGGCGTAAGTGGGCGATCCCCACTGTGGGTTTACAGTTCGAACGGAAACTCTCCAATTGCTCTTTTGTCATGTCCCAACATGGAGTGTGGCCAGGCTGTTCAGTAAGGTATGTTTATAAAATGCGGTCTTGATGTCGGGAGCGAGAATGCAGGGTTTGTGATTCATCAGAAAGTTAATGAGAATGCCTTCCTTGAGCTGCAGGAGGACATCTTGTGTAGGCAGTTGATGTCGGAAGCCGTAGATTGTCGTTTGGATACGGTTATTGTTTTCAATGTACGCCGTCAGGCTATTGTGGTCGATGTGTTTAAACAGCTTCTCGAGGCACCAAATCAATGAGGGCGCAGTTTAAGTATGTGGAATGGTTTGGCACGTTTGGGGATTAGTGAGATGTCGGCATGTTTCCACGTTGGCGAAAACTTCCTTTGTTGCATGTCATCATTGATAAGATTTAGGAGTTGGTCGAGGCTGGCAGGGGGAAGGTTGCATATTTGAGGACTTGTGATGTTATCACGTCCCGGCGCTGTTACGCGCTCGATGGTGCGGATAGCTGCCTGCAATGTTTCGCATATGAAAGGCGTGCTTACCGTTACGTTAGGGTGCCCAGTATAGTTTTAATAAAAGGTAGAGTAGACGGGGGAGAAAGTTCGTACTTATGTTGTAAGGTGTTGCGTACGGTTTGTACATAGCCTGCGAAGGCATGCATGAGTCGATGGATTTGATGTTGAGTGGGCGTCTTATATCGAGTATCCATTGCGGATAAAAGTAGATGCCAGATTTTGTGCATTCCAAGCGTTCCTTGTAAGTGTAAGCAAAATTGGTGTCACTTCTTCTGACTCACTTGCTGGACGTAGTCTTCCGCTTGCTTTGTGAGGCGAGATATGTGGAACGTGCGGCACTGGTTTGTTTTGTTACGTTTCAGCGTGTGACCTGGCCGTTCCAGGCTGTCCAAAGGTGACCTAGGTGTGGATAACAGCTGGCGCCTAGGTCATGAGCGGGACTCGTTTGGTGCGTTTTGAAGAGGACGCGCAAAGGTGGTCATTCTATCATCAATGCCCAAATGGCCGGTTTATCAGCTTCTATAGTATCCCGGAAAACGTTCGTCTTTGTGGCAGGGGACACCTAGTTCGGTTTGAGTAATTTCCTAAATTGTAATGTAACTGATGCTGAATTAAGTTGATTTGCAAAAGGCCTTTAGTTTAACTGTACCTCTTTTTGGAAATTGTGGTTTGATTATCTGAAAGCAAGAGAATATAATAGTCTAGAGAACAGGGATGACCGCGTGTAGACGCAGCAAAGGTCTAGGCAATAAAATAAAAACGACGTCCTTTCTCCCTGTACATGCGAGACATTTTCGTGTCACAAAATAAAACTAAGCATCGAAAAGTAATCTTATATTGCAAAATGAGCGGAGAATCACACCATTTTATGCGGCGACACGGCAACAAAACATTCTAGTCTTTTACATACATTTTGCTCCCTGGAAGATAAACAAATTTCTTTTAGTATTCTTAGAGGGGATGTTTTCTCTTCTCACGGTATTTTCGGGACTCTGAATCATTATCCTTCAATGTACAGCCAGACGCTACTGTTTCACACTGAGGATTAAATTATATTTTCCCCAACATTTCGTATTTATAGGCGGGATGTGTTTGCCAAACGGTTGCTGTAATTATTACATTGCACAACAAAATCATTATATTCTGCATGTTTATGCGAACAGTATTAGCAATGGCAAAATGGGCCTTCACTGCTCAAGGATGTGGCGGAGTTGTATTGGTAGTAATCGTAGTAGTGTAACAAAGACGTTCCATAATTTAGGAGCGACCTCGTAATTCAGTCTGATAACGTTGCAATGGTGTGGACATTGGTTACGGTACCGTTTGAGCACAGCAGCGCTGTGTTACGAACGTAGTGAATTTACTGCCCTGCACAGTCCAAGTTGATAGCTTTCACTCTCAATAAAAAAGCAACAAAACACGGTTGTTTCCAAGAAAAAGTAGGACATTTTTGCACCGGGTAACAATCGATTCCATACGAAAATGTGTGCAGTCTTCCGACTTTTGTTTTACAAAAAAGTAAGTAGGTATCTAGTCTTAAAAATATCTCCAAAAATGTCTAGAGAAATCATAACCTGAAATAGTCAACCCGCTTTCACGTAAAACAGCGCATTGCATAAGATCCGACAGAATTTGTTTTGCGACTACAAAATAAATGCTACCAAGGCTAACCTTAAAAAGATAGCTAAGCCCTCCATCCTCTTATATATACCTTTAAAGTGTTTCTTAAAATCACTATGTTTGCTTCATGCTTTACACACATCACAAAAACATGGCATTCATTGCCACAACAAAATGTTATGCAGCGGGATCATCTGGATCTGACCTTCTCGCTGCCTAATTCTGAAACATTCAGACTAAAACACAAAGCTTTAAAAATTTCAGAAGTTTTTGTGCCTCCCGGTTTCTTCTTTGTGGTACAGCCTTAGGCCAATTTACTAAAAAGTTTTGCGTCGTAAAAAGTTCAATTTTTTTTGGCGAGGAGTGAACAAAACTGAGCCGTTAACTTTGGTTTGCACAGATACAAACAGACTTTAACTTGCATAGGCAATTAAGGTACGGTATCGAAAGATAAGAAGGCGTCAGAAATTATTTCTTTTTACTTGATATTGTTCAATTGAGAGGAACATTACCGCTCGCTGATTAGAAATTTAATTCTTCATCTTCACACCGATTCTTCTCGAACAGTTTCTGATGAAAACTATTCTCGATAACTGCGCTGTACGCGTTCTTGTTTTTATGCTAGGCATTATGAATGACTGGCGAGTTGACTGTCAGTTTTAGAGAATCTGACGTAGCGTTATGCTAGAAGCTAAATTTGAAGTAGTGAAAAATGAAATCTTAGAGACGCAGTCTGGGCGTTTCGTAAAAAAACCAGTGCATTGTTTTTGTCTAAATTTGGGCAGGCATGTTCCTGGTCATTGGAGCGGTTAAGTGAAATGTTTTAAAAAAAGCACTGTGTCTCTAGAATTGATACTTTTTAAGAAACACTTTGACCGTGCACGTGAGGTGTAAATATTTGTCAGGTCTTCGCAGTCTTCTTGACAAGAAAGTTTTATAGAGAGCATTCTAACGGACATGTTCACAACAACCCCTACGTTGTGGTCGTCGTTTTTAGCCTGACTGAGGTTTTAGCTGCAAATATTTTTGTGTTTTTTAAATATAAAATTACGCGCACATCAGTTAAAGTTATATTTACCTGCATGGGCTGGATTTTTACATCGGGTGGCAAGTATACGTGTTTCAATATGAGCCTTTTGTAATGTCAGGAATGGTTCACTACGAACTGCAATTGAACATTAATTGGGTTAATCGCTTCCCAGGGCTTTAGCGTCGACCCCATACTTATTGCTCTGCGGGCGACATGAGAGTGCCGACATGTCTCATAAATATCTCATGCATCCAATTAAGAAGTTGGTATCTGTTCAAACGATTATAAATTCAAAAGAGAAACCACACTGCTTTTCTGTAATGCTCCTTTATGAGTGTTTTTTTCGCTATTATCAGTGTCTCAACTAAACGAGGATGAATAAACATTTATGCCCTAACGGACTCGGTGTGTCGAGTTAGACCAGTAGAAAGACTCCTTAGTCCATGGGTCCCTTGGCTTGGCTGGCAGTCAGGGCCCGTCTTAGCAGGTTAAGGTGCGATCCAGCTTAAGAGCTGGACAGCTCTATAACTAACAGGGAAGCGAAGGGAGGTGATTGATAGGGAGGCCGGATGTGTGGGAGAATTCTCATACTATGTGATAAAGAGCACGTCTTACAGGGAAAGCTTATATGGTGGTGAGTAAGAGTTTGGGAAAAAGAAATGTCAAAGCGCATTTCAAGGGAAGATCCTGGTTTGAAGCAGACGAAGAGTGATTTCTTCAGCACTTTTTAGCAGGGTGAGGTGGAAATAAGGTCCTCTGAGAGAGCTTGTAATGTGTGAGAATGTAGTTGTAGGTGAGTACAGGGTGGGCAGACAGTGTGCAACTAAAGAGGTCGAGGGCAATGTCCCGGTACATCACTTCTGGGGAGGTGTCATGCGTCTCTTTATTGCCGGCCAAAACATATTGGCCAGGAGTCCATACAATGTGGCATTCGTCGGGAAGGTGAGGGGAGTGTTCAATTAAATGTAGGGCAGTGCGAGGTGCCATCACGCTCCCTGCGAATCCGTGATTACTGACAGGTGGTCGCGACGAGTAGAGTTAAGGGAGAGCGCCAATTACTACCTCTCCAGCTTGAGTTTGTTTTGTGGCCCGCATGGAGGGAGTGAACAAGATACATATTTGGATGTCTACAGCGGCGATGGCATATGGGGATAGATTGGCGTATGGAGATGTTCTATAGACGCTGGTAGTGAGCACAGATGTAGTTTGAATGGGCGGTGCGGCAACCGTCTTGGATGCCTGAGTGCATGTTTCAGGTAGCCGGGCTACTTCAATGTGGCGCGCAGTGTGGGGTACCGGCGTGCCCGGCAGTGAGGCTAAGTTGGCGGCCGAATAGCCTATGCGAGCTAAGGAACTACAGCCAATAGGCAGAGACGTTGAAATTGCGAATTTCGTTGGGCTTCACACAACTCTGTCCACGGGTGTATACATTTCAAACGGTGAGAACAAGCCAGTACCAATGTGAGTGTGGAGATCGAGTGTAGTGTCGAACTCTTGTCTGATTAAAATACGTGTTTCTTGTTTTTTTCTGGTTTTGAAAACAGGTAAGGAGGTCTAAATGTGAGGCGTCTGGTGAGCGAAGCTTGAATCACATCGGCAGTTTCAGCTTTTTTAAGGTCACTATGTTCGCGGGTGATGCATTTTTCCCAGTTCTGCCAATTGGGTAAATGAGTGTTGGAGTGCCAGGATGGTGTAGGAGCCAGAGTCGTCTCATGAGTTTCTCAGTCCAAGTACCTGAGATAGGTTACTACAGAAACAGGCCGTCTCTATACTACAAGCCATGTTCGCTATCAGTGCATTGTGGCGCCCCCGAGTTCTGTGCTGATCGGTTAACAGTGTGGATTTTGCCGGATAGTAGGTCAGACAACATGTAGATAGATACGTGCTTGTGATCTCGATGCTCGTTGAAGTATTTCTTGTTGTTCGCCCATAAACCCTTACTTGGTGCATATGGCGAGATCGTCGGCATAAAGCGCATGGGGAAGGAATGGGACTGTTTCCAGTAGTACAGTCATATGTTTGAGAGATGTATTAAAAAGTAAAAAAATGGCCGAGCCTGATGGTATATATCGTGGTGTGCAGGGATGGGGGTGGGCGTAAGTGGGCGATCCCCACTGTGGGTGTACAGTTCGAACGGAAACTCTCCAATTGCTCTTTTGTCATGTCCCAACATGGAGTGTGGCCAGGCTGTTCAGTAAGGTATGTTTATAAAATGCGCTCTTGATGTCGGGAGCGAGAATGCAGGGTTTGTGATTCATCAGAAAGTTAATGAGAATGCCTTCCTTGAGCTGCAGGAGGACATCTTGGGTAGGCAGTTGATGTCGGAAGCCGTAGATTGTCGTTTGGATAAGGTTATTGTTTTCAATGTACGCCGTCAGGCTATTGTGGTCGATGTGTTTAAACAGCTTCTCGAGGCACCAAATCAATGAGGGCGCAGTTTAAGTATGTGGAATGGTTTGGCACGTTTGGGGATTTGTGAGATGTCGGCATGTTTCCACGTTGGCGAAAACTTCCTTTGTTGCATGTGATGATTGATAAGATTTAGGAGTTGGTCGAGGCTGGCAGGGAGAAGGTTGCATATTTGAGGACTTGTGATGTTATCACGTCCCGGCGCTGTTACGCGCTTGATGGTGCGGATAGCTGCCTGCAATGTTTAGCATATGAAAGGCGTGCTTACCGTTACGTTAGGGTGCCCAGTATAGTTTTAATAAAAGGTAGAGTAGACGGGGGAGAAAGTTCGTACTTATGTTGTAAGGTGTTGCGTACGGTTTGTACATAGCCTGCGAAGGCATGCATGAGTCGATGGATTTGATGTTGAGTGGGCGTCTTATATCGAGTATCCATTGCGGATAAAAGTAGATGCCAGATTTTGTGCATTCCAAGCGTTCCTTGTAAGTGTAAGCAAAATTGGTGTCACTTCTTCTGACTCACTTGCTGGACGTAGTCTTCCGCTTGCTTTGTGAGGCGAGATATGTGGAACGTGCGGCACTGGTTTGTTTTGTTACGTTTCAGCGTGTGACCTGGCCGTTCCAGGCTGTCCAAAGGCGACCTAGGTGTGGATAACAGCTGGCGCCTAGGTCATGAGCGGGACTCGTTTGGTGCGTTTTGAAGAGGACGCGCAAAGGTGGTCATTCTATCATCAATGCCCAAATGGCCGGTTTATCAGCTTCTATAGTATCCCGGAAAACGTTCGTCTTTGTGGCAGGGGACACCTAGTTCGGTTTGAGTAATGTCCTAAATTGTAATGTAACTGATGCTGTGATATTTTGTGGGAGTGCTGGGTGAGGCACTGCCATGTGAATTTGGAAACCTAGCGAAGAAATGTCGTGTCTGGGGTGGTATCCCGGGTCACACTGGAGCCCAGGTGGGTCGGGGTAAGAAGAATGTTGCAAAGAGTAAAGCAGTGATGGTGTGCTGCATCCCAAAGGGTAGTAGTCAATTCGCATTTAGCATGTAACCCCATGCTGTGTGCAGTGTACTGAAGCAGCCGAGGACTACTATTCGGTGGTGCTTAGCTATTATAATTACATACCGAAGGAGAAGAGCGAGCTCTTTAGGGCTGTCAAAGGGAGGGGAGTAGACGTTCAGAATAAAAATACCGGGTCCCTTCTTGCTGGCAGGGAAGAGTTCTACTAGTATTCAGTCACTTTCAATGGTCAGCGGAAGATGTTTCGCTTGGTAGGTATTGTGCATGAAAGTAGCGGTCCACGGCGAGTTGTGATTTTGAAATGTGAGACATCGGAGAGATAGGTTTTGTGAATTTTACTTCCTAATGGGTGAGTACTGCTGATCGCTTTATGGGTGATGAGCTGCTGGAGTGAGGTATTTTTCCAGTCGAAAGGAGCGATGCTTTCCGTGCCGAATGTGAAGAGATGGGGAAATGTTAAATTTAGGCATTATAAACATTCTAAGCCTCCCTGGATAGCATCGTCACGTGGAGGGGTGTAGGAGTTGTAGGGGTAGAACTGTGCGGGTGGTGCTTTTTGCGTTGACGTTTTTCAGCATTGCCGGCTTCTATAACCTTCATGCGCCCAAGGAGCGAGGTGGCACCCTGCATTACCATGCATTTGTTTGGAAAAGTGACTTCAGGTCATTTGAGGTAGAGAACACACGTTCCAGTGGTGAATTCTCGGATGGTATGTGTTTTAAAGGTAGAAAGTATGAAAAAAAGGAGTGGCTGGTTGTTGGAGAAGTGCGTAGAGCTCCGAGAGCTTTTTTTGGAGGGCAGCAGTGTGGTTGCCGTTTTTAGGTAACTGAACTTTAGGTTTTGTACTTTATTCGGTTAAAGTCACTTTGGTGGAACATTCAACAGGCAACTGCGCGGTTTCAGGTGTGGGCAAGTGAGAGAAGGGCTCACCGTGAAGGATGTGGGTGGCTATAGCTGACCAGCTTACGTGGAAGGGCGTTGTGGGTGGACCGGATTATATTCATTGCACCTGCAGGGCTGGTTGCCAGGTTGCTTTTGCTTGCCGTTGGAGGTGGTCGGTAGTGACGGACTGCACCTTGTGACGAAATTCTCGACTTGATGTCAGGTGGGGCAGTCAAGACAGCTTGCATTTCGGTTGTCAGGTGTGATCAGGAGCTGAGTTGAGGGTATTGCACAGTGAACAGAAGTTAGCCTGAGGGTTGGGACTGACACTGAGGCGTTGTCCGAGACCACCTCATTTTCCACAGCTTTGATGGGTATTTAGGTGTGGGTGACAGCGTAGCTGGCTGCCGACAGGTTTGCGCAAAATGGCACCTGAGAGTTGTCAAATGTAAGTGGTGCTGTGCCGGAGATGCCCAGAATGCGGACTTCAATAATGAGTGGTCAGGTGGCTCTAGTTATGGCGACGAGGTGCTCCGGAAGTGGGCCAGAATCGATGACTTGGATCACTGGCAAGGTTAGCCTAGCAGTTGCGCTGGCTTGTTATCTTGCGTAGAATGCCAGCGCCATGACTCGGCTAACATCGCTGTTCTTTATTAAAGTTCTTTTCCCTGTCTCTTGACTAGAAGTTCCAGGGGGCTGCAGAGGAACGCTGCGACACCATATGTCTTGTGGCCAAGGTAGAGGGTGGATCTTGCGCAAAACGTCAGCGCATACATCACTAGAGGTGCTTGTTGTGATTGGATTTTGCGGTGGTGGCGGGTAGGTGACAACTTGCCCGTAGAACGTAGATGTACAGAGGCCGGTGGTTTGTTCCAGGTTGTGTGAAAAAAGTACCGCGAGCCAGGGTTCGACATGCCTGCCGGAGCTCGTGCGAATGCTCTCCTTGCAGTCCTTCATGGGGAGTTTTGGTTGGATTTTGGTTGTGCCAGGTTCCGTCTCTGCTCGACGCAGGGAGCACAGACGGAAGCTGGCACATAAGTAGTGAAAGGGGTATTGCGCTAGTGGTGGCGACATTGTATGATCTAGTAAAGGATCGTAGGTTGGGAGCGTACGGCCTCTGACCGTGTGGTATCGCGGTAAAGTTTGGGGACAATATCGCGTGTTGACGTCCGCATGCAGCTCAGTAAGAGAGGTGGGCTCTGCGCCGCAAGGCAAGCACGACTGCAGCTGAGCAGTGTTGCTTGGAAAGTTAGGCGGGACAGAGATGCTCACCACTTCAAACTCCAGGTGGGTCCGGTGTGGTTAGAAACGGTCGAAGGTTTTTTAGCAGATATAACGTTGAAGAGCTGATGCCTCACCGAACACGTTTATACAAAATCCACAGCGGTGCTGCGGGTATGCGAGGGCAGCGCAAAGCAGGAACAGATGTGGGGTGGGTGGGGGCGGTTGATGCTTTTTGCCTCTATAAAGGGCAGATTTTGTCACCGATTTATTATTTGATAGTCGAGCAATTTCTGTTATAAACCAGGTGCCACGGTCGCAGTTGCAACATTACAACACTTGAGGAACATTTGCCTGCAGGTTTCGGGCATCCATTTTTTTTCCTTTCCTTGGACCGTTTACACGAAGGTCACAACTCGGTCCAAATAAACCTGAAAAAACAATTTTTTAAAAGTTAGAACTTGAAAACACAATAAATCACACTTCCTAGCTATGATCGTAAGCTGTGACATTTTCTTGTAAGCCGTCAGTAATACTATGTAACGCCACTTCCATTGGCAACAGAGAAAGCTCCCTCCAGGCGTTAACAACGTGTTCGGTATTCCAGCGAATAATTTTAATGTATATAAATTGTGTTGCGAACGACCGGAAATCGCCCAACACTCAATTACCTCAAAACGCAATACTTCCAAAACGTCTCCTTGCAATATTATGTGTAAATGCTTTAAAATGTATCTGTAACATCAAGTATGTCACGAGCTCGGATAATTTACCCCTTGAAGTAGCTAGTATTCAACAGTGCCACAATATTAATTATATCATAGCAACAGTCTCAACATTGTGCGAAATACCAACGTTGCCATTGTCTCGAATAAGAAATGGAGCTACAAAATAAATAAACCTTTTTTTAGTGTGTGGTGGTTTCCTGGGGTTTACCATGCCCGATGAAAAAACAACACACCAGAAAACTAAATCACCGTTTTTTTTCTGGTAGAAGAGAAAATGACAAGCTTCGAAACAATTAGAGAAATTCTGAATGGGCATGGAAGTACCGCAGCAGTGAATAACGCCAGAAGCGCTGGTAGAGGAAATGAAGCGGAGCATCCGACGACAGCTTTTAATTGGCTACGGGTAAGCCTCGCCCTTACACTCAATGCAAAGGCTGGCCAGTGGGCTCTGACCAGCTGCAGTTTTTACGGCCGACTGTTCTTTGCCGCTGCTCTCATAACTTTGTACTACCTCTAGTGCGTACCGTATCACTCGCAGTCTGCTGTACATATGCGAGCTGATTTTTTGTAATACTCGTTTACTCGGAGCATGTTCAAGGTTTGATGCGCGTTACCACGTGTTCATTGTGCATTCCCTTTGCGCCACCGAACGCACGGGGCAAACGACACACTTGTCTGCCTACTCTGGGCTCATAATAGGCCCCTTACGAAAATCAGTACACTGGTGTTGCTGCCCGACACTCCCTCTCCACCAAGAAAAGGAAGCTCTATGCGCCGAGATATGAGCAGTGGAGGTTGCCTACCCCAAGTTCGGGAAGGATGCAGGTTCTGAGGGTTCCTCTGCTTCAGTCCTTTCGCCATTCTATCGAGTTAGGGGGACGTTTTCTGAAAGAATGTGGGCTACAGCAAACTTCTTTACAGGGGGGTCAACCTATCATATGTCGGCGATGACTACATTCTGGTGCCTAATCTTCCATGCAGCTTACCGGCGGAGCAAGTCAGCCAACGTGTGTGTTTTGCCACCTTGTATTCTTCTTTCCATAGGTCCGCCAGGGCCACAGAAAATGGCTAGACTGTATTTCAAAACAAATGCGTTCGTCGCACTACTGGTCAGCGCCAGAAAACTCAATATGGCGTCCGCTCTTGTACTCCTCGGCGTTGTTCAAGGCATACATATCCGTGGGGTTGCCTGGCATTTTGACAGTCTCCTTGAATTATCTGCGAAGAGCCTGCCCATACACTATATACGTATGTGACACTTCGGCCTGATCTTTAAAGAAATACTCCAAAGGAAAACACAGTTCGCCGACGAAAATCAGGGTCGCTGGTTAGAAGCTGGAAAATCGACTGGCAGTATATTTAGTGCGAATGCTATTCCAGAGAGCCAAGCCAAGCATCCTGCCCTTTGCGGTATTACGTGCAGCAACCATTATCGGCCTCGGGATTCGATTGACACATACTGTATATTTGCTTGTGGACCGTACAGAGTAGTGTTCGTGCCAACCACGCCTAAACCCGGGCAAGAGTCAACAAAATTCTCGCTGGTGAAGTGCGTAGCGTTGTCCTTTATAAGCTCCTCTCAAAATCAAAAGCACAAAAACCATCGCTCAACGTTTCCTTGATCATCTTCGAATCACGTTTCCGCAGGTAATCCGCCTTACCCTCTTGAAAAATGATCAATTATGACACAAAGGGAATAGCTGTCATGGGTCTTCAGTATAGACCCGTCCCATGGTGGGTTACGTTTTCACAATGCAAACAGCTCACCACAGACTTCATGAAGCCAGCTGGTTTACATCTTTTGTCCTGTACAGATAGTTAAAGCGGGCAGAACTGCCAGGATTGACGGGCAGGAAAGCAGTATCTAGTCGTAATCGCGTTAAAGAAGTTGGAGTGTTCCGACATCCCGGTCATACCACCTTTTTCTTTATCACGACCATCGAAAATGCCGATGGCCTTTCATATGGTCTCACCCCTCCCGTACTTACTATCTCCTGCAGAGCTCCATCTAGCTGCGCTTTGTTGTGGAAGCTCAACGGTGTGGGCATGTACAAGAGTGGACGCTAATCTCTTTTCGCTATGTGGTGTTCCACCTTATTAAGAGCCCCTGGAGCTTGTTTGAACATGGTAGCAACAAGTAGACGTTTTGAAGTATGTGGTAAGTTTTCTTCGCTGGCACTGCAAATGACTGCAACATCGCACGCAAACCGTTTCATGGGTGGATCCTTTTACGGGATTTTATTTGAACCATGCGCGCCTAAAATACATACGCTACTCAGATGGATTTCCATTTTGATGGCTGGAATGTAAACTAGACCTATTGTGATGAATTGTTATTCTGTTTTAGGTATCGACGGGGGCGTGTACACATACTCCTGTATTGTTATTTCTGCAGTCATATATGTTGCTTCTGTGTTAGAAGCTCACAAAACATGGATTTGCCATTTCAGTGGCCGGGCTAAATATTTTGTAAGCAGATCTGCTTCTGCTTTGAGGGCGCTCTGAATGCGCTCATTGGTTGCACTGGCAGCCGAGAGGGTGATGTGGTCAGCGTGCATTCCAATGCAGAAAAGTGGGACCTGCCTGGGTGCTTGTATGCATGGTTGGAACACTGGGGTGGGCACAAAGGGACAACTGACTGTCCCCTGTTAGTGCCTTTAGCAACAGGTCATACGGGTAGCCCTCGTTTTTGCCTATACGCTTGACAGTGGTGCGGTTGGTCGGAAGCCCTCCAGAAAGTCGCAGACACTGCAAGCAGTGATGGTGGACGTTAGAGCGGCTATAATGTACGTGTGTTCTACCGTATCAAAGTCCTCTTGTAATTGAAGTTTATGCAGGGCTGTGGGGTCAACTTGCTTTGCCCTCGGCGTTTCTTAGTGAGAGAGAGAGAGATAGAGAGAGAGCTTTTCCTTGGACAGGAGGAATCCAGGCCAAACCGAGGAGGTGGAAGTAGAAAAATAGGCTGCTTGCGGCATGAAACTTTGTAAAAGGTGGCGATTTCTGATAGTGAGTCAGATGGGCCTCTTGTGAAGAGAGAAGGGGCCCTGTGAGGTCTAGTGTGACCATCTTTGAGCCGCGAGTCTGGATCTTGAACTTTGGAGCCGTTTTTGGCCGCGGTGGGTATTTTGTTCAAATGATGTGCTGGTTGGCCTCACCTAGGCGAATGTAATCAATGACTTTGCCAAAGCTGGACGTGGGGTATGCTGGCGGCTTGGCAATTAAGGATATTTAGAATGACCGCCATGGTTTAGGGCGAGTGCCAACTGAAAAATGGTGAGTGTATGGCTATGTTTATCTGGTGACTAATGTGCTTTGTAGCTTGCATAGCATTTTATTATTAACTGCACCTCGACCGCTGGCTGAGCTGTATGCGAAATTAGTCATACGATTTAGAGTTCCGCGTAAGGTATTTCCAATTATTGCGTTTTTTTTCATCGTCCTTCGAGTCTGTAAAATTACGCGTGCAATACCTGTGATATACGCCGATCTAGGTCAACGCATGAATTCGCATACTGCTTCGGAGGCTTTGTGGCTGATTACTTATGGTATGAGTGCTATTCATTCAATATTTGGGGTATGACGATAAAATATGGAAATATTAAGGTTTTATTATTATTGCTGAACTGTTGGGGTGGGCGATTACATGGTTGTGAAGGTACATCCCCTGGCAGGTTCTTTTATGATATAATCATTGGTGCTTGTATGCATGGTTGGAACACTGGGAGTAGCCACAGTGACAATAAATAGATTCGGTAGCTTGGGAACGGCACAAACAAGCATACATTTTCACAAAAAAATCCCGCCATCTCCACGAAGCCAATCATGATGAGAGGGGTGAAGCTAAAAAGCTTATCAGTAAAACCGTGAAACATTCGCCCACACATGACATAAAGACTCGACACGTCAAGCTTTCAACCTCTTCATTGACAAGCCCGTCGATGACGTCGACGTTTGTGGTGATTATGTATGGCCTGTTGGGGACGATGAGAATCTCAATGGCCAAGTTGGCGAATTCGGTGTGTGACATTTTAGCCACCTTGGCCGTCGCTTTCTGCAGAGCGTCTTGTGTCGCCTACCCCCGGAACGTGTCTTGAGCTCGCAGGTGACGTACGACAACCTCTTCTTCTTTCTCTCCTCCGTGTTGGGTAGCAATGAACGCGTTGAACGTTGTGACCTCTTCGGCCAATCTTTGGTTGGCCAATCCCTAGGGGGATCCTGCCACAACAATCATCGTTGTGCCGTGTACGGCCGGGACAGGGCCAGAGCAAGAGAAGCTTCGCCCTTCAAACACAATACACACTAGACCACAGAGTATCACACTAGAAGGGAAACACCTTAAACTTTCTGTCAAATGTACTAACACAGAGAAATATTACTTCTAATAAACATCCAAAGGACGAGGGGCTTCCTCGAGGGCATCGTGGGTTCTGGTGGTGATGCTAGGCGGGGCGTCGGGGGGCTACGATGAAGTCGTCACGCATGCCGGAACGTCGTAGGAAGACACACCATTACGACGGTCTGTTCGGCACACGTTAACGATCGAGCGCCCTGTAGCAGAGGGCAAGAGGCAACCATGAACTTCAAGTCACCCACGTGCCGGAGCTCGTCGCCTTGGAATCCAGTGGTGTAGCACGCCAACGTTGCTAGCCTCCACGAGTCAGTAGCCATGCCTCGGCCAATAAGAACGCGCCCGGTAGACCTCTGTCGAGCTCCGTTCCCAAGAACCCGATGAGCTTCATGTCTTCCACGTGGAGCTTGTGCTCCTCTAAACTGCCCCGTCCACTGCTGGCATTGTGCTACTTTCCAGACTGGCCTCGCCGGTTCCTTCTTTGTGGCGGCCTCCTATTGACCCACGTTAGCCCCTCGTGTGGCTTCCAACTTCTTTCTTCTCGGCGCAACCACACTATCAGCAATCCCCGCACGGTGTATTCGGGCCACGAATATTGTGTGGGGACATTCCCGCCCCGTTGTCATCGTCGTCGTAGAGACAACGGGAGCTACACCTCACAGTGGTGCAAAGTTTGGCTAGATTTGTTTGTTTTCTTTTGTCGCAGGTACTTCTGCGATATGTCACCGGAGGCATTTGTTGAGCTTCTTGCAGCGCAATCACGTTTTCGTGGTTTGGTATGCCAATTATACATTCTGGAGACGAGGGTCCACTCTTCGGGAAGGTATTTATGCCTGTATTTTTCCGATGCCTCTTTTAGCATTCCTAATAACACGTGTCTTACAGCTTTGTAAACCCGCTCACCATGGTGAGTCTTCGCATTTTTGTTCGTCTTGAATTTTGCGAAGTTTGTTGCTGTACCTTCTGTGGTTCTCCCCTATCGAAGCGATCTTTTGCTTCATGAAAAATATCTCCGACGAAATAATGTAATCGTCACTGCCCAAAACTTGCTTATTTTATGTCAGCTACCACTGGGTTATTTTTGCAGATAGCGTGAAATTTTGGAAGGTTCCCTTTGAATGATTGGGCCACCTCCAGTGGATGTATGGAGGTCGGATTGAGCAGTGGGCCCACACTTTATTCTTCTCCTGTAGCCCCCTCCATAACTGGTTTTGTTGAGTAACCCGATGATACGTGTGGAGGGTGTAAATGCATGTAGGCTCTGCAATGCAGATGCGCTGCATCGATATACCATTGAGGCAGGAATGAGAGCTGTGGAAGCTTTTGTAAATCAGCTGTGTAACATTTTGCTGCCTCTTTTATAACCAAAATATCCGGAATTTCAGATTGCAATTAGACATGCATTAGGGCGCACGTGTGTAATATTTACCCAAGAAAGGTCCACGGCCAAACCCATGAAGTGTTGGACTACCTGTGCACCGTCTTCAGGGGGCCTGGTGTACCTTCACAGCTGTCTTGATGACCTATTAGTGCTGTTGTAGTAGTCGTTATGTTAGTGAGCTCTGCTTTGGATACCTATGGTTCTCGCGCGTAGTGTCTTTCTTAGCCACAAATCTTTGACGCGGACGCGTATATTATGCTTTTTGTTCCAGGAGGGCTTGCTAGCACGTGCGCTTGTTGCAGATTCTTTAAGAATCGCGTAGTCTCGCCAGAGAGCCCTGGCGCCTGTGTTTAGTTTCCATGGGGGGACGAATTGTGGGTAAGTGCTTGCAAGAGTGAAGAAGAGGACTCTGTTGCTCGGCTGGAGATTTTTTACAGCGATCCAGGAACTGATTTCTTGCCTGGGTAGAGTAATATTACTAATAGCGAAGTTGACAGTAAAAGAAAAAAGAGGGAAGCGTGTGCTTTGTTTTTTTACCCTGCAGTGGCACGCTGCCTTGCAGTAGGAGTTCATTAGTTAGTAACCAACGCTCCGAACGTTCAGTTTTACTGCATGGGGTTTATATTACCCGTGCTGAAGTGAGTGATTTCTTGGCCAGTTGATCTGCGCTCATTTAAAAATATGTCGGGAATCAATAAGGGAGGCAGGGTATATTAAAGCGAGGAAGCAAGGTATTCATTGGGAAAAAACTTCGGCTGTTCAGCTGCTCGAGCAGCGAGATTTGGCGCTGGAAATGTTTATTTAGTATTGCTGTTTAGCTCAAATGCCTTTTTAAGGGATATGTAGGGCTTGCTATGTCCCTAAATTAGAGAGCAGGGTGCTGGAAGGCACACGTGTGCGCGTAATAGTTTGCCTCTGTGGATGGAAAAGTCAAAGGAAATTGGGAGGTCTATTTTATGGGTTTTTACACACTCTGCGCTAGAAGAGGCTGTAGCGGGATTTATCTCGTATTGGGAAGATGGTTGGTTTGTGCGGGGAGCTGTTCCATCCTCATACTGAAGGCATGGCGGTGTGTGGCTTTTGTTGCAGACGCCTTGACGGCGGGCAGTATGCCAGCAGCCTATCGGTAGCCTTAAAAATATGTAACAGTAACGTTATGCTTGATATGTATCAAGCAGTTTAAAACTAATATATGTAAAACTGAACTTGAGATGTAATATTCAATACATCCCTCTATTCCAAGCTGGCTTATGACGATGTTAAGATCCCCATGAAGCTAACACCAAATTTCCAAATTTCTGTTTGGCTGCCACATCAACAAACCCGCCCACAATTCAACAAGTATTTCAAAAGGATGGGCCATGAAAACAGCTGCCATAACAATATCAAGGTCTGTTGACATCTACAAATTGGGTGGTGGTTTAGGTAGGCGAACCCAACGGTCTCCAATACTCTTGCAGGCCAATACCAAGTTATGACAGCAGCAGCCGTTAGTAGCTCACACTTAGTTCCAGATTTTTTGTAACGGGAAGGCAAATTTCCTTCCATTGTATATGGTCTTTGAACCCAACGGGAAATATTGCATGGGCCGTATCCTAACCTAACAGAATAATATTGTGCTGGTATAGAACCCTCTCTCCACATTTCAAAACGAGAACATCCTCACACGAGTAATCAATTCTGTCAATTGAGAAAAACGTTCACAATTGGGTGGCCTGGGCGGTTTTACGGAGACGAGGAAAGCATATAGTGACAGTTCGCTGGATACAAATATAGTATTCTTTGATAGCTCGTATAATGGCTTCTGTTGCTCGCAGGTAGCACGCAGAAGGGCCAATAACACAACGACAGAAAAAAGCGAGTTATTAGCTAAAGAATACTTGTTTGCCCAGATTGCACTAAAACAGTGTTTACAGAATCCAATACGGCCAAGTATGCCACTCCGGCAACTATCTCAGCTATTCTAGCAGAATAAGGGTGTCCAAAGTGAATGCACTTAACCTTCACATTTGAAATATCTGTAGCAAATTTGTAGTGAGGCTGTCTATTGGAATATGAGAATAGTATTACAAAGACAGCCACAAGGAGATGCATACAGTCAATTTCAGTTTTGTTAGATGTCGTGGGTGCTTATGAACACAAACGCACATGGGCGGCGGGGTAAAATTAGTCTCAACCGTCTGGTTTTACCTTTGAAGTCCGGTTGTGGTACCCCGAGCTTTAATAACAGTGTTGTGTGCTTGCGACGTTCTGAGTCGCAACGCAAGGCTATCTACAACGATCAGATAAGCCTAGCAACGTGATTGCCCAGATCGCACAATAAGTAGAAGTCGGAGAAGAAAATGTGACAAGAGATCCATAATGATTAAAAACACACGTAATCTCAGCAGGTGCAGCGCTGAATGTTATGATTACCCTCGTTCAGAGAAGCAATAGCGGTGTATCCAGAGTGCAATGCTGGCCACTACAACAGCGCCATATTTGTCCAGATATTAGGGAGTAATGCTTTCGGATTTACTTCAATTTCAGCTGTGCTTAGGTGTACTCGTTATTTGTGGCAATGCCCCCATCTGTCGAACATGCAGTTTCAACTGTTTCGAAAACCTTGTTGTTTAAGACCTTATGCGCAAGCCACTACTTTGTGTGTTCGTGCTAGTTGGAAAATGTATAAATAGGAGATTACTGCTCTGTTCCAAGATTCTAAAATGTTTCAAAAGTTTAATAACCGTCCCGTCGTTATTTGAGTGAGTCAAAGAGCAGAACAAGTAATTCCGCATTGATTATGTTAACCCGGTTACTATGCTTATTAGTACCAGCGTGCAGCTTCAGCCATGATTTGACGAGCGGAAACCTTCCGTTTCGGCGCAATATACGTTTCGTCTTGATCGTCATCCTCATTATCGTCATGAGCCCGTCTATACGCACTGTAGGGCAACGGACACGAAAAAAATCTCCAATTGTTCCGGTCCTGTGGTAACTGCGTGCAATCTATCCCCGAGGCCTCCCTGATTTGATCTCATAACTAACTTTCTGCCACCCCCGGCCACGCTTGCCTTCCCGAGGCATCCACTCTGTTACCCGTAATGTCCCAAGGTTCTCTTCCCTTCTTAGTGCATGCCTGCCCACACCCATTTCCTCTTCTTATATTTCTAGTAATGTCTTTAACACGCGTTTTCTACCTGGCCCACTCCGCTCTCTTCTTGTTCGGTACTGTTACACCTATCATTTTCCGTTCCATTTTCGCTGAGGCGTCCTCAATTTAAGTTGAACTTCCTTATTGAGCCTCCAAGTTCCTGCCCCGTAGGTGAGTAGCGGTAAGATGCAACTGTTATACACCTTCCTCTTGATAGGCTGTCATTCATTATCTGACAATGTGGGCCGAATCTGACAATGTTTGGCAATGTCTGACTTTATCTGACAAGGTCTGACATTGTCTGACAGTGTCTGACATTAGGACAACACAATATCCGACAACTCTTCCCGCATTCTTCTTCTTCTTCTAATTACCTCTTCCTTATAATCCGGCATCGGGGTAACTATTTCACCTAAGTAGATACATTGGCTCCCCACTTCCACTGCCTCGCTTCCTATCTCAAACCGTTGTGCTCTCCTGAGGATATTGAGCAGTACTTTATATTTCGGTATAGTAATTTTCAGGCCGAATATATTATTCTGCTTATCCGGTGCGGTAATCATGCTTTGTAATCCCCCCCCCCTCAAGTTTCTCAGCGAGGCAACGCCATCAGTAAGTCTGAGATTAGAGAGTATTCGGCATTAGGTCTTACGCCCACGTCTTCCCAACCCAAGGCTCGGAGTGTCTCTTCTAAACATGCTGTCAACAACATTGGAACGATTGTGTCTTCTTTTCTGGCTCACTTTCCTGCAAGTACTTCACTGCTCTCCGTATGGAGGACAATGGCAGCTTTGGACCCCATGTAGATATCCTCCAGTATTTTGATGTAATGCTCGTCTCCACCCTGCTTCCACAATGCCTGGACGGCTGCTGAAGTTCCCACCGAGTGAAATGGTTTCTTATAATCTACGCAGGGTATGTACAGGGGGTGAGTATATATCGTGCGTTTGTCTATGAACTGATTCATGGTGTGACTATGGTGTACTGTTGAACAGCCTTTACGAAATCCTGCTTGTTCAATCCCACTGAAAGGCGGGCTATTTGGTTACAGTGCATAGCTATAACTTTTGCGCACAAAAAACGAAGACTAAACGAAGCAACGAAGACCAGCGCAGTCTGCGCTGGTCTGCGTGTCTTTGTTTTGTCCTCGTTTTTTGTACGCAAAAGTTATAGCTTGTTCGATCCCTTGAATGAAATTTAAGTTGGCGAAAATTCTGTCAGGAATTAGCTTTGTAAGTTCCGCTTAGATGACGGACAGTGACCTGATCGGACAGTAATATTTCTAGTCCTTTACGTCCCCTCTCCTATGAATTAGAATGATGACCGCGTTCTTTCAAGCTTCCGGTACACTTGCGATCATTAGGCATTGCGTATACAATTTTGCCACTTTTTTTAGTACAATTTGCACGCAATGCATCATGAAGTCTGCTGTTATCTGACCTTCACCCGGTGCTTTGCGCCCTTTTTTTTCTTTCAAATCCTTCACTTGTTTCGTTGTTACTGGTCGGATATTTACCCCATCTGAAATACTTCTTCGTTCCGTATTATCCTGGAAGTGACGGCTACAATACAATATCTCTATAGAATTCCTCGGCTACAAGAACTATTTTATGCACATTTGTGATGACATTGCCTTGCTGGTCTTTCAGTGCATACATTTGAATTTTTGCGTATGCCTCATCGCCTGTTCCCTGCTTTCAGCTGCCTCAATTCTTCGCAGCACCCTCCATTCTCTCCGCATTGTACTTCTGTATGGCATCTGTCTTACGCCTATTCATTAACTTCCAAAGTACCGCTAGTTACATTCTGTCAGTTGGGATTTATAATTGTATTTTTCTATAATAATCGTTTTTCGTTTTCTAGCCACTTACAGTGTGAGATCTTTTTAAGCGCTTTTATAACACCAGCTGCTCCCTCAAATTCAGAGATGTCTCCAGGATTGTGCATCATATTAGCAAAGGACGTACACATAATTTTACAGACTTGCCGGTGACAAATGTTCTACGCGTGTCGGTTATTTTGATGATGTCATAGTTGTTTCTTCGATATGTTGAAGTAATATTTGCCGCCCTGTCCCGTAAATCACTGTTCCTGGAAAAACTTTGGTTCAGCTAAACTGGAAAACCCTTTACGAATCCTATTCGCCCTTCATCGCCTTTGACAACAATTTACCACAGACAAGGACAGCCTAGCTGATGTGTAGCATGAATACATAAGGTACAGATCTTCTCCTACAACGTTCACAAGATTCTCTTACACGCATTCGCTAAAAAAGGTCGACATATATGTCGGGCAGGCTTTGTACAAAAAGACAGATAGCAAGTACTTGCATTCTCGTGGTTTTAGTTTGTAAATACCATACACTGATAATTCATATTTACGCAAATAATTTTCTCAAAATGAGAAAGATGAAGTATTCTACCTGGAAAACAAATATTCATTGATCAGCTGACAGTTTTATTAGCGATTCAGGGAATAATATGTCGTTGCATGCAAGAATATACTGTACGTTGTTTAAAAAAAAACACGCGACTAAATTATATGTTCTCCTCCCCGTGAGAAACGCTCTCCATCATATATTTGCTTAGATCACCACTAGTCTCGTAAAAAATGTTGAATTGATTGTTTTTGTTTCCTTCAAACCACCAGTCCATCAGAAAGTGTGCTTTACGATTATTACAGCACTAAACTGCGGCATTATCTGGGAAGTTTGTATAATGGGAGAGAAAACAGTCGTCATTATTTCGCACATAATTACAAAGGTTTAGAAACACTGCACAAAGAGAAGGCACCAAAGCACACGTTGTGTCACCTTCGTGTTTTCGTCCTTGTAAATTTGCGGCACTTTTCAACATTTATTATTATTTTACGGCACGTTTAATATTTTAGAAACTTTTAAGCTGTTTACAAGGTTACAAAAACCAGCAAAAAAAGTCGCCTGGATTTTTTTCTGGTGTTTCTATCATACAAAATGTGCCACCTGGTCAAGAAAGGTAGTATAAAAAGTAAATTCCTTAAGTTAGCAAACACCTCATGATTATCATCAACCAATCAACGTACCTTGAAGGGCCTCTACAGTAAGCGAGAACGGCTGGAAAGAGCCAAGCTAGAGGCTTTCGCCAATGGAGTCCTGGAAATAGGATTCCACCATTAACTCCAGCCCCTCCCGTTCTACCTTGGTTGAGAATAAAGCTTACTACTCGCACTAATACTATTACAAAGGCCTGTCCCACGGATCTCCAATTATCCCACTCCTGTTCTAAGCGCGACCAATTTATCCCCGCAAGCGTCTTGATCTCATCTGCCCGTCTAACTTTCTTTCGCTTCCTTCCACGCTTACCTTCTCTAGAGATCCACTCTGTTACCATGATTGACCAACGCATATCATTCCTTCGCATTACATGCCATGCCCTGGTCTATTTCTTCTGTGTAATTGCTACTAATATGTCCCCAACACGTATTTGCTCCCTGACCCACTTCGAATTCTTCTCCCTTAATGTTGCCCCTATCATCTTCCGTTCCATTGCTCGGTGATAGAGAGAGAGTGA
Organism: Haemaphysalis longicornis; assembly: GCF_048455015.1. NCBI lineage: Eukaryota > Metazoa > Arthropoda > Arachnida > Ixodida > Ixodidae > Haemaphysalis > Haemaphysalis longicornis. Next base: position 11,096,300 of record NW_027526407.1, on the reverse strand, counting down.
GATAAAAATCTAAAGCGACCTATGTCCGGGCAGCCGAAAATTGGGCTCGGGTGGGCCTGGATTGCGCTTAGGCGGAACTTCCGCACGTGTCAGGGCGTGCACAATGTGCCGGGAAAGGTGAGGCCAAAGGATGGGGCGATGATCACGCAGAAGAGCGGCCAGCTTTTCCATGAGTACGGAATGTGAGATGTAAAAGGTGTGGATGAACAAAGTCAGGGTATCGCCTGGCACGAGGAAAAGTCCAGTAAGCGTGCTTAACGTCGGGATAAGCACCACACATCTGGCAGTTGGCGTGCCATCTCGGGTCATGATATAGTGAAGAACGAGGTCACAAGGGAGGGAGAGAGTCTAAGCCTGGCGGATGTGTCTTCGCAGCGTGTACGGTTGGATGTGGGAGGAGGACGATTCCGGCAGGAACTGCGAATGTCCTTCAGCTGTTACCTCCGGGCCTTGCGATGGGCGGCGCGTTCTTCCTTAGGGCTGTGGTCCTGGGTCAGGGTTGAGGGTCACTCGGGTTTCGATTCGGACGATCAAAGGCTGGAGCCGTTTAATTCCGTACAATTCCCTGGTGTCCGGGGACACATTCTAGAGATACGTGCAGGTGACTGTGTGCTGCCGTGTAGCATGTCAGTTCATGATGAATGCACGCAGGTATGGAGTTAGTTGCGAATTCTCTGAGGGCGCATTGACTATCCGTGCGGATGGTAATTTGGCCAGTTGAATGCGTTTGCAGCATGATCCAATGGTCAATGGCTTGAATTTCAGCAGCTGTAGAAGAATGTACATTACAGTGTTGACGGATGGTGCCTTCACGTGGACCTTCCGAGATAGTTGTGGCTATGTTTACGGTAAATGCGGCGTCTGTGTAATATGTGTCTTGTGATTGGCTGGAAAGATGGGGGTTCTACTTCGCCCATTGCTAGAGTAAAGATGGGTTTATGTGACGCTGGAAGGGTTTGACCAATATTCTAGGAATTGTGTCCCATGGTGGAGGTTCTATTGGTAGAAGATATTAGTGAGGTGTCGCAAACCCTATATCAGCCAGGATGATGCGACCTTGGGTAGACGTTTTTAGCCTGTGCTGTTGGGCAGCAATGTAGGCGGCCACTTTATCCTCAAGAGTATTGTGGAGGGCCGGGTCGGCAAGGAAATAGTTTGGGGCATAGATGGACACACCGAGGTCCGTTCGTAAGCATTTCCCGATGGCGAGCTCTAATTGGTTGGTTTGAGTTTTCGTGAGCTTGAGGTTGGGAAGGGCGTACAAAACTCTGGAACAGATAGTCGCTTCTACTATCTTGCGCAGCTCGTGTTCTTTTAGGCCTGTTTTGTGGCCGGTGATTCGACGAAGCATGTTATTGTAAAAATTGATCTGATTGATAATACTTTAGTCCATACTGTGCTCTTCCCATCTTGTTGCCATATAAAGTCGAGGATGCGGATGTGGGGTCGTCGGGGAATTGGGTGGCCAATGACAGTGAGGCTGACGAGGGAACGATAGATGTCTGTTTATTACTCTGATTAAGAACAACGACGTATACTGAATTTTCTGGGGAGAATTCCAAGCCCTCGGATTATGCATGAGCTTCAATATTATCCAAGCCATCCCGGAGGGTACGCCCCTGGCCACCCGGACGGCCTTTCAACGGCGTTTTCAGTAAATTTTGTTTTTTGTAATAGTGGCTAATTTTTCGAATACGGTGAGTCGTGGCGATTTTGTACACACATACCAGACGTATGGAGAAATGTTCACAGTTTCAGTCTCCTTGGGAAAGTCTATCCGCTCCATTTACAGAAATTGTCATGCACATAGAAACTGGGGCTTTCTCCTGCAGCGCACCCCCGTCAAGCTGCTACCCCTGCTGATCCTTCAAGTGCACACACAGGAAGTGTACCTTCCAGAGTTGTAGCAAGACAGAGAACAGGTCCACGTACGGTACTCCGTACATCGGCTCATGCGGAGAAACAATTTTACCGCCTCCGCGCAGGAGCCGTAGACATAGCTCCGGTTTTCTAGACCGGTTTCCGGCGTGTTATCTCTCACTTTTACCTGAAGCAAATTCGCCACGCAACCCTTTGCTCCTACCGAGTCGGGTATCGAGACCCGCGCATTGGACACGTGCATGTTACAATTGGTAGTCGGGTGCAAGATGAATGTTAGTGTCGTACGGTGCCAGGAAGCAGCAGCAGCACCTTCCAAATGGGGCCGAAGAGCAAAAAAAAATTGTTTTGGACTATAAAATAGCGTGCTCAACCGAACCGCTGTTGCTGACGGAACAACACAAAGCACAAAAAAGGGCCCATGCGCCATGCCTTTGTTAAGCAGAGCAACAGGAAAGCCGCAGCTGGCTGACATACCCCAGGCTGACCGTAGGAGCGAGTGGTATATTTTTTTAGCTCAGAGGGCGCCGTCGCCACGCGCGTCGTTATTACTAATCCTATCCACTGTCACTTAGATACAGCGTCCTGAAATGCACATCTTCTGCGCGGAGCTCAACTACACCCGTCAAATCTGGGTGGGGCCGGAAAGCAGGCATAATAAATAAATTCTGTTTTTGAGTCTTGAGCACCTTGTTGTAGTAATATTAACTGACATAACCGTTCTTGGTAGTATTGCTTTCAAACCCGCTTACCTCACATGCAATATGGATAAAAAATGAACTAGAATTGGTAGTTGTCGTGCGGCGTGGCTCAAAAACTTCGACCGTGTAAACAATAGGTAAAAAACCGCGTGCTTGAGCATGACGTCGCCTAGTTACAGAATTGTTGTAGTTTACCATTCTTTTGTATTTAATAGAGTTGTCCGAAGCGAATTTGATGTCGGCGTTACCGATACTCCTGACAAAAAAAGGCCCGACGTTTTTGTGTCACGTCCACGCTGCAGCGACCATCAATTTAGTACGGAATGTAGTCTTTTCCCGTTTGTGGAAACAATAGCAGACATGGTACAAATAAAATAGGCGAAGCGAATATCTTTGAATGTATAAGCATAAACAAATACAAGGAAAAAGCCATTGCTCCAATTCGAACAATTGGGACTGAATAACCGTTGTCATTGTTCTTCAGTCATGTTTCGTTTCCCTTTTTTTCAACGGCGCACAGTAAAGACACTTACAAAAGAATAAAGCATGACCTTTTCCACGAGTACCTTTTTCGCAGTAGAACATCTGAGCGTGTAGGTGAATATTTAACGCAACGTGAGTGTCGTGTCGTGCATAGTAGGATCCCGGGTTACTTTGTGAAATTTTGGTGCTTGCACTTGATACGGTGAAAAGGTGCTCAGCTTGGTGTGCCACAGAATTCCCGACTTGAAAGCCTAGTTAACTATGAGAACAACATTTAAATCGCTTTGTACCGGAAGAGCTGGAGTGCGAATAGATTATAACGAGGGTGTCCAAGTTTATGGTGCACAATTCATGTGGCGTAGTAAAGCGTGCGATTAACTTCGGCGCCGTTTTATTCGTTAGAGTAAAAGAGGGGTTCTCACTCTTCTCATTAAACAACATTACTATATGATTTTTTTGCTTCAGTTTGTCGGCGTTGTTTTTTGTTGCGAGGATGTATCAGCGTATGCGGTTGTTAAAGCCTCCAAGGCTACCACGGCGGCTTGCCTTCTTGCAATAGTCGTTCAATAGCCGTGCATTGCAATAGTATACGGTGTAATGAATGGTTCCAGGACTGGCGTGAAAGTAACGAGTCAGTGACCAGTGCGTGCGCGAGTAAACGTTGCTTTATCTATAAGAGGCAACCAGAAGCAGAAGATCGTTAGCGGCAGGAAACAAGAACACGAAACTAAAGTTACAGGCGTTGAAGATGCACAGGCAAAGGTGAAACTGTTCCCGATAGAGGCAAAAATGTCCTACTGGGTTTAGTCGCAGCCCCGGGTTGTCGACGTCACGACATGGGCGGGATCGACGGAGACGTCACGGCGTAGCTGACTCAATGCCCGGCTGTACGCCACGTCGGATCCCGGTACAGGACAGGGGACCGGTATCGTCGTAGCAGTGGCAGCGTAGCAGCGGGTGCGCACCGAAGGTTTCACCTCCGGGTGAACACAGACCCGCGCTCTCTCGCCCGGCACGTCACCAACCCCAAGCACGGGATGAGCAGTGGACGGCTGTCGGGAACAGCAGTGGTTGCGCTCAGGGTTTTATCCGAAACGATCACAGGACCGCGCTCTCAAGCCAAGCGCGTCACAGGCGTCCCCTGGTCACCGGCCTGATTCGATATTTTTGCACGCACCCGTTGCAGAAGCGCGCTCGGGCTCTTCTTCCTCGTTGTCCACCGGCACTACATCACATACAGTATACCTGCAGCAGCCCGAAACGCAGAGTGTTGATTCTGCTGTGTAGTTTGAATGAGCGTAATAAAGAACCTTATAGCTGCTCTTTAAGAAACCTCGATGTAAAGTATGCCCACACATGACCACTACACAGCGTGCCACCAGCACGGCTTCAGACTACTGCGTAAATATAAAGAGTAACTTTAACTGTGACTCTGCCAATGTTGTATACCTTCTAGAGCGCGCTGTTTGTAGGCAGCAATGTATCGGCCAAACTGAAACGTCCTTCTTGAATGCGACTCAACAATCTCCGCTCTCAAGCAAAACGTTGCCCTTATTTGACGATGTCAATGCATGTTAACGGTCCCGGTCATGCATTTGAACATCTTAAAGCAACAATTTTAGAATCCGCTTTAAAAACCGACCACGACCGCGAGGTTAGGCAATTTTATCTCATTTATAAGCTTTGGTCAGCGGCGCTTGGTAATATTGAAAGCTACGGAAAATAACGTGCTTATCGCTCTATTAAAATTCGCGAATTAATCATTTCTATCACATTCTCCGTTATTCCTATCATTGAGTTTCCCATCAGAATTCGCCGAAACTCCCCAAATACAGCAACTTTCTTAGCCTAATGCAACTCGACGATGTGATTTGTCCTTGGGAAGAGGGCCGCGTTTCCCTCGCCACTTAGAAACAATTACCCGTGTGTGATTTATCGACCTTAACTATTTTCTGTTGAGTTGTTAGCACTTGTGCAATGCTCTTTTGTGTGCTTTATCTTTTATCTTCCATCGCTGGGGGCGCACCCAAAACACATTCTTCCTTCATGCCTGTATGGATCCGTCCGAACCAGCCTCCGCACCCACTGAATACCTTATTGTGTACTTTTCCCTTCTTTTTGAAACCGCAATTGTCCAGGCTTACACCTGTCTGAACTTGCAGCCCATGCCAGGTACGTTGCCCCGTCGTGGAGCAACCTTGACAGCTGCCTTGTAAATACGACCCCTTCCTCTCTCTCTCCCTCCCTCCTTTCTATCTTTTTTGTAATATTGTAACATAGCCTTAGGCTAACTGCATGCATCCTCTCCGTTTGCAAAAAATATTCCGATCCTTTTCAGTTTTCTGCAAATCCATATACGAAGTGTGTTCTAAATGTTTCTGACAGCTAAATCACGTACCGGTACTCTGATTATAGCAAGTCCCGTTGCCACTACCTGAGTAAACCTTCTGTTTTATTGTTCTTGCTGTGTATCCGACTCTTTACTTACACTATTTTTGTACGCTTTGTGACTTTTCTCTCTCTCTCTCTCTCTCTCTTTATATATATATATATATATATATATATATATATATATATATATATATATATATATATATATATATATATATATATATAAATTTATGTATGTATGTCTGTGTGCATAAAGGAAAGCCTGGTTGCAATCAACCTCTGTGTAATGAGTTCCTCAGTTTTACAAAGTTTTCAATTCCGTATTGCCTACTCCATTGACGGCAATGTATTTTCGACCTCTAAGTAAGTAAGAAGAAAACGCGGCGCAAACTCGACGTGAACGAAGGAGAGAAAATACGCCAGATACAGGCGCCAACCTCCAACTGTTTATTCAAATCGAATCACACTAATTTATACATGTCTAATCTATACGGAACTTGCAACAGAAATAACAACCAACGTATAATCAAGCTAACAAGTGTAGATGGTGGTGAAAATTGCTAGAATGAACAAGAACAACTTTGCTGATATTATGACCACATATCTACTCCAACCTCAAGAGAACAATCAAGGCGGTCCTAACGCGCGTGCGTGCATTCAAGGAGCGCACCAATCCGCAAAGAAGGAAGTACAACTGCACGTGCCACACTACACGCTGTGTTTTAAGAATGACATTTTTTTTGTCACTTAACGCTAGCGACGGTTTGCGGACGCATGTGTCGTCTGCACGTTTTTATAAAAAAACGCCTCAGTAACCTCCCTTTTTGTTTTGTTTTTGCTCTCCCCAGAAAGCTCGTCTTATCCAGGAGTGGTTCAGACCCACAGCGCTTGCAGTGGTCTGCGATGTTCCCGCCCACGTTGCTGCTGACTGACAACCTTTGCGCTCTCGTAAGTTCATTTTCCAGTTTGTTCAATATACACCATTTTGCGCTTTAGGGGTTACTGTATCTTACGTTTTTCACACGCTCAGTGTAGATCACAGCGCACTTCTTTGAGCATGTCTCCGGTAGCTTATTGGCCATCATAGGGCAAACTTTTGCCACCTTGACCGGGGCAGAGATCACAAGACGCACGTTATACCTGGCTGCGACCTTTTTGATATTGTGCGAAAGCCTGCGTATGTACGGTATTACGGCCGTTTTCATTTCTTCGTTCTGCTACTGCGTTTTGTAGCGTGTTCAATCCTCTGTAGGATGCTTTCACACACATTTGTCGTAAAGATGGAAGGACTTCGGGCGGCTTCCAAGCGGCTTATCTGATTGCTAAAACTTGCAATCAGATTATGCTCCCAGGATTTTGTTACAGCCGAGTAAAGGCATACGGTAGCTATTCTTATATTTGTCAGCTTGAAATGTGCGCTGTTATAAGGAAGAAGACTTTTTTTGGTTCACCGGTTGAACATCCAACAGGTGTGGTCCTTGCCGAAGCTGAGTTTTAGGTCCAAAATTGAAATAAATTCTCTTGCGGCACCCCTCAGGCGAGATGTATTCAGCAAGATTCATATAAAAAGGTTAACCTGAACACCTTTTCTGAGACTCGGCTATCTCCCTTACAAGTGGTGGAGGGCAGGGGTTTCTATTCCACCCAGGAGCTTCGCCACCGGATGCTGTCAACAATGGTCCACGAGCCAAGACGGTGTCCCGCTGCGGCGTCGGGCGCTGCCGTGATCTGGTCTGGCTCGTTCCGACAGTGGGACCCTGCCATGTTTAGCGGCCTGGATAAGTGATGTGGAAGACTGGCGGTTATCCTACGAACGCGTGAGTACACACAATCGATCAGTGGGACGATAAACACAAACTGTTTCACGTGGGCTTCGATCTTACCGAACTAGCCAAGCTGTGGTATGGAAATGATGCACATAGCATTACTACCTGGTCTGAGTTCACAGCCACTTTGCTGGAGCATTCGGCCGCCCAAGCAAGATCCGCGCCGAGCACCCATTGCGTGTGCGAGGCCAGCGAGCTGGTGAGAAGTTTACCAGCTATATTGAAGCCGTGATTGACTTTGGTAAGCGATCGACCCTTTGATGATTGAAGCCGAAGGGGTCCAGCATATATTAAAAGGAGCTGACGATGACGCATTCCAAATGCTTCCGAACAAGGACCCCGAGACGATTTCTGACGTGAATGTGTGCCAGAGCTATCACGAGTTGCGAAGACAGCGAGCGCTCAACAGACAAGCTTGTGTTAAGGCCGAGCCTCTGTCTAGTTTGCCTCGACATATGGAGACAATCCGGGGCTTTTCGGAAGAATAAAGGTTTAATTCAGGAAGAAGTTACCCACGAAGTCTCCCTTCTTCAGTGTTGCACGAAGCCGTCATGTACTCAGGCACGTTATACGGGAAGAGGTAGCTGAGGCGCTACCAACTCCTCAGCATCATGTGCCGGTTGCTGCACCCCTCGAATACGCCATAGCCATGACAACGCCCTCTCTGCGACCAGATCAATTGTCGCACCGGACAATGACGGAGCAGCCAGCACACTCTCCTTGGCCTGTAGTACCCAGCACCTTTACAACTTGTAAGGGAGATAGCCGAGGCTCGCGTAGATGGTTCAGGTGATTTATTTACAGGCGTGAGGTCAGACGAGCGTAGATTTGAGCGTCCAAATGGTGGCCAATCTTAAGCGCAAAAGCGCCTTCTGCGGTGCTTCTTCTTCCGCTAACACCGACGTCGGTGCATACACTCATGGGTAGATTGGACTAGTTGTGCACATGGCACTTACCCTGATGATATCATGAGCCCATTATATATATATATATATATATATATATATATATATATATATATAATATATATATATATATATATATATATATATATATATATATATATATATATATTTAAGTAACGAATCAGAAAATGGGAAATGAGGGGCTCCGTAAAATAGGACAGAAAATCAGGGTTGGCAAGCAAGAAAACCTCGGAAAGCAAAGGGGAGCTTGCGGTGGGTCATAGAAACAAATCAAGAATTTTTTGAGTCAGACTGTGGTGAAAACATGCCCGCCGGGTGGGCATTTTTCAACGCTTTCGTTCTGACTCAAAAGATTCGTCATCTGTTTCTATGACCCACCACAACCTCCCCCTTCCTTTCCGAGGTTTTCTTGACTGCCAACCCTTACTTATATATATATATATATATATATATATATATATATATATATATATATATATATAATCCAGGGAGTAGTAGAACTTTGAAGATGGTAGAGAACACAAGAGAAGAAAAACTTCGAACAAGGTAAAAGCACGATTGTGGCCTACGTTTCAGCAAAGAGAACTTGCTTTCCTCAGGGCCTTTTCCTCAGGCCCTGAGGAAAGCAAGTCCTCTTTGCTGAAACGTAGGCCACAATCGTGCTTTTACCTTGTTCGAAGTTTTTCTTTTCTTGTATATATATATATATATATATATATATATATATATATATATATATATATATATATATATATATATATAGGTATATATATATATATGTGTGTGTGTGTGTGTGTGTGTATAGCAAATCAGAATAGTAAGATATGAGGGGCTCGTTGAATAAAGACAGAAATAAGGGTTGGCAGTCAAGAAAACCTCGGAAAGCAGAGGGGAGAATGCGGTAGGTCATAGAAACAGATGAAGATGTTTTCGACACAGAAAAAAAGTGGTGAAAAACTACCACCTCCCCTCGCGGGAACCCCTGTGTGGATACGACGCATACGCGGTTCATGTTGCGGCGTTGCACAGCGGAGGAACGGCGCTGGAACGATGGAGCGGAATGATGTAGGCACCGCGTTTTATAGCGCGCGTAACGGTGAGGGAACGCTCCGGCGCCAGTGCGTCTGCCGCGGCTATGACGCAAAACAATCCAACACAAACCACTTTAATCCAATCCAATCCAATCCAATCCAATTCAAGCCAAGCCAAGCCAAGCCAGGGCAAGCCAATGCCCCTCGCGAGAGAGTGTTCGCTATCAGAGAGGAGAGGGGGTGAGCGGTGGAGAGCGCAGCTGGCGCTCTCCGCCAGTTGGTGAATTTAGGTTTTTTGTTGCTGCTCTTCCGCTTATGTAAAAAAAGGATTTACAAACCAGACTGGCGAATGCGTCGTGAATGGCGATAAAAAGCGGGTCAGTGTGTGCGCAGGCATTACAGGGAGCATACATTTTGTGGGCACAACAGCAGAGAATCTCAAATCTTTTTAATTGCCTCGTGCATTTTTTTTCACTCTTAAATAGAATGAGGCTTCGACGACAGTGGTTCGCTCATAATGCCCAGCAAGTGTAGGTGAAGCCAAGCCACTTGAGAGCTGCTGTGGATATTTTGTTTTTATTGGGAGTGTCTTCTCTTTATATTACCTTTCCTCGGAGGGAATGTATTGATTGCTTTTTAGTCAGGCATATTGCCGGACTGCAAGCGCAACTCTTAAAACCACCGCCTTTTTTTTGCAAATACTTTTCTTTCTTATTACTCCGACGAAATTTGTTTTTGGGGTTTAATGGGCCCGAAATAACCGCGCTATATAAAAGGCTACATCACCATCTGCTTGTAAGTATTTTAACAATGATAATAAAATACGGAACATAGGTAAAATTTGAAAATATAAATATTCACTGTGAATTAATTTTTTTTCGTTTATTTGCTCAGATTGTTCGCCGGTGAGGCCTATACAGGGTGGGTTACAGAATCCTTGTATTAACATAGAAGCATAAAATCACTTACGTAATTCCGTACGCCTAAATTTGTTCACAAATTGCGCACACAAATAATGCAGGAATAATTCAATTAAATACAGACTTTAGATACAAATACTATAATGACAAACTGCACCCACATGTACGCAAACATGCATTCAAACTCTTAACAACAATAAATTGCTTTGTACTTGGGACTGCATGTTTGCTATTCTCAAATTCCAAACAGTTCTAGTTTCGACGACAGATTCTGTTATTGCGTTACTTTAATGTATTGTGCGTGTAAAAAATGAACATGCATGTGCTGATCGTAATCTCTAAACGCGGCTTTTTGCACCTCGGATGTCTCGGATTTTTTTTCCTTCGAATAAGGTTTTGTGTAATTGTAGTTTTGAAGGCAATTTGGGTGAGTGAAAAGAAAAACTTGAGTCCCGCATCAATACGGCGATCTGCTAGGTGTGGCAACATAGAGTTTCCTACTATATACACTGGGGAGGAATCTGGCGCTAGGGTATATGTAGCTCATATCAAGGCCGTCTTTGTCGTCATGGGCCGCCTTTATATCGTACGCTGACGTTAGTTTTGTCATTGGCTTCAATTGAAGCGTATTAGTGGCTGTATATTTGAACACAGTATCACACCAACGCAAGGAATGGTATGTTATTATATAAGCGGGAAATAGAACAGGTTGATTTTTAAACTAAGGGAAGAAGAAGTTGTCACGATTTAGACCCGCGTTCGTGAACCTGGGAGGGTAGGGATACCCTCCAGCCGAGAGACGACATACAGCGTGCTGGTGGTGACGGTGACTGACCCCCGAGCAGCCGTGCTCGGCGGTGTTTATTGCCCGGCCACACAATGTTGCCCACCGAGCCTGGTGGGGCCACTGAACATAGCGGCCAACAAATATCAGCGATGGAGGGCGCCACACACTTGTCACACCCCTCACCCCCAAGTTTCTTTGTCCTACGCAAACACAAAACAACACTTGTCCCCCCGGCGCGTAACGGTCTGGCGGTCTCCGTAGTCTCGCACTCCGCCTGGGCACAGGTGTCGATGCAGGTGTGGCAGCATTGGGTGCCACCTGTGTCACTCTCGCACCAGCTGTCAGCCTTCCCGGTGTCGAAGGACTTGCGCATGGCGCCACAGTGGCGCGAGTTGCACCAGCCCCTGGTGCTGTGCTGGCAGCGGTCGGTGAAGCTGGCTCCCCTTGAAGGAGTCCAGGCTGAGGCAGTGCAGCGGGCCCGTGGCCAGGCAGCCCGACTGCGCCAGCAGGGGCGCCAGCACCTGCTAGGGCGCGTACGGGTCACCGCACAGCATGCATAGCATCAGCCGCAGGTCCGGCCGGGGCCCCGCGACCGCGGGCAGCGCCTGGTAGATGTGCAGCCGGCCCGCCCGCCGCTCGATGCTCTCCACCAGCGCGCACAGCGCCTGCTCCAGCCGCACGGGGTCCAGGCCGCCGCCGTCGTCCACGAAGGGGCACTGCAGGCTCTTGGCCCGGTTGATGCTCTCCTCGCGCAGGAAGTCCCCCTGGCCCGCAAACACCATGACCAGGGGCAGGCCATGGAAGGGCAGCCGGTCCTCCTGCTCCAGGTTGGCCAGCAGGGTCGTCTGGAGGCTCTCGTGGATGTACTCCAGCCCCGGCTGGCTGGCGTACACGCACAGGCAGCCGTGGGGCAGGGGCTCCGTGCGGAACGAGTTCTGCGGCAGGCCCACGTCGCCGTCGATGATCCTGAAGTCCAGCGCGTTCTGGGCCTTGTCATCGAGCCGGAATCCCTGCGGGTGCGCCTGCCGCATGGCCTGCGCCACCTGCTGGGCGCTGCCCCCAGCGCCCAGCACCACCAGGTGCAGCAGGCGGCCGTTGGCGCCCAGCACCACGCCGCTGTTGGTGCCGGCCCCCCGCCGGTGCAGCAGCTGCTCGATGACGCCGTCCATGCAATCGGGCTGGGCGGGGCAGTGCTCCCTCTGGCTCCTGAATGCTTGCCGCCGTGCTGGTGAATGTCCCCACCTCGGGCTGGAACATGGCCTCGAACTTGACCAGGAGGTTCGGTACGTCTTCCACTGCACGCACTGCTTCCTGGTACTCCGGCAGCCGCACGCCCAAAGCCTGGATCCAGTTCCGGCCCAGCAGCGTCGGTGACGGCCCCTTGGTCAGGTACAGGGGAAGGGTGGCCTCCCTGTCGCCAACGCGGACGCTGACCTGGGCTTGACCCTCGACTTGGGCGAGCTGTCCGGAGTAGCTGCGCAGCATGACGCCCGACGCCTCGACGGCCACGCCAGGGAAGGTGCGCTTGAAGGCTTTCCCGGACATGACCGACACACTGGCCCCTGTGTCCAGCTCCATGGAGATGGGGCGCCCGCAGACTTCGACTGTGAGCATGTATGGTGGCACCGACGGCTGCACTGTGGCCGCGTGCCACATGTCGAAAACCTGCGGGTCTTCGGCCACGACGTGAAGCCTAGCCGCTGCACCTGAAGCTGCTGCCGCACGCCCCCGCCGCCTACCCTTGCGCCGACTCTCTTGGCCGTGGGCTGGCGAGGAACTAGCTGTGCTCGACGCCGGCTGCTGCTTCCGACCCTCCGCCGTCGTCCCCCCTCGGCACGCCCGAGCAATGTGCCCAGTTCTTCCGCACGCAAAGCACTCCGCTTGCGCGAACTGGCACTGGGAGGGGGGGGGGGGGGTGGTCACCACCGCAGCGACTGCACGTGCCATGCCGTGCCGCCATCTTGTTCACCGCCGCCTCCGCCGACGGTGAGCCGGCCGCACGCGCTATCTCGCCCGCGTCATTGGCCGCTGCCTCCATCGCCAGCGCTGCCTTCACAGCGTCGTCCAGCGTGGGGTCGGGAAGCTCCAGGAGTCGCGTCTGCATGGCGGGGTCGTTGATACCGTTGACGAAACGGTCCCGGAGCAGCGAGTCGAGCTGCTCCCCGAAGGCGCAGCCGCTCGCGAACCCTCGAAGCGCTGCGACGAACTGCCCGAGCGTCTCTCCGTCTCGGCGGCTCAGGTTGTTGAAGCGAAAATGCTCCATTAGCGTCGACGGAGCGGGGCTGTAGTGCGAGCGTAGCGTCGCGAGCAGCTCACCCAGGGACTTCTCGTGCGGCGGGGCCGGCCTGAGCAGGTGGAGCAGGAGAGCGAAGACGCGGGTCCCGCAGCTGGCCAGAAAGATGTCGCGCTGTTTTGCCTCGGGTGTGTCGTTAGCCCGGAAAAACACGCCGACTTGTTCCTCGTAGACCGGCCAGGCGGACCCTTCACCCTCGAACGGCTCGAGCCTCCCGTACAGCGGCATGGCGTAATGGCGGCTGGCGTTCTCGGTGGCGGCGTTCAAGGTGGCTTGGGGTGTTTATTGCCCGGCTACACACAATGTTGCCCACCGAGCCTGGTGGGGCCACTGAACTTAGCGGCCAACAAACATCACGGATGGGAGGCGCCACACACTTGTCACAGAAGTAAAGTGAATTTTTGCCGGAACGGTTCTGCCTACTATTCAACAGTCCAAGCGAGTAGTTTACAGCGATGTTAATATTTGGGGGAAACTTATTAGAGACTCTTATTTTAATAGTGTATCATTTGTTCAAGTAATAAGTTGTGTAAAGAGCTCGAAAATATTTTGAGTGTGCCTATGAAAACATTGCCTTCACTGTGAACGGGTGCCCCGACCGTCAGCTACTGTTACACAAAACGTCTTGCTGAGCCAGTTGATTCATACGCCAAGAAAAAGAAAATCGTGGAGTTAAACAGACGTGGATGAAGACAAGACGGGAGGGATACAGGTACCCGTATCTGTCTAATAGTGTCTTCGTCGAAGAAGGGTTGGTTTCTCTTTTTCCGTCAGGTTCAAGTTTTGCGGCGGTATATTACGCACTCGGTTATACGTTCCTTCACTCCGTCCATGACTAGCGTTAGATACGATGAACCTCAGACGTAAAACGGCGCATACGGACAGGACAGAGGAAAGAAGAGACAGGACGAGTGCAGAGTGACGATCACGGCCTTCCAGTTCTTCACCAAACAAGCAGTTTCCTCAGCTCACTGCTACCACAGAACAGCTTTTATTTCAGCAACCTCGTAGCTCGTAGACGTGTGAGTGCATAATGAAGAAACCAAATCGCCAAAACGGCTTACGAATCTAATTTTCATGCCACGCCCAAGCGAGAATCGGTGGTATACCCGCTGCAACAACAGTATCAGCAACGGGCTGGTCAAACTTCGCGAAATTGCTTGGGCCGTCTCATCGGACACGCGTGGCCGGTCTCCCCCTCAAAAAACCGACTCGCGGTTTCATCCACAAGACGCTATATACCAACGGTACTCGTTTGCTTTTTATAACAAGACCATCGCAAATGCTATAGCGTCCAGCGTATTGGACACGCGAAATTCAAACCGCACAAGAAAGTAATCGTGCGAACAGCTTTAATTTTGTATTCCTTGCCCGCGCTGTTGAATTCAGTTTATTGTAGAATAAAAGATATGCCTTGAAAGCAGAAAAATTTAGGATAAACAGTATTTACTGCTTCATCCAGTGCTGTAGAACGCCGGGCTGCTGAATGCGGCCATCCTGGCACAGTTGCGGAAAGTATGCGAACGATGTATGTTCACCAATGCTGCCTAGATTGCGGCAGCACGTGTCCAATGTATTGGACAGCGGGGTTTCATGGGGAATGAATGCATTGTTATAGGAGTATTACCTCATTCCCTAGTGACGGAAATATTGGAGAAATCTTCGTAGCCGGGTCTCAGGAGGATACCACATTTCGGTCGGCCTAATTTTGTAGCAATATTTGAGGGTATAATTACGCAACAACGCGTTTCTATTGAGAACCTACAGCGGAAGGATGGCGCAGGTTCGGCCGCATGGCTGGGCGCACCGAGCAGCGGCGGCCGCCCGATTTCCCTCCGACCTGAGGTGGTGCCCCTAAGGAAAGGCTTTGTCCCCGAACAAAACTTGGCCGGAGCTTCATGACAAGAAACAAATTGAAGGACTATGACAATATCTACAAACTCAGCTAACCTCGTGTGACGAATGGTGACGATCGACATTCGTGCCTGCTAAGATACGCCGTGCCGCCGGTGCCGGAGTTCCGCCAGCCTAACCGCCGAAACGGGCACCTGCGGTCCTCAAAGCCGGGATCTCTAATTGGCTATAACACTTAAAGGGGCCAAGCAGTAGTGGCGCCGTACTGTTCAGTGCTTCGTCCGTCAAGGAGGCTGCGTCAAAGCACAAATTTACGTCAGAGAGTCGCAGAATGGCGGCGAGTTACGGTAGGTTAACCAGGAAAAAAACGTGTTTTTGCATGTTTGTGCAGCCTCTTCTTTACGCAGATGTGTGATGGTTGGTATACGTCCTCATGAAGGGGTACTTTAACGATAGGGCGAATAAAATGGTGACCTCGGAGAATTCAATTTAGGGTATCTTCAAAACTTCCAGTGGTAAGGTAAGTTACGCCTTTCCGGCGGCACAATGTGCATACTACAGCTGGCTCTTTCCAACTTGCGCTTAATATTCACTACCTTACGAGATAGCCGTAATTTTTACTAGCTGCTGGAGAACTGTGTATGATATCGTCAATACCAATGGACGTACATGTCCACCATGACTGATACACTTGCCACGACCACTCTAGGATAGCCACGACGATCTCTTCTGTGAGGTAACTACATGGATTCAAAATCAGCTTCATGGTAACGATAAACAGGACTTTGCTTTGTTTCCATGAAAAAACGTTGTTTGCCACGTCAAAAACTCCAGCTCCGACATTCCATGAATAAAACGGTTGTGTGAAGCCCCCAACTTTGCACCGGCACTTATCATTTCTTCAGTACCAATACGAACTGTAGAATCTCTTTGAATGGGTCGCAGCCGCATCGTCATCGACCGCCATAGGCCTGGTGTGGCCAGCCATTGTCTTGAAGGGACAGAGGTCAATCTCCCTGTGCTCTGGCATCATCGTCATGTCTAGGGGCGCACGAGCGCACGCATTGCTTCTTCGTCTTCCCTTCCCTTTGATGTTCCATTAAACATAGACCTCGATGATCGTTCCTCTCCCCCTCGACGCTTGAGTCTTGTCCTTGGGGGTCGACGGATCCCACAACTTGGTGCCGAAACCCGGGACTCGTGTCTGCCAGGCCGACACCGACAAGCAGGACCGATAGCTTTTCTTCGACGGCTTCTGCTTGACTGACCGGCGGACCTACCTCCAAGGACCAAGGATGATTTCAATCGACCGCAAGCTGCGGCGACGAACTGCCCTTCGCGACAAGCTTTCCGCCTTCTTGACGGAGATAGAAGACGGCATCCGAAGTGGCACCCTGACCACGGCGATGGACGCAGCGGTATCCTTGGAGAGGATCGAGGCCATGTATCGACCCATCCTGAAGCTGGACGAGGACATTTTGGGGGACATCATGGACGAAATGGTCACCGAAGAGACTTCCAACACGACTTCCTACAACGACAAGGTGGTGAAGATAAGAGCGGAGCTTCAACACAGATCTCGAGGCGAACAGGTTGGTGAGTCGCTCGTTTCGCCTTCTTTAACGAGACCGCCGCCTAGCGAAACCGCAACCACCAAAACGAAGCTACCGACCATAGAACTGACGAAGTTTGATGGAGACCGTCATAATTGGACCAGATTCTGGAGTCAATTTGAGCACGCCATACACAAGAATTCGAAACTGCGAGCGACTGAAAAGTTTCATTATTTGACCAGCCTGCTTACCGGATCGGCCGCTTCCGCAGTAACTGGGCTCCCCGTTACAGAACAGTGCTATTACGACGCAGTAGAAATACTCCTGAAGCGGTTCGGCGATCAGACTAGGATTGTTCAAGACCACCTGCGGGCACTGATTGACATCAGAGCAGTTTCGTCTTCGAGTGACGTCGCACAACTTCGAAAGCTTTACGACGAGGTTCAAGTACACTGTAGGAGCTTGAACGCCCTTGGAACAAGCGCGGACACCTATTGCTCCATGTTACGTGAGCTGCTTCTACGAGCACTCCCTCGAGACATGATCGTGAGGTACCACCAGTGGTCAAGAACTTCGTGTACTGCTTCGAGGTCAACTGGCATAGAGCGAGAGCAACAACCGATCGACCACAAGAAAACGTTTGACGAACTCATGGACTTCTTTGGAAACGAAGTTGAGTGCCTGGAAGCAGTTATTCAGGACACGTCGGATTTAACGAAGTTTAAGAAGGACGACAAGCCAGGGGAACAGCTACGAACAGGAATTTTCGAACATGAACATACTGCAGCGTTCCTGCATGCCGCAGCTCCCGACATACGAAAGTGCTTGTTTTGTTCCGCCTCACATGACGCAGCGTCTTGCGAAGCTGAAGACGTAACCATGGAACATAAGAAGAGCCTTCTTATCAGATACGGACGTTGTTTCCGTTGTTTGACCCGAGGACACATCGCCCGAAAGTGCAGAAAGAGAATTGCCTGCCTGCGCTGTAAACGACGACATGTCTCCTCGATGTGCAACGCAGATCCGGACAGCCATGAAAAGGGACAACTTATATCGGACCCCCTACAGCTCCTCTCAGGAAAAACAGGTAGCGCGATCCTCCTCCAGACGCTGAACATCCAGGCTTCCGGCGCCCGTAGCGCCGAAAGGTGCAGGATTCTGTTAGACGGGGGAAGCCAGCGGAGTTTCATCACTACCGCAGCCTCTAGGAAGTTAGGATGCGAATTTCTTGGAAAGGAGGTCCTGACTGTAGGAGTCTTCGGAGGGAAAGAAACTAATGAAACTCTAAGAAGAGTTCGAGTTCACCTGCTTGACCCTACAGGTGAAAAAGCACTCAGTGTCGAAGCACTGGAGGTTTCGTCGATCTGCAACCAGATGATTCCTTTTCCCGACCAGAACATCATAAATGTTTTAAAGTCGCACTCTATCGACACGACAGCTGTACTGAGCGGATCAGGAAAAAACAACGGCATATCGATTTTGATTGGTTCCGACTTCTACTGGGACATAGTGACAGGGAACATAAAAACAGTTGGACCCAGCATGAAAGCTGTAGAAACACGACTGGGCTGGACAGTTCAAGGACGTGTTCAGACTACGCCGAAAACAGTCCACTGTAAGAACGTCGTGGTTCTACACGCGAGCCTGCCTGGTGTACCTTTCGCTTTCGAACGATTTGGAGAATCGGAGGCCACAGTCAGTAAAGATCCAGTACGCGCTTCAACGAGGGTTCAAGTCTCAGAAGACGCACGACACGAACACGCTCTTCCTCTGAAGCAGGACATCGACCTATCCGACAACTTCGATGCAGAAGAGCGAACATGTGACCAGTTGGTTGAGACCCCGGATAAGGGGCAGTGTTGCTCAAGAAGCGAGAACCTGACTGCCGCCCTAAAAAAAGGAATAGGAGACCAGTCGCTGCTACAGTCCCCATCGTGGTGGGAAGACCCTACGTGGATGTGTTCGCATCGGCAGCTCCAGAAACCAAAGAGTCCTCTCGGGCTGCCACAGAAAACAGCCATTGTCTTGAAGGGACAGAGGTCAATCTCCCTGTGCTCTGGCATCATCGTCATGTCTAGGGGCGCACGAGCGCACGCATTGCTTCTTCGTCTTCCCTTCCCTTTGATGTTCCATTAAACATAGACCTCGATGATCGTTCCTCTCCCCCTCGACGCTTGAGTCTTGTCCTTGGGGGTCGACGGATCCCACACGAACCTCTTTAGGAATTATCGAATAGAAAAAGCACCATGCCCTTTCGTGTGTCATTTCATTTATATGTTGAGCTTTATACAATTGAAGCAAACCTAAGAAGTTAATTTCAATCGCGTTGACGTCTGACATGGGTTCTGTTGATTAGACAAAACAGCGGTCAAATGAGAAGCTGAATGAGGCGATAAAACGTTGTAAACATTACGTGCACTAGAGCAACGACAGTTGAGTGTAGAAGAAAATAAAAGTGACCTCTCCTTCCCTTTGCTACCCCTTTATGCCTAAAAACTAAAAAGCTTGTGGCCAAACAATTATTAGTACGCCATTATTTTCTGATGAAGATGTCTACTCCCAACCCTTTTGGCGTTCCGGATCCCCCATGTGAAAAAGCCGTGAAAGACCATTTAGTGCGTGCGGTGGCCTGCATATATAGCAGCTTTCAGAGAACCTAAAATAATGTCCACGTGCGTGCACACATAACTAGTTAAACGTACATATATTCGGATAACTTAAATTATGCTCACCCAGATGTATCCATCCATGGATGCGCATACATATGTATACACACGCAAATAAACCTACACACGCACAAATATGAATTAGGCCGAGCACAGTTATACAAATACCTAAGTTATATTACTCGTAACAGAAAAAAAAACACTTGCAAGGAAACGACAAACGTAGGGCTGAAATGTAACATAGCCAGTCAGCTAAACTTTTTTTGAAATTGATGTGTACAAAGTTTTCTTATCCCATACGAATCATGGCACTTTGCTTTTCATTATTATAAACAAAACAAGTAGGTCAACCCGTATGCACAAAACAAGGAAAAATTTATTCAAAAGTGTGTGTACAACAAGTTTACAAAAAAGTCTAGTTTGCAGAGCTTCTAGATCCATATAATGGCTGATATGTAACATTTGTACACCAAGAAAAATGAGTTTAGAATTATTGCGCGAGCAGTATTTGGTGGTTTTTTGCCTTTGATAAGATTTCACAGCCGCCGTCTAACTTTATGTACTGAATATTGTACCGTAAGTTACACTGGCTGAGGTTGAGCAGTTTCGCGTGTGCCGTGAAGGGCCGTTCTGCGCAAGCGCGAGGGACATTGGATTGGATTGGCTGGGCTTGGATTGAATTTGGATTGGATTGGATTGGAAAAAAGTTGATTGTTTTGGATTGTGCTGCGTCAAAGCCGCGGCAGACGCATTGGCGCCGGCGCGTGGCAAGGTGGGCGCCTGAATTGCTCAGTAGCAAAATCTGACGCTGTACAGGAGCCGCTTGATAGCCGTTTCCCATGGCTCGTGAATGCGCGAGGAGCAGTGACTGGACTGGACTAGACTGGACTGGATTGGACTGGAATGCTCAACCTTAGCTCACGCTACGTATATCCTTGCATAGCAGAGCTAAGCCACTACTAATTTTTTTCCGTTCACCCTGTCTCTTTCGCTGAAGGCGGTGAACGAACAGCCCAGAATGTCCAGTGTTCAGAATGAGCGGACAAGGCGTAGGTGCAGGAGTCTTCCAAAATTCGTCTAGCGACGGGGATGGCTTGTGGCGAAGAGAACGGACAGATGGCTACGCTGTCATTGCGCCATCAACCGCAGCCGAAGCATTGTTCAGCCCTCACCTAGTCGCGCGGTACCCCCGACGCAAAGGTGCTTGCGAGAGAAGCAATAAAAACAAAAGGCGCTGCCTGTTCGGTAGCGTCCGAAGGTCACTTCAGACCCGATGAATACACTTGAAAATTGTATCAAAGCATACTATATTTATCGTTGACATATGAAAAACAGCCGACACTGATGATCCATATAAGCCCGCACTCAACCAAGAAACGAAAAAACATTTTACCGCAAATTTTGGCGTTGGAATAGCTGCAATTATGTTGAAACGTGAAATTGAAATTACATCAGGGATAGACAATATGCACTGCTTCAGGTGATTAAGAGAACAACCGAGCTGTAACGCCACGTTCGAGATGTGTTGGTAGAAAACGCTCATGGCAATTTTTGTGTGATGTTTAGTGAAAGGTAAATGTGCCAGATGCCCAATAAATGAAAATCTGTTTTTATTCACAAAATGCAAAAAATCAAAATAGTTCTATATTGTGAGAATAATGCCGTCAAATCACCCTCGCATGAGTTACGAAAAAATGTCCTAAAGGTAATGAGCGGCAAGCTAGACTTCCTTCAACGAAGCGCTGGAATCACCTTTTATAAGAGCGCCCTTCAGGTTGAAACAGATTCATGTATAAAAAGAGGCAACAAAAAAATATCCAGAGCCTAATCGACCTCCACTTTTGGTATTTAGAGGCAAAAAAAACATTTCATCAGTTCACCACCCACCTGTTCTTGGAAGCATTGAGAGGTCGTGCAATTGAAGGAACGAAACAGCATAAGAAAACCCACTTCCCACGAATGAACACGCTTTACTGCAAACGAAAGAATACGCGAGTGGACAGCTGTCTTTGGTCCCGTACGACCAGGCGGTTGGTGTGCCTAATATATGGTGCAACTAATGGCAAAAACTCGCCCTGTGCGCAACGCTCTGTTGATGCTTTAAAAACCGCGTTTATGAAACCTCGTCCAAATAAAACACAATGTTCTGTAGATTTGACGTGGTATCCCAACGGTTAAAAAAAACATACTTCAGTATAGTGATCCAGCCAGTCATCGAATTCTTCACCGTGAGGCCCGGCAAAATGCGGATGGTCGAACTTGCGGCTGGTGACAGAAAATGGCAGAGGCGCATCAGGGGACGTGCCAGGGTATTCCTGCTGAAGGCAATCGCCGGAGGCAAATGCTGCTGAAGGCAATCGCCGACCTGAAGAAAGGTCCAGGGGTGGCCTTCGGAGGCGTGGACGATGGGATGAAGGGCAACCTTCAGCAATTGTAAGGCCAATGAGTAACTTCTGAAGGAAGGTTATTTTGCGGAACAGCCACCTCAGAACAATCTAAGAAGCGATGATGATAATCTGCCGAGGACGTAGATGAAGTAGTTCTCAAAGTGCTTGATGAATGTGAAATAAATGAATTTCTAGGCTTCTGAGCTTCGCTCTTACAACAGTAGCTTTCTGTGGGAGTTTGCGGTTTACATGACTACGCTTTTACAAACGAACGATACCGAGGGCGCCGGTCAAGCATTTCTGATACATATAAAGCGGTTGTATAGAAACTTTTTCGGCAGCCGTCAGGCAGCGAACTATTAGGATACCTTCCGCTTGGTGCACTGGGCTTCCATTTCCCTTTGAAAAGCAAAATAGTGCACTCCGGCAAAGCAAGTTGGATGTGTGCATTTAAGAACTCCTGGTATGTATATGCGTTGCTGCCAAAGTAAATTGTTGCCTGGCAACAAAAATTACAAAATTCCTAACTCTCAGTGCTACATTATTGTAGACATTATTGCGCACTCTACCAGACGTATGTGGACCGCTGAGATAAACAGGATAATCATAGAGGTGGCGTTCAAAGGAGCTGCAGTGTTGACGTCTTCAATACAATGCAATTTTAAAGATTGTGAAAAAAGGAACTAAGTATTTCAGTAAAAATGTTTCTAGGAAATACTTCTCGAAATTTCAGAAATCTCTTTTTGTATATTTCTCTCTAGTACCGCAATTCTTTTATTGAATATTTCGTAACTAAACTACGTGCCACAGATTGGGAGTGTTGTGGGGTGACAAAGGTCCAAGCGTTATAAAAGTATATTTTAGCGGGAAAATAAAAACGACGACAGTTGCGGACACTGAAGCCTTGGAAGGAGCAGGTGTTTGGGAGAGGAGGGCTGTCTCGTACTCTTGATCTCCTGCTCCTCTTCTAAGTGCACCCATGGTATTTTGACAGGCGTTTTGAACTAACAAACCTTAAAAGGTGGTGCTTCAAAATTTTTGTTACTGGTTCTTATTTGGAAAACGTGCTAGATGGTACCGTATAAGAACAGTTTTAGTTACTCTAGCTTACTCTTTATGTTTACTTTTTAATTAGTTATTCTAGCTGGACAGGTGCCTGACGTTCCCTGATTTTCTTTGATGTCCCCGGTATGAGTACAATACGTTCAGTTTAAAATCACACTAAGCTATGCTAAAACATGCGTCTCGATGTACAACCATATTGTTTGAACGTCGACTATAAGGTTTATACTACACGTATTGTCTCATCCCGCCAAACAATAAAGGAACGTGATCGAACGCAGAACGTAAATGTTTTTCTTTGGCGATGTGGTTAACTGTCTAGAAAAGAGAGAGGCATCTGGGTGGTCGTTGCTGCCAGTATTGTAAACATGAACCAAGCAAGAGAGTTACCATGCAACGCGTGTATTTGTCATCGAGCGTGCAGCACAATATGGCACGTACCAACACAGGAAGTTGCAGTGGTACATCGACGACGTCGTCATCTAGTTTGCGAACTTGTGGCCTGGAGGGGTTGCACTTGCGGGCATGATATTATAGGTTGACAATGGAATGTCAATCTGTCTTAAAAACATTATTGTAAAACGAAGGGAAGGTCTTTATTTGTGCGCATTTATATGATTTTAAGCTTGTGGATTTGGCTTCTTGGTGTACATTGTTTCCGTTGTTTTTGACTTTACAATGGGTCAAAGATAGGAAATTAAAGGCTCAAGCGCATTTTATTAAGCGTTAACCCGGCAACGATTGTTGTAAACAGTGTACCATTTGCTTGTACTGGAATGTGCTTCAGCCAACGATTTGCATTCCCTCGGTAAAGTTGGTATTCCGAGAACGGACCCTCTAATTCGAAGCTCACAGGTTATTTGTGGAAATGCTGTAAGGAAACTAGGTACAGAGTGCAAGTAACAGATACATCACACATAGTAAAATTTCCAGAATCTACTTTGTAATAAAGTAGAGGTGCTACACGTAAATCTATTTATATGAACATAAAATTAGGAACCACCAAGCTTCAAGAAGTTTGAAATAATTATTAATGTAAAAAATTATCACTTCGTTGCTTTAATAACGAATTCATTTCAGGTTAGCGTTTATTTTGTTAACGTGGAGTCTGCTACTTTGCAACGATCTTTTCTTCTTCACAAGAAATACATAATGGCTACAAAAAAACATGCCATACGTACCTTTTACACTTGTCAAAGATTTTCTAAAGTGTTGCAAGTATTACCAACAAATGCTTAGAAGTTTGAAATATACTTCAGTAATACTTTACTATCCTATTTTTTCTTTTGATAGTTTTTACACTTCTTCCAGTTCTTTTCACGGGGGTGAATATTTTTTTACAAATGCAGCAAAAAACGTTTTATTAAGGATATTTGTTTCTAGGCTACTTCTTAGCATTAAAATCTGAACTCGTATAACCTCACAGTGGCTTTTCAGGACAGCGATAGCGCTACAGGTTAGAACGTTGTTTGTAGTTGGTAATATTTATTTTCGTAGTTGCGGTAATTGCAAAACATTGAGTGGTTTGAACAAATTTTGAGCACACGATTTTCAAGCTGGAAGATGATTACCCGTGCATTATAAATACATTTTGATGCTGTGGGCTCGTGTCACAATTAGTGTACGTGCATTTGGGTGAATTATGTCGAGTGAATTCTTTTTTATGTTTTTGTGCAAGTGCCCTGCCACGCGTGGGATGCCCAGCCCTTAGGGGCCATATTCGGGGCATTCTTTGTTTCTCTCGAGTAACTGATCGTCTAGCGATCACGTTTTAAACAAGACGGTACAGAAGTTTTTCCACTTGTCTAGAGTGGTTTTGCTACATGAGCATTGGTTTCCGTGGTAATAGATAGTTCTACAAGAGTGCACACAGAGAGAAGTTCACGGACACCAAACGCTGCGGCAGTCTGTTCGGATATGCTCAGGCGTACAGGTAAATTTGTTCGCAGCTTTTTTAAACTTTTTGCTTTTGACTTGTCTATTTTAGAAAGCACGTTCATTTCGATAAATTTTCTGAATAACTTTTTATCTTCTTTGGCCATTTCACGTAAACGCATAAGCTTAGAACGCGACATTTATTTTTCCTACGCTTATGAACCCGTGAAACAAGGCTGACACAATGTAGTCCAAGAGTGAGTTGTTTCTTCTTGTTTGTTCTAGTGCAGGGCAACTCAATTAAAGTAGAAGCCATGACCGACATGGTAGGTCTTACTGACATTCGCAGAGCTCCATTTTTCACACATACCATCTTCCAGAAGGGATCGGAAAAGATTGGTATTTCAGAGGTCACCTTCGAAGGATCCAGAACAATAATTGGAGCGACGGCGGTAGGGCCGCATGCCTAATTAGTGAGGTGCAGAACCAATCAAGCAAGTGATTTTACACGCTCAAGAATCATCCAGAATTTTGCACGATAACCATAATAGTTGCTTTATCACCATATTGTTTTACTTACTCTTTATGGAGGTTATACTGAAGCGGTATAATTTACTGGTTACATAGACCACCGGTCAATGGCTCTTACAAGGCCGCGTTTTGTGGAACAATAATAATGTTGCAGACGTATCCTGCTACAGTTATGCCGGTTAATGCAAGTTGTGTTGTGGTGAAGAGTGGAAGTACAAAAGCCAGAAAATTTCGAGCAGCACCAGATGAGACTGCTTAAAGAGGCTCTGATTGATAATCCCGAAGTTGATGATGATGATGATGATCGTGGTTAGGATAATAGGTGAAGTATTGCGGTTTACGAAATCAAAGCTTGTTTTATGTTGGGACCGGAAAAAATATATAGAAGTATTTTGTTGGAGAGGTTTTCTCCGGGATCGAGAAGTGAATTTGAAGCACAACTTATTTATGTAAGATTTTTATTTACACTTCACACATTCGAAAAATTATTTTCTTAAAAAGCTCGAATATGTACCTTATTTTACAGGAATGCGAAAGCAACACACCTTATTTCAAGCAATGCGATCCTCTGTACGTATAATAGCCGCTCTGCTGTGATTAAGTTCTTTTGAGCAGCAACTGAGTCTTCGCAGTGCGGGGTGCGTATACCTGTCTCGACTTTGTTCTGTCATTTTGCTGGTTGTGGTGCTGATATTGTTGTGTTAGCTGAAGGAAGGGGGTGTTTCGTTTGTCGCCATGTGGCCTTTTTAAAGCCCGATATTGTAGGCGTAGGTTCATGACAATCAGCGCATAATAGCAGTCACTGCCGGATGACATTGAATTTGCAATGCTGCTCCGTCTGCCGCTCCGCCCCCCCCCCCCCGGCGAGCTGCGTCGGCATACCTCCCCAGGGGGAAAGGGAAAGAGATGTTCTCGGTTACTTTCACGTTGATAATCTGCTTTTCCTGTTGAAACTTTTCACAGCTGCGGGACCATGCTGCGTGCGGCCCCTGACAGATTGCACAGGTGAAGGTAGTAGAGTCACAGTTTTCAGTAGGGTGGTCATGTGCGGCGCGTTTCGCGCAGGTCGTTTTGCCGCGACAAGAAGTTGTAGCGTGCCCAAATCGCTGGCGCTTGCAGCAGCGGCACTGGTTAGGTATGTACGGACGTCATCATCATCATCATCACCAGCCTATCTACGCCCACTGCAGGGCAAAGACCTCTCCCATTATTCTCCAATTACCTCTGTCTGGTGCCAACTGTGACAAATTTATCCCCGCAAACTTCTTCATCTCATCTGGCCATCTAACTTTCTGCCGCCCTCTGCAACGCTTGCCTTCTCTTGGGATCCACTCTGTTACCCTTAATGACCAGCGGTTATCTTGCCTTCGCATTACATGCCCTGCCCACGGCCATTTCTTTTTCTTTATTTCTACTAATATGTCTTTAACACCACTTTGCTCCCTGATCCACTCCGTTATTTTCTCGTCCCTTAATGTAACACCTATCATTTTCCGCTCCATTGCCCGCTGAGTCGTTTTCAATTTATGTTGAACCCTCTTAGCGAGCCTCCAAGTTTCTGCCCCGTAGGTGAGTACCGGTACGATGCAGCTGTTATACACTTTCTTCTTCAGCGACAATGGTAGGCTACTATTAATTAAATGAGAATGTCTGCCATATGCACCCCACCCCATTCCGATCCTTCTAATTATCCCTGCCTCATGGTTGGAATATGGGGTCACAACTTGGCCTAAGTAGATATATTCGCTTACCACTTCCACTGCCTTGCCACCTATCTCAAACCGCTGTGCTGTCCCGAGGTTATTGATCATTACTTTAGTTTTCTGAATATTATTTTTAGGTCCACGGTTCTACTCTGTTCGCCCAGTGCGGAAAGCATGCTTTGCAATTCGTCCCCCGAGTTACTTAGCAAGGCAACGTCATCAGCAAATGTGAGGTTACTGAGGTATTCTCCATTAACACTTATTCCCACCTGTTCCCAATCCAACGTTCTGAATACTTCTTGTAAACATACTCTGAATAACATTGGAGAGATTGTGTCTCCTTGTCAGACACCCTTCCTTATAGGTATTTTACTGCTCTCTCTATAGAGGATGATGGTAGCTGTAGACCCATTGTAGATATCCTCTAGTATTCTTACATACTGCTCATCTACCCTCTGGTTCCGTAAAGCCTGAATGACTGCTAGGGTTTCGACCGAGTCAAATGCTTTCTCATAATCTATGAAGGCTATATATAGGGGTTCAGAATACTCAGCGCACTTCTCTATCACCTGATTGATCGTGTGAATATGGTGTATTGTTGAATAACCTTTACGGAACCCTGCTTGTTCTTTAGGTTGACTGAAATCTAAAGTTGCAGAAATTCGGTTAGCGATTACCTTGGTAAGTACCTTGTAGATGACTGACAGTAAGCTGATCGGCCTGTAATTTTTCAAGTGCTTCATGTCGCCTTTCTTATGGATTAGGATAATGTTCGCGTTCTTCCAAGATTCCGGTACCATTGCAGTCATTAGGCATTGCGTATAGAGGTTTGCCAGTTTTTCAAGTACAATTTCTTCGTCATCCTTCAAGAGGTCTGCTGTTATCCGATCCTCACCAGGTGCTTTGCCCCTTTTCATTTCCTTCAAAGCCTTCCTTACTTCTTCGGTCGTTACTGGTGGGATGTCTATCTCCTCTGAGCTACTGTCTCGTTCGGCATTATCCTGGATGTCCCGGCTACTGTACAGATCCCTATAGAACTCCTCGGCCACTGTGGCTATTTTATCCCTATTTGTGATGACATTGCCTTGATTATCCTTAAGTGAATACATCTGATTTTTCGCCACGCCAAGACGTCTCTTCACTGCTTTCAGTGGCTACCTCCGTTCTTTAGAGCGTATTCAATCCTCTCCATATTATACTTACGGTGTACGGACTTACGATGTACGGGCGTACGGTGTACGGACGTACACCACACCTAACAAAGCCAGCATTGATGGGCTCAGGAAGTTTTGATTTGTTGAATGTCAAGATTATGTGCTTTGTTGGTATTTCTACATTGTCACGAAGGATGGTGATTCTCCTGACAGCGGTAATGCCCTGATCCTTCAGGCCTTCCAGAAGGTCGGCCTCTGTTTCACTTAGGAGATCTGACTCAGATATCGCACCCTGCGAGCTGTTGAGGCTGCGGTGGGGTGTGACAGTGATGCCCAGATCTGCCATAAGGGTTTGGGTCAGGAGATTTGTGGCTTGCTGCTGCGTCTTGACTTCAACCAACACTTCGCCTGTTCGTAGTTTTTTTGCCTAAAAAGATTTGCCAATGATTCCTTCAAGAAACTTTGAGACGAGGAATAGAGACTGGAAGGAGAGGGTTTGGATTTATCTATTGATTCAAGAACCAAAAAACGAGGATAGTTGTCAGGTTTCGGAATGTTGATGGTTGGTAGGGATAGAAACGAAACTTCAGTGCGGCCCCTTTTCAGGGACCGATCACGTTTTGAGGGGGGTTTTGATTTATCCATGCGGCATAGGAAAAAGCCGGGGAGGGGGGTACTTTCTTCATCAGCCTTATCCTGATAGCTGAAGAGGTCCCGGAGCTCCCTGCCTGGTAAACAGACAAGAAGCACATCTGCCGGAGCTTGACCTGGGCTCTGACGGCCACCGTTCGTGGTTTCTAACCCTCCACCTATAAACACATCGCCACGGGTGGATCTAGCTTATGTTTCGGGGCTCGGGGTCCACGGTATCGCCAGTACCGTAACCAGATTGCTCAATGTGCTCCGTGCGGGGAGATTTCGCAAATCATTTTCGAGAAATAGATAAAGCAATATAAAGCATGGAGCTCTACCTGCGAGAAAAGACTATCTGTGCACGCGCCTGCGGCCTGCATGCGATCATGCCAACACCCGCGCGACTACCCAGCATGCACGCGTTGACGCCAATATAGGAACCATGGCACAGCCTCCGCGCCAAGTACGACGTCCGCATTTTGGGTACAATGTTTCGCCGGTGTTGAAACATGACCAATTGGGCGCACCAAATTTCTTATTGTGGTGATATTGATATTGAGACGTAGATATTGTGGTGAGAATTGTGGCAATAGACAAGCAAGCCGGGACGCAGTACAAGCGGCGATCAAAAACCATCTGCGATGTTAAGCCACCGACAGAGTTGGCTGATTGGAGTGGTTTGAACCTGGGGCCACCGGAGCGTCTTTCCCTTTTGGTATAAGAGAAAATTCCTGCCCACACGCCGTAAGCGGATGGCGCGTCGCCCGCTGGGCTCGTTCGCTGTAGACTAGCTTGCTGAACGAAATGCGCGTTTAATAAGGACGCCTTAAATAAGGCCTATGGAAGACGGGGCAGGCTAGTCTCATTCTGACACCTAAAAAGGTTTCCTTAACGCTTAAGCCAAGTTAAATTTTTTATGAGGTGTAAATCAGGAGGGAATATTCACACTTGTCCATTTTTTGAGCAAGAACACAAATATTCTTGAGGCTTGATATCGGTATGATGTTCTTCAAAATAAATAAACCTGGCTGCTTTATTTTTGCGATGGCAAATGAAAAATCACGGTTTAAAAATCTTTCATTTTTAAGAACATGTACTGCTTGAAGGGACACTGTGTGTTAGTGTTCCATGTTCAACAGTAACAATAGGTGTCAATAAATGGGGCGAGCCGTCAGTGGAGGCGAATTGAATTGACTTCGGCAAACCTCTTCTTTGTTTATCGTGCGAAAAGTAAACCGGACGGGAAGGTCATGGGAGGTTGGCAGGGGAGAAGAGTGAGGCATTCATGTGGCGGAGGCAGCAGAAGTGTATCGTGTTTCAATGACATTTGTAACCAAGTGAGCGGATAGTAAGCCTGTATATTTCGACAATATTGTCCGACAGGCAAAGTTGAGTATATTATTTGGATATAATTGGTGGCATCATGTTCGCCGGGATTACGTTGGAGAAAGAGGTTGCCTGGTGTGAAGCATCAGTTGCGGTCATGGCAGGTGACGGTGTTTACCGAGCCACAGCCGCTCAAAGGAAGGTACGTCTACTTTCCATGTTGCGGCAGTGACCAAGCCACGGCGTCTCACGTATGCTTTATGTTAGTCACCGCTGTAGTAGCCCTCCGATGGTTTTCACAGTCAAGTTGCTGCCTAACCTGGAGAGCCTTCGCGTCTCTTTGCCTGAGTGGCTGCTTCGGGTTTCCAACGGCCACATACTTCCGGGGCCACTTGATAAGCCCCGGTAATAGCGCACGTCTAGGAGCCAAGGAAAAATAATCGATGAGCTTAAAACAAAAGCGCGTTGAACAACATCCGCCCAAAAGGGCATTCATGCCCCGATTAGTAACTTGTGCATAATAATACAGAAAATATGTACTTGTATCTGCTCACTACGCTGAAATGTCGATGAAGTGCAATAGTCTTCTATATTTCCTTTCAATTCCATTCAATTCTATGAGCATCCAACGATTGCTTGGTTCACCTAACGCATTCAATATGTCATTCCTACCACGTCCCAACGAAGAAGAGAAAAGCTGCCTGACTCTGTCGTCTCTGAACGCAATCCGGCCAAATTCAAAGAATTATTGTTGTCTCACCTTAGCCTTTAACTTTATATAATTCCCACGACTTGCCCCTGCTGCCATTTCTAGTTTAAAATTATTTTGTTTGTTAATAAATTCTAAAATAAATCTGTTGTATAAATTTATTAGTGGACAATGTATAGCACCATATTTTTCTTGTGCCACATTATGTACTACGATGACTCTGTCCGCCCTTACGTAATACCCCTCTTGGGTCCTTAGGGTTTATTAAATGATGATGATGATGATGATGATGATGATGAAAACCCTAAATAATTTCTCACATGATGCCTAGTTTGCTGGCGACGTGAAACGCAGAGTTATATAAGCCCATGTTCCTCAACAGAATTGTATGGCCACTTTTCTTGTGAAAAAAAACACTGTGCAATGTTTCTGCGTTTTTTGTTGTAGATATTATGCCTTGTAATCAACAGTATTTATACTTTTAACATACCGCGATTGTAAGATGTAGTTATTTGTTCTTTCCAAGTTGTACTTCGTTTTCTGCGCTCTTTTTGGTTTTTTCTCCTCTCTCCACTTTCTTTTTTCTTTTGTTATTCGTGCTTTTGCTCTGCTGCTGCCTGTCAACAGGGATTTTAGGGCTAGTCAAGGTGCCTACCCGCAACTTTTTTCCTTGAATATTCTCTATAAATTGTACTTCCTTTATGGAAAAAAGTAATTTCATAACTCGGCCTAATAGAGCGCTCTGCCAGCAGGCGGTACAACCGTGCGCTATGGGGGCGCATTGGCGAGAGAATAGGGCATATTCATGACACCTAACTTCGTTGCCGAGCTACACTAGTACGGCACGCAGTCACGACGGCCGCCTTGAGGCCTTCGGGCCACGAGGTGGATGGTCGCTACGGTCGCCGTTGTTTTCGCGGGCACCATAGCAGCGAGGCGAACTGCAAAGAATTAGCAGTCTCGCGGAAGGTGTGGGGAACGGTTCAACGACGCTTGCAAGGCGCCAGCCGATGATAGCTGGAGTTGGCGTGACACAAACAGAAGCACAGTGTACGACCGTTTACGTCTTTTCAAAAACCCACAACACCACGTTGCATTCAAAAAGTTTAACCGTTGTATTAGCGACATCGCAAGTGTAGGCGTGGCCGAGCGCCAGCTCCCATTTATGTATTCAGTTGCAGCAGAGAAACGGCGTTATTCCTCAGGCATATATGCTTCAAACAGAAGTCACCGCTACTGAAATACATGTCACAGACACAGGCAGGAGTACAACGGTGGTTGAAATGAAAAAAAGCCAATACCCAAGAGCGCAATACGCGTAACACCTGCGCCATGAAGGAAAAAAAAAGCTAGGAACAGTACAAACGCTTCTATTCAACCGCCCAGCGTCTAGTTGGGACAGGCATATGTCCCATGGTTAAATAATGCGATAAACTCGCGCATGTTGTTTTCAATACACTGCTGTCTAGTTCCATTTGACTTTGTTTTGGGACTGAATGCCGCCACCCGTTTGTTAACTACTTTTTTTCTTCGCAATAGGCCCTCTGCGCTGACCAGGCCACGCTGCGAAGCCGGCTTCCAGGGAGTACTTCCGAGTAGTACAATGCTGCGGGGGTCCTATAGGATCCAGTGTTGACAGAAGCAAAATAGGGTCGATACCGCTAATAGTTTTGCTACACGGTCTCCAGCCCATCCCCGACGCATCTGATCTCGTCTGGCGATCAACCTGGCATTCGGGAAAAAGCTTTCCAGCACTAAATACGTTTACAGCGTCGACGAAAGTGCTGGGGCGGCGACGGCGCTCTACCACTCGCAGATTCACCCATCGATGGTCGTATGAAGCGAAATTTGAAGTCAGAGCTACGTGTTTATACTAATACGCTTAGTGAAAAGGTCTTTTCAACAACAGCCGATCAAACAAGAAGAGTAACACGATCGGCGATGATCGCGCGTAAAAGCCAACCAGTCTCGCGAGCCGCAGGCTCGTCCGCTCCGGTGAGCCCGACTTCTGCGCACTTGCGCACTTATGCGTGCATTCTCAATAAACACGGCTGGTTTTCGTCATTGTTACTAATACATATTGCAGCGCTATCTTATCGTTTTTTCCGTGGCTCAGTCACAAAATGCAGCAAGCGTCATAAGCGTCAAATAGATTTGTGATTGTGAAAGTAGGGGCCGTAGAACAAAGTGGTCGGGCTAACTGAGTGGCAGTTGCGTTTTCTTGATGCTCTCACCGTATTTAATTACGCTCTTGCATCATATCTCCGTGCTCGCTCTTAAAATACTAAAGTAAGGATTGGCAACGGTTCGAGCTGTACTGTCGAGTTGCATGAAGGTGACACGGCGACGTTTCGGGCCCTTTTCTCTCCCTCTTTACCCTACCTCCCCCCCTAAAAACCTCATCGCATCGCATCGCGACACGGCGGAGGGCTTAACGGCAGATCGGGTGGGAGAAGTGGGGGGGGGTGGCTTTGAAGGAAAAAGAAAAAAAATCAGCGAATTTCCAATAACATTTGAAAAAAGTCTGGCGTGTGCGAAAATTGGGGACAATGCAACTCGAAACGATGAATTCTGATCTGTCATTTTCTGGCCGTCCAATCCCTTTTGAGGACAAAACTGGCGTGTCGCCGTTCATAAAAGCGACGATCGCTGCACTAGAGGTGACCAACACAGCCAGCGAAGATCTCATGAAAATATTGGGCTGTGCACCGTGTATGCGACTTTGTTATGTTACGCATCTAATCAGGCAACGGACTAGCGATTCGCGTCCTTTAATTGCGCTCATTTTGTTTATTTGACGGTATTGCCTAACCTATTTGATAGTATACGTGTACCCTGCCGTTCGCAAACCGTGTGGCGTAAAGTGTTAAGCAAGAATCATTTAGTTTACGAGAATACGAAACAAATTTTCCACTCGTTTTCGAGGCGTTGCCATGCCAGCAGCATCAGCTTAATCGGCTGCGCTTCTCTAGTCCGCTGGCATGCTCCTGCTGAAGTGACCATTTACAGTTACCTCAGGCTCAGCAACGTTCTGTTTATGCTACTTGTGAACATTCCTCTGTCGCCCTCACGCAAGAAGAAGGAACGGTAATTATCGTCAAGAAGTTAGACCACCCGACCTGGCGATACTGCCCCACGCTGCGACGATCACCACAGCTCACTAGAAAAAATGACGATAAATCGCCTCGCTGTAGGGGATATTATTTTGTTTAGCCTCTGCAAGTACTTTAACAGAATTTTGTTCGGTATGCAGTCAAATAAATGCACCACAATGTGATTAAATTAGGCACAACCAACTATCGCTAAGGCTTCTAGTTGAAAACACATGTTGGGAGGCGAGGGTCGTCTGCTTTTGTAGTACCCAGAGGCCTCGGCCACTAGGGGCACTGCATGTCGCCGAAACCCCCGCGCCGCAGGTCTATGCCTGTTTACCTCCGAGAGGCGCTTGGTCGGCCGCTTGTTTTTATCAAGCTCGGCCTCCGAAGCACTTTCGGTGTAACACTGCTTCTGGTCACCGTTCGCTTGGTGCCCGATTAGTCTTTTCCCTGGGGCCCTGTTCTCGACTGCACAAATTCCCAGGTAATTCGCCGTGACGTTTGGGTAAACACAACACAATCACTAACGCGACGCACCTATAGCTCTGACAAAATGCAGTGTAATTTGACACTCACTCAAAGGTCAAAACAAAGGTCAAATATTCCACATAAAAGCTACAAAAACACATGGCATATACTATAAAAATGGGGACGGTAGCTGAGGCTGGCAATAGAAACACATTTATGCAGATCAAAATCAGCGTCAACACCACAAGCCGATCGAGTAATGTTGATCCAAAGAGGCGAAGGCGGAATTCGAGCTAAAGAACATCACACAACGTTTTTGCTGTATCTATTTATTTATTTCAATCGCTTTTAGTAACGCAATTGGGCTCTCTGGTTCAATGCAAGCTTTGTTGCGTTATCACCTTCCTGACCGGCACCGCCGCCACGTCATCGTCTGCTGCTGTTACAAGTTCATGCCGTGATCACAGAAAAAGATGCTCGCGACCACAGAGTTTCTGACAATATACACTAGAGCGGAATCTGGCGCCGGCGTTATGCGGCTCACATAAATAAATAAATAAATAAATAAATAAATAAATAAACAAAAAATAAATAAATAAATAAATAAATAAATAAATAAATAAATAAATAAGGCCGTCTGTGTCATCATGGGCAGCCTTTAGAACATGCGCTCCCCTACATTTCATCAATGGCTTGAATTGTAACGTTCTAGAGAATGCAAAGTTATACAAAGTTCCACAAGAACGCGAAAAATAGTGTGGAATTATGTAAGTGGAAAATAAAACAGGCTGTTTTAAAGCTAAGACAAAAATGAAGTAAAGCGTATTTTTGGCGGAATGTTTGTTCCTGCTCTTTTGCAGGCCAAGGTGGTAATTACGAAAGTAGTATTACCTCTATGGTTACGAACAATGGTACTGTTTGGGGAGGAAACTCATTCTCTTATTAGGTTAACTTTACCATTATTTCAAATAAAAAGTTGTTTGAAGAGTTGGGAAACTTTTTGCAGCGTGCCTATGAAAACGTCACCTTCGTAGCGAACCGGTGCACCGATCGTCAGCTTCAATTTAACAACAAAAAAGAAAACGTGGCGTTAACCAGTCGAAGATGATGACAAGATAGGACGGATTAAGCGCCCGTATCTGTCGTATCTTGCCGTCGTCGAAGTACCTTTTGTTTATTTTTTCTTCGGCTACAAATTTCGCGGCGACATATTACCCGCTCAGTCATACGTTCTTCGACTGCGGCATGACCAACGTCAGGTGCGATCACCCACTCTGCTTTTTCACCGAACACGGCTACCACAGAATGGGAAGTATTTCCGCTTCCTCGTAGCTGTTAGACGTGTCAATGCATAGTGAAGAAAGCGAATCCCCAAAACCGCTTAAAAAACCACTTGTCATGCCAAGCCCAAGACAATGAGGGGGTCTCCCCATAAACCCCCCCGACGACAAGGATTACCAGGCGCAGTTTCCTCTCTAGTATACTTACTAAGAAACTCTATGGTCGCGATAATCGCTTGTATTACACAAAAGAGCAGCGAAGCACTACGCCTGATAACCGCGGAGCGCACCGATGTCGCCAATTCACTCATTCGTCAAGCTAGATTTCAATTAGCGCTGTAATAAACAAAATATTCATCTTCCTCTGTTATGTTTCTCCAGAGTTCGATCACGCGACCAAGCAGCTTACTAGGAGGAGTGCGGACAAATGCCATGCAATGGGTTCTCTTTTTCATGGAGAGGCTTGTACTGCCCTCTTATGTTGCTGGTACACCAAACAAATTATTTTTATTTGATTGCCAAACATAAAAACAAACTACGGCACTTTATTTGTACGCTCCATGATCGCGCTGACGTGGAAACGGTTAGAGCTATACATTGTTTTATAGAAAACAGCTTTCAACCGCACATCATGCAAAATGGCACCGGCCGCAAATTCACGGGGTTTTCACAGCGCTGAGGGTGAGTAAAATTTCTCGCCCTATTTCACGGAGACAGCTGTCACCATTTTCAAGCTTTTACGTAACATTACGTCACTTTTACGGAGGCTGAAGTTGCCAAGGTGTGACGTATACGTTCCTGCCTATGTTTAAATTACGTCACGCCTTCTCAGCCAATCAGACAGAGGTCGTGTATTACAAGTAGTATTGTTGTTGAATAGCAAAGACATGCTTACATTCTCATGTCCGTTGCATATAGTCTAGTTTTTCATTGCCGGCGAAGAACTGTGCACTTCACGTAGATAGAAAGGGAAACTTTAGAATTGTCGATAGTAAACGTCATAAAACGTCAAAATGATGAAATAACACACAATCGCTATGTGAACCGGAAGCACGTGACCAAAATTAAAAGCCAATCAGAAAAGACTTGCGGCAAATTCCCGAGTTCCCTGGGCATTTGTGCAGTCGAGAATAGGGCCGCTGCTGTACCGATGGAAGCCCATACCTCGGAAGCAGTGTTGCCAAATGTCGGCGAGGAGCAGTAGCTAGTTGAGAACGTGGAAGTAGCTAGAAGTAGTAAAAAATCTAGCAAGGAGCTAAAAATATCGTAATTTCTTTCTGAGTCGCTTATGTAAATATTCTGTGTATGCATTGCATTTAATGGCCGCTGTAGTATGCGGAAAGAATAAACATCGCTTGAAAATCAGATGTTCGAAATACAGTGGAACCCCACTGGTACGTCCACCGGACATACGGCGATTCGCTTCTTACGACAGATCACCGCGTTCCCAGCAAACTCACCGTAGAAACAATGCAATAAAAACCCCAATGATATGAAGCTTGGGAGCACGCGGTCCGCTTCATACGACGGACCCTTACGCGGATAAACCGGTCTTTTAAATGCAGAGCATTTCTTAGCCTCGCCTCTTCCTGCGTCGGACGGCATCCACAGCTCCGCGTCCGCAGCAGGTGCGCCTCTCCTCCTTCCCTCCTCTCTCTCAACAGCAGCTCGCGCGCGCATGCGTCGTAGTCAGCCCGTTCGCTCCGTCGCGGTCTCGGCGTAACAGGTGCAACAGGTGCGTGATAGCAGCGCGGTGGGGCTGGAAGGGCGCGCGCTGCTTGCGCATGCGCGCTCCCCCCCCTCGTACTGCTCTCCCTCCACTGCGCGCGCTGCAAATATAAAGCGGCTAGCGGTCGCTCGTGTTTCAGTCACTTCGTTGCTCCTTCCTTCCTTGGTTGACGCTCGCTCCACCCTAACGCGACTTTACTCACCTCTCTCTACCCCAAACCAACACCAACGCAACTACGACCCAACTACCCACCCTAACGCGACTTTACGCGGCGTTAACGACCCCCAATGCTCTGCATTTACTCGTGTTCCCCTCGCGGGAAGGCGCGGGAATTTTTTCCCATATTTCACACCGCTTCACCGCCTTGTCCGGAGCTTTATTTTTAACCCCCATTTTACGTTGCTTGATGAGCAAAGGTCCACTTGCTGGCGAGACCACTTGCTGAACAGACGCCAGCAAGCTGGCGGGTACTCGTGAGCGGGAACGGGAGTTAACTTTTGACGGCACCACGCGGTAGTAGTAAGCCAACGCGCAAACCTCGAGAAGTCATAGTTAAAAGTTCAGGTGGCGGGCGGACCGTGAATTTGAAGTTTCCATCGAGTCGCGGATGACGGCGAAAACACAACGACGCAACCCCATGGCGATGACTGAAAACCCGCTTTCCTCGCCCTCTCGACCGAAGTTTCTTCCGTTCACGACGCTCTCTTCCCTCTATCCGCTTATCAGAGTCTTTCGAAGCGGCGTTGTCACTCCGCTTCTTTTTTTGCGTGAGTGCCTACAATCACGCGTGTCCGCCGCAAGGGTGGACACAAGTATAGCACCTTCACCCAATAGCGACCGCACGGGACCGTTCTAAAGGTCCTGTACGCAAAGGCCGTTTTTTTATCCCCACCTCGTACAATCTTTCCTTTCGCTTAGACTTGGGAGTTTCACACTCGCTTTTTGTCCTCTCAATTAGCTCGACCACGTCGGCCTTATGTCACGGGCGCAAGGCGCGGGGCTGGCGGGCTGTAAATAGCGCAGCATTGCATGGGTTTCGTGTAGCCCGCAGCGATTGGCTGACGGACTAGCTCTTACATCGTGGATGATAGGGGAAACATAATTTTTTTTTTCAACTATGGATTTAAAATAAACGTTCGCAAAACACGTGAGGGCGCGCTATATATAGTGGTTTAAAAGGCTTAAAGTAGTTTAAAAGGTAGCCCACCTGTCACGTAAGACAGTCTACTAGGCCGTCATTTACCCGCACCCCGGTCGTACAACTCCCCGGTGATACGACGCTTTCTCGCGGTCGCTTGAAAGTCGTGTTATCGGGGCTCCACTGTAATAATAAATGTGCTCCGGTTTCAAAAGCAATATTATATTGCAGGTGTACTTACAAGCCGTCAAAGGGACGCTCTTAAAAGACACGTTAAAAATGCATCAGCTGTAAACAATGGCAAATAAAATCAATATGTGCTGTGTAGCCCCGTGCCAAGCATTTCTATATTGTTTTTTGTTGCCCTGTATGCCAACCACATAATTATCAGTGGCATTAATAATGGAGGTTCAACCACTGGTCAGCATGGTTGATTCCTCTGATCGAGATGTCTCCCCGCACGGGGCACCTTGAGTATTCATGGTGACTGTGAGCAGCGACAACGCGGACCCCGAGCTCCCATACATAAGCCGTGTCCAACCGTGGCGAGGTGTTTAAAGGTGAAGGGTAGAAGCCGTAAACGGTGGCCGTCGGAGCTTTGGTCAAGCTCCGGCCGATGGGCTCCATGTCTGTCTACCAGGCAGGGAGCTTCGGGACCTCTTTGACTACCAGGGTAAGGTCAAAGAAGAAAGTACCCCCGTCACCCTGCATTTTTCTATGCCGTATGGATAAATCAAAACCCCCCTCAAAACGTGATCGGTCCCTGAAAAGGGGCCGCACCGAAGTTTCCTTTCCAGCCGTACCAACCATCAACATTCCGAAACCTGACCACTATCCTCATTTTTTGGTCCTTCAATCAACAGCTAAGTCCAAACCCCTCTCTTCCCAGTCTGTATTCCTCGTCTCAATGTTTCTTGAAGGAATAATTGGCAAATCTTTCGAGGCAAAAAAACTACGAACAGGCGAAGTGTTAGTTGAAGTCAAGACGCAGCAGCAAGCCCCAAATCTCGTGACTCAAACCCGCATGGCAGATCTGGACATCACTGTCACACCCCACCGCAGCCTCAACAGCTCGCAGGGTGTGATATCTGAGCCAGATCTGCTAAGTGAAACAGAGGCCGACCTTCTGGAAGGCCTGAAGGACCAGGGCGTTACCGCTGTCAGGAGAATCACCATCCGTCGTGACAATGTGGAAATACCAACAAAGCATATAATGTTGACATTCAACGAATCAAAACTTCCTGAGCACATCAATGCTGGCTTCATGAGGTGTAGTGTACGTCCGTACATACCTAACCCGCGCCGCTTCTACAAGTGGCAGTGATTCGGGCACGCTACAACTTCTTGTCGCGGCAAAACGACCCGCGCGAAATGCGCCGCACATGACCACCCTACTGAAAACTGTGACTCTACTACCTTCACCTGTGCAAACTGTCAGGGGCCGCATGCAGCATGGTCCCGCAGCTGTGAAAAGTTTCAATTAGAAAAGAACATCATTAACATCAAAGTCACTGAAAACATCACCTTCCCAGAGGCGCGGAAGAGGTTCGCCTCTTTCCCTCTGGGGAGGTAAGCCGATGCAGCTCGCCAGGGGCGGAGCGGCGTCTGGTTTCTGCGGAGACACAGTACCGCGAGTCTGACTTGGTCCCGCCCCCGGCCCCCGCCCCCCCTGGGTTGCCTCAGGCAGCCCAACCAGCCTCCGCACCGCTCGCTGAGCCAGCAGCGGCTGTGGGGGCAACCACGTCTGGTAGAAGTGATGCTGCATCCTCCACGTCCACTCCAGCGGCCCAAACTACAGGCGAGGGCGCAGAGGAGATGGACATGGGGGAGCCAGCGGCAGCTCCCACCCCCACCGCACCGCCTGCGCCATCCGAGGCATTCCTGAATCCCTCAGTGGTTGCGGGCAAGGAAATGCGCGCCCCAAAGGGTTCGCGGTCCGAGGAGCCTGATCCCTCAGGCGCTCCGAGGACATCCGAGGATGAAATGGACGTGGGTCCGTTCTTGTCTGCGGTGCACCGCAAGGAAGGCGTCCCGACGCCAAAGCCTCCCTACAAGCCAAAAACGACGAGAGTCACAGCCCCGAAAGACGACACATAAACAACACAGTCCAGTAGCTCCGAACACTTCATAATGGGAAGAGAGAACATAATTCAATGGAACTGCAGAGTCCTCTTAAAAATCTTGACGATTTAAAAGAAATACTGCATGGTAATCAGCCAAGTGTGTTGTGTGTTCAGGAAACATATTTGA
This sequence comes from Haemaphysalis longicornis, assembly GCF_048455015.1. Classification (NCBI taxonomy): domain Eukaryota; kingdom Metazoa; phylum Arthropoda; class Arachnida; order Ixodida; family Ixodidae; genus Haemaphysalis; species Haemaphysalis longicornis. The sequence continues at coordinate 11,055,651 of NW_027526407.1, read as the reverse complement.
ATTCTAAACACACAAATTTCTTGAATAGTTACCTGGTATACAGAAAGGACAGGGATGGCTGCACACACTCTTCAGGGGGTGTGGTCATAATCGCCCGGAAATCTTTAGCATGCCACCCTTTCACTTTGAACACTGTCCTTGAGGCTGTAGCGATTCGAACAATAATATTTAATAGGTTGATAACGGTATGCTCCATATATATTCCTCCTGATCTTGCACTTTCGAGCTCTGACTTCGAGGCGTTGGTCGAACAGCTGCCCGAACCATACATCCTAACAGGCGACCTTAATGCACACAATTGTCTTCGGGGCTCTACTCGTTCGGATGCCCGAGGTCGCCTGATAGAGAAATTTCTTACATCTTCAGGAGCATGCCTTTTCAACAATAAACAGCCTACCTACCATAACATAGGGCACAACACATATTCATACCTTGACTTGGCTATTGGCTCCGCAGTTCTGTTTCCTCTTCTCGAGTGGGGTGTGGGAACTGACCCATATGGCAGTGACCCCTTCCCCACCTCACTAACATATATAGGTAAAGGGCCAAGCAGTTCATCTTCCCATAGTAGGTTCGATGAAGCACGAGCTAACTGGAACACATTTACAGAGACATCGAAACTACACTACACAACCATAAGACACCTACACGTGGATGAAGCCGCTCAATTCCTCACAGCACACATCCTCGACGCCGCCGAGAAGTCTATTCCCCACGCCTCTGGTGCCCCGCGCAACCAGCGGAGGCCGTGGTGGAATGAAGACTGTAGGCGGGCGCGGGAGGCCCAGAACAAGGCGGGGGGTATCCTCCGTCGGTACCCCACGTCGGGTTACCTCATTTAGTTCAAACGGGCCAAGGCATTCGGAAAACGTGTGCGCCGTGAGGCAAAACGAAGATTTGGCGCACCTTCCTTAATTCCATTAACTCATACACAGACGCACACAAGGTATGGACAAGAATACGCAAACTTAAAGGACAACATACACATAGCCTGCCCCTGGTCAGTACAACAGGGACACACTCGAAGACCAGGCTAACAAAATCGCACAACACTTTCAACACGTGTCCAGCTCTGCACACTACACAAACACTTTCTTGAAACATAAAGCCTCTTGTGAAAAGAAGTCCCTACGCGACAACAACAAATCACAGACTTCATACAACTTCATGTTTTCACTACATAAGCTGAGGACTGCTCTAAGCACGTCTAAACCCTCAGCTCCAGGCCCAGACAACATCACATACACAATGTTACTACACTTACACGCAGACACACTCGAAACACTTCTACATCTATTTAATAAAATATGGGTTTCGGGGCACATTCCAAAGTCTTGGAGGGAGGCCATAGTAGTGGCTTTTTTGAAGGAAGGAAATGACCCGTCGTCCCCCTCAAGTTACTGTCTATTAGCCCTGACGAGCTGTCTGTGCAAGCTCTCCGAGAAGATGATCAATCTCAGGCTGGTGTACTTCCTTGAGTACAACGGTCTTCTCGAGGGCTGCCAGGCAGGCTTCTGGGCGGGGTGCTTAACCAATGATCAGCTTGTTGCGTTGGAATCCTGCATAAAAGATGCCTTCCTTCTTAAACAGTTCTGCATTACACTCTTCTTTGATATGGAAAAGGCCTACGACACAGCATGGCGATACGGCATCTTGAGTGACTTGAAGTCATTCGGTGTTTCGGCCATCATGCTGAGCACTCTTTCTAGCTACATGTCTGAACAAACTTTCCGTCTAAGAATGTGTAGTGCACTTTCTAATGTACATGTTCAGGAAAATGGCGTGCCTCAAGGTGTTTTGAGCAGCACTCTTCATAGTGAAGATGAACTCACTCCGTAAGGCATTGCCACCAAGCATTCCTTGTTTAGTTTAAGTAGATGATTTCCAAATATCTTTTAAGTCATGTAATATGTCAATCTGCGAACGGCAACTCCAGCTCGGCGTGAACAAACTTGCTGGCAGGGCGGACACAAATGGCTTTAAGCTGAACCCCGTAAAAAGTACTTGCGTTCTGTTCACTCGTGTTCGCGGGGTCCATGTGGACCCCGACATTACTCTAAACGGCGTGTCGATTCCTGTAAAAAAGGAGCACACGTTTTTAGGCCTAATATTCGACCACAAACTAACATTTCTTCCTCATCTGAAAATGATTAAGCAAAAATGCCTAAAAACTGTGAATATCCTTAAAGTTGTCTCTCACCAATCGTATGGTGCAGACAAGGAGCTACTCCTGCGTCTTTATACTGCACTGGTAGGATCTCGCTTGGACTACGGCAGCGTCGTATATGGGTTTGCAACGAAAACGGCACTTAAAATGCCTGACCCAGTTCTGCATTTGGGGCTTCGCCTTGCTTGTGGCGACTTTCGCACCAGCCCTGTTGAAAGCCTCTATGCAGAGTGCCACAAATGGTCCCTGTATCACCAGAGGATATACACTGACTTGTTGTATGCCTCTAAAATCATGTCTCTGACAAATCATCCTCTTAACTCGACCATTCATGATGCATCCTCACAGCAGCTATTTTTAAACCGTCCATCTATTCTCATGCCGTTCCCTCTCAGACTGAGAGCAGAAGCTTTTGAGCTAGCAGTGTCATTTTCATATATCTATAAGACAGCGATCATTGATTTTATTGCACCATGGCAAGCCAGGGATGTTTCTTGTGACCTGTCCTTTGTGCAGTTCGACAAAAACAGGGCACCAAGGGCAGCTATTATGCAGCATTTCCTCTTCCTGCAGGATAAGTACCAGTGTGCAGAGTTTTACTCCGACGCATCAAAGACAGCTGATGCTGTGTCTTGTGCTGCGCATGGACTGAACTTTAACGTGGCAAAGAAAATGAACTCCCACAACAGCATTTTTACAGCTGAAGCACACGGCATTTTACTTATTTTAGACTTCATTGTCCAACATCAAATTCCAAAGTTCATAGTTTTTACAGATTCCCTTAGTGGTGTACGTGCACTTTTGTCTAGAAAACGCTAAAAAAATTATGTAATCAATCTTGTTTTTAAGGGCCTTATGGCGGCATACGCATCAAGTCTTGAAATACCAATATGTTGGGTTCCTGGCCATTGTGGAATAGCCGGGAATGAAACCGCAGATGAAATGGCCACTGCTGCTACACTCTTGAATTCAGTGGGCATAGCAACACTGCCGTACACAGATATGAAGCCACACATCAGACACCAACTTCACTACACGTGGCAAACACACTGGAGTGAACAGACAGATAACAAGTTCCATGTAATATAACTTCACTTGGGAGACCATACGCTACTGACTCACATAACAGACACATTGAAGTTACCCTAGCTAGGTTGCGGATAGGCCACACACATGTAACGCACTCACACCTGCTCACTAGCTCTCCAAGATATGGGTGTAGCAGGTGTGGGGAGGGCCTATCCGTAGTCCGCATCTTAATCACATGCAAGACACTCGACACAACAAGACACAGATACTTCAAGGAACTATACAGACAACACATTCCGCTACACCCTTCATTATTTTTGGGTGATAACAACATGGTCTCTGTGCAACGCGTTTTTAAATATTTGTCTGATGTTAACTTTTTAAACCTCATTTCCTATCATGCGTAATCAAACCTGGCCCTGTACACCAGCCATCACCATTGCCGTTAATTGATTTTACTGTTGTTCTGGCTTTAGTAGCCACTATTTTCTTCTAGATACTTTTCTTTGGCGCTCTTTGCCCCAGATGGCCTTGCGCCAAAAAACTCCAACCATTATCATCATCATGATCCAGATGTCTGATGGCTGTGAAAGACGGTAAATAAAAGGCTGAGGTATACATTACAATGTAAACTTAAGACTGGTGAACGCTATAATATCAAAAAACACTTTAAGGCTCTTCGCATGTCGATTTTATCAAGAAAAAATGTTTTGATGAGACTTTAGACCATTTACAGCAAACACAGCCGCCACACAGGAACGTAAAGTTTCAGGAGCTCGTGTTGTGTGAACGTGAAATTTGAGATGCAGAAATGTTGACACATGCATACGCACATGTGCAGTTTTGTAACGCGAGCATTATTTTAATGCCCATCGGTGTGCCCATGACATACGCGACACCCGTAGGAAGCCACCCCACCACATCGCTGCTCTTTTTTTGAAGTGCTCTTTTCTTTCCCCAGTAATGTGGAGGGGTAGACCTTGTTCTTCAGGTGTTCTGCAGCGAATGACCCCTTGATGTTCTCGGGCCACGCGTGGCAAGCGGCAAGGCTGTCAATGCGCTGCACCCAACTAAAAGCATCTTCCTGAAATCCACGAAACACCGGGACGTCCGCGTGGGCAGCGATGAAAATGCGCTGCCATGCACCGCATATGCTTGGGTGGGCGCGACGTCGGGAAGCCGCCGCCACACATCTGTGAGGGCCTGGACAGCCCAAACTAAATAGCCGCCACAGGCAGCACTGGTCACAACTGGGAAAGGTTGGTCCCTCTAGGAGGAGAATTCGAAGTCAGCAGAAATCACGGCGTGAACGCGGGCAGCAGCGGCGAGTCTATAAGACACCTACCGCTCACGAAGGCCGCAAACGAAGCAGGTTCGCCAGTGTGCTGAGCGTTACTTGCTTTCGGCGCTCGTGTCGGGAATAGGCACAACCGATGAACTCGGGCAGCAGGGCCGGAAGGCGTGCCAGGTCTTTGTCGCTGCTGAGGACCGTCTCTGAGGCTAGATCCCCAGGAGGGAGAGCAGTTCTGAAGGCTTAGTCGCCTTTGGATTTGAAGGCTTTTTGACTGCACCACTTGTAATAAAACTCCGACCGTGTACTTGGACGCCATGTTTCTTGGTTGGTTGGTTGGTAGGATCCGGGACAAGAATGGCGCGTAACCACTCTGGGGGATCGGCCATGTCTTATTTTGATCTCAGTGTTTAAGAATCTTAGTAATTAGTTTCAAACGAAGATCAAATAGGGTACAGTGATGCTAACAATTTTGGAACCAAAAAAAATTCTTCTGGAACTAGCTCCGCTCTTCTTCCTTCTCTTACAATCGGCCGCGTCCTGTGCACTGTTATGGTTCATTCACCACAGACGATGCTCCCACCTTTTCCTCACAACGCCTAGCGGCTTTGCAATATATATATACAAATAATGCCTTTCGTCCAATCTCTCTTACGCGTGTTTACTCTAAAATAATCAGAAATTGTCATTTACACGAACATAGATAGCTATTTGAAATCTGTAAAGTTCTTTCTCCCCAATTAACATGGCTTCTGAAAACGTTTATGCTGCAACACTCAATGTGCAGTCTTCGAAGTGACAAATTTTAATTCAGAATTAACGCCTTCTGGATGCTATCTTGGTAGATTTTCAGAAGGCCTTCCACAAAGTTCCTCACAAGCGTTCGCTATTTAAAATGTCACATTTTAACCTTGATGAACACGTATTTCTATGTCTTTCACACTCTCTAACTAACCGACAGCTGTTCGCCTACGCTAAAAATACCTCTTCCTTCTTATCACCAGTCATCTCTGCTGTTCTTCAAGGGACAGTCCTCCGACACTAACTTTTCTCATAAACACGAAGGACCTACCAGACAATATTTCTCCAAGCATTCGGTTGTTCTCAGACGACTGCGTGATCTATCGCCCCATTGCCGAACCCAGCAATACCTTAGCACTTCAGCAAGAGCTAAGGAAGATAGATGAATACCTGAACAAATGGCTGACGGTTCTAAACATCCATCATGTCATTCCACAGGCGTTGCTCCTAATTCAAGTACACGTGTTTCTTAAAGGTCTTTGATATTTCCCCAGTTTCGTCCACTAAATATCTGGGTCTTCCCATTTCTCATGACCATATATTCATCCCACATAAATCACATTACCAGGTACGCAAGCCGCGCGCTGGGCTTTCTACAACGTAACATAAACCTGGCTCCATCCACCGTCAAATTACTGACCTGCGAAACGCTCGTTCGCCCTAAGGTGGAATTTGCGTGTGCAGTGTGGGACTTACCGCAAGCTAACTTATGTACCAACCTCGAATACGTTCAGAACCGTGCAACCAGATTCATCTTTTCCGATTATTCTTACCACACTAGCATAACCCAACTTAAAGCTGCAATGCCCAGTCTTAAAACAGGACGTACACTAGCAAGATCTCGCCTCTTTCACAAATTCTACAAGTCGTTATCATGCCACAGCCTCTCCATAAAAACTGCTCACCAACCCTGGAATCGCCTAAACTACTAAAAAGCAGTATACCCACCACAGGCACGCACGAGCACCTATCTTCATTCATTTCCCATTTTCACAGCCTTCAACCGTAATGCCCTTCCCGGACGCGTTGTAATTCCCCCAAAACCAGTGCAGTTTATTTCTTGTGTCTTCGATGTGATTATGTTTATTGGTGTTATCTATTTTGGTGGTTTTTTTGTATGCTCTTTATCGAAATGACGTGCTTGAAGACTTCTGTACTCGTGCTATGCTTGTTCGTTTTTTTCTTTGTTGTTGGGTTGTTCTGTTATTTTTGTGATTCACCCCCCCTCATGTAAAACCCCACCCAGTGGGGCCTTTGAGGTATCTGTAATAAATACATATTTATATATCTGTAGAGATACATAGATATATTTATATATACACGTATGTATTTTCTACGGACGAGCAACTACGTATGGTGTGCCGTACGCGTAGTGAAAAGAGTGCAGTAAGCGCGGTACGAACACAGATAGGGACGTCAGCCCCATAGGGGTCATGTGCCTTGTGCGAGTTTGTGCGATAAACATTAGGCAGGGAAAATACCTGCGTAGCGCCTACCAGGACCGGAACATCGCACAACTACCAGGTCTAGTATATAAACAGCTGTCAGGTGTGTGGCAGGTGGGCGCGGGAGGGTACTACCGAACAGCTCGGCGGCAACACACGGGAGGGCGTCTGCCCGACGGGTAGGTAGGGAGGTAGATCGTACCGTCAGTCGGTCAATCGGTCGGTCGGTTGGTCGGTAGGTAGGTGGGTATGTAGGTAGGTAGGTTGGTGATTCGCAACATGAATAGCGCGAGGTAAAATCTCTACGCAATGCGGCATAAGGGGACTCATTTCCACCTGACGTGTCCAGCACCCCAGTCTTTACTATAATCGTATTAATATATGTACCGTAATTATTAGGCAGAATCGAGAGCTGCATGACTGTTTCAGTAATATATTTTGTCGATATTGATTCAGCAGGTTAAGCGGTTTTCACATGTTTTGGCAAGATATTAAAAGATGTGGGTTTGCAGATTTTCTGCAATCTCTTTTTAAATTGTGCAGAAACGGCGGAGTTTTTGTCTCTTAAGGGGATAACCACTGTTTTGGTGTGGTTTAAGTTCAATTCGCAATTTTTTCAACAATTAGGTGTAGAATATATACAGGTATTTAGGGAAATGTCATAGGTTTACTACGGCTATGTACAACTGGCAGTTATGGGCGAATACAGTTATACCAAGCCTGAGTGGACGTTGAATGTTGTTAGTATACAACAGATGCATTCACATCCCTAGTACACTTTCTTTATTCACTCTGGGGTAAGGGCGTATCAAAAATCTTAAATGTAACAGCCCTAATCAAATTGTTTTGTGCGTTGAAGATGTGGGGTAATACATTTTATCTGTGTTAAGGAGATATCGATATGATTAGATTTGTACAGAATACTGGATTACGATATACTATCGAATGCTTCGCTGAAATCGTGATGTATCGGGGCTACCCGCTCCGATTTTTCAAGGACTGACGAAAAGGTATGCCCAACAGAAATATATTTGTATAGTTTTAGATATTTTTACGTAAGCTGTTCCGGATAATTTTAAGTACTGCAGAAAACTCAAATACAAAACAAAGTTGAAATATTGGTGGCGTTTAGTTGGGTGCGTATTTAGATGATAGTTCGTCAGCCCTGCTTGACCTCCTGGAGGAAAGACGGGCACTGTGCTTGGTATACTTCTCTGTAAAGGGACAACACAATCAGAGAAGGATAAGGTAAGTATAAATGCAAGAAACTTAACAGGCTCCGAATTTGACCGGAACACAGACTATTTTAATATAGGCAATTTACAACTGTACTGATAGGTTCGTAATGAAGAAGTCAAACTTCCCTTTGCTTGTATGATGTACCTCCTAAATGTTATAACAACAACAGGAATCAAAATAAACTGATTTGAAGAAATATTTGTGGAAATTACATGGGTATCATTTATAACTTTTTAACTTTTTTATTAGATTGATGTCGCAAATACTCTTGACATCTTGGTGGCGCCAGAACTTTGCACATTAGTTAAAGAAAATTATTCATTGTAGTGTATTAGAAGAATTGCTTACTTCCGGAAAATTATTGCCAGAGTTAGACTGAGCCTTTTTAATAACGAATTGCGAACTGCTTACCTTTTTTATCTCGTGCTCTAAGCAAATATGGCGCGATTTATCTAATGCTTGAGCCACGCAGATATTGCTTTGTTACTAGGACGTAGGTACAACACTGCGACGCTTCTGTAAACAGGGACACGAGGCTCCAGTGCTGCTATATAAAATTGGCAGTTGCTCTCAAGGCGTTCAGTGCGTGCTATCGTCCGCGGCGTCTGCAGCAACGACGGGGGCTTAGGAGAACCTCCAACCCTTTCCATATGAATAACGTGTCAGACCTGCAATATATGATAGACTTTGGCTTGATAATTGGGATTGAGTTTCGAATGAGACGAGGGACACATTTTTTTTCTCGAGGCTCTTTGTTTCTCAGACCACTGTCGTGAGCTCGTATTTCACAAGTGAGTCAATGCAAGCTTCGGCCGTAAACACAACCGATAAAAAAGCAGAGATACAGCCCTTTTTATTTGTGATTGCTTTGAATTGCAGGGAAGCTTCTCTACATTTCATTTACCCATGGAAGTTTTACCTGGAAGAGTATAGAAGTGGCTACTCTTGCATGCTCCTCGTGACAAAAATAGTAGAGCAAAAGTGACCCGCACAGATGATATTCCGCGTAATGCATGCTGTGGTCTATTGTTTGAAGGCATCAATTTCCGAATGTATCTCCCTTTTAACATCAACTACTTGTGCCCAGAAGGTTGTAAAAAGACCAAGAATAGTCATAACTGTATTTTGTAGGCAATGACCTTTCCCTTCGTGTCAAAGCTGACCGGCGCGGCCCATTCGACAAGGAGCAGACGTCCGCGTGGATTCAAGCACCGGAAATTTCATCGAGCAGAGCAGCATGCTTTAGAAAAACAAAACGAATTACAAGGAACCTCTTATAGCTACATCTCAATAAACGTAATATTCTTGTGCTTTATCTTACATAAAAACAATTAGAATGTCTCGTGAGACGCTAACGTTAGAGCATGGTGTATGAAGTTTGGAATATTTTTCGTGTTAGAGAGGCGACGCGTACATTCGCGGAAAGTGTGAGGATTTCACTGTTCAAGGGCACCTCTTGCTTCCTGTAATAAATTTAGCTATTATTATTTGCTGCCCTTTTTCTATGTCTTTGTTTTATGTCTTTGTTGTTTCGCGATGCATTACAAAGAACTGGTGCCAACGAGCCAAGTTTAACTTGCTCAAGAACGTATGAGGAGCTTTTATCAGGGTGGCAAATCCTTGTTTAAATAAATAAGACATTTTGAATTGCCGTAGCACAAACTGCCGTGTGCGATGAATTCTTCTGGTAAGAGTTGCCTCAGTAAAAATTACCCTACTGGTATCAGTCCTTGAGCCATCAGTTCGCTCAAACCTTTTGTCAAGCCGTTACGCTGAACTTAAATATTAAGCATTAAGCGGGTAAAATACTTGCGATGTAGAAATAACTGTGATCTATTGCAATCGCCATCATATCTTTCAACTGTCAGAATGTCATCCCTGACGCAGACGAAATCCTTGAAAGCCACCATAGCATTATTATTAGTACTGTAGCAATTGGAAAATGCCTGGAACGAATAATGGGAAAGACGGAAGTGCGTGTATTACAATGGAAAGGATTGAGCGGAGCTATCAAATAAAACAGTGACAATTGAATTGTTCGAAAAAAGTACTGGAGTCGGGGACGTGACCTCTGTTGCAACTATACTTGCACTTGAACACGCTTACAATTCGGCAGTAGTTTTTCACGGAAAGCCAACTCTCGAAAAAAGGCATAAAAGGAAATTGTTTTGCTACGCTTGTAAATAGAATGTTTGCACTGACTACGATGTTGCAGCTGGCGCCACTTGTATGCGTACGATTTTATTACGCAAACGAATATTTCACAACTTCCCTATCAAAAACGTGAAGCAGCCATGAATAATGTCGCTGGGCTTGCGTGTCAGTAATAGAAAAACGAAAATACGTTAGTTAAATGTTGTTATTATTACAAACAGCTAAAGAGCGTTTGCCAAATTTCAAATTCAAAATTCTGAACAGTGAAGTGAGTTTAGGCATTTCTGATATCTTCAAAGTTTCTCCCAAAATAGTCCACTATTTCAGAAAATGTCAGCAAAAAGAAAACATTCTCATATTTTGCCAAATTAGCAATGAACGCCGAAGGACAAATGGGGCAGCAGCAGTTTTGGTTCTCATGGCGACACCGCTTTTTTGCTATGCTTAGGTTCAGGTCAGTGATAAGGTCGAGCGTATTGAGTCTACATGCTCCGACCACGGACATCGGTGCTTTCAATTGGTGCTCCCAGCAAACAGTACCCCCCGCTCGCCCCCTCCGGTTGAACTGGGCGACAGAGCTATTTATTCCACGCCCAAGACGCCTATATAATAACTGTCTGCAGCACACATTTCTTCCGTGTGACAGCAAAGTGTGTTTCTAAGAGGCTTCGCTCATCTTTATTCCTCACGTTGTACGAATGTGAATGATACCAGCGGGCCAGTTTCTTTCCATGCTGCGATAATGGACCGCTGCTTTTGTGTACTGCAGGGCTCCACGGGTGACGGCTTCAGAGGGAAAACTATTCAACGATGATTCCTCCAGTTCGTCTCCCTTTCGAGGATGGCCGTTCCAGAGAAGTCAATTTTGTGGTCGGCTACTTCACAGGGTTCGGCGACTGCGCTGCGTTCTCTATTCTGTTTCCGCCTGTCGTTTTTGTGTTGCCTAATCCTCCGCGGTAGATTTTTGCTTTCACCGATGTACGAGGCGTGGCACTCCGAACACGGAATGCGGTAAATGACCCCGGGCGCTTTCTTTATTGTCGGCCGGTCTTTGTTTTTTTGTTGGTGGTACTAGGAGCCACACAATTGTCGGGTGGTGCAAGTTGCTATTTGTGCATAAGAGCTTGACCTTTGCCGGAAATTGTCATGTGCTTATACACGAGATTGTTATACGCACGGTACAGCCTACTTTCTTGGTGATGCGTGCACGTTTAGTGTGCGTATAAGAGTGTTTTTATAAATAAAAGTTAGTTGGACGTTGCGCTTGTCCCCGTCTCCGTTTTTGTCCTTGGGATACATTTTTGCCGTTTACGCGTCTGGATATAAAAAAGTGGGCCGTTCAGTGTGGAATGCGTAACCAGGGGAAAAATTGGGTTAAAGAAGTGAAAAATGTATTTTCGTTATAAAACCACAAAAGACGAAACGAACCTGAAAAATACCACTACAAAGAAGAGGCCGATTTATGGCCGAAAGGCTCACAAGCAAGGAAGAAGCGCATCTACATATCAGAAAACATCTTCGAAAGACTCTAGTCATCTGCAGCCCTTGCAGGTGCCGCTTGGCTTCTTCTTCTCTTCGGATTTTTCCATACCAAACCTCCTATTCTCTTTCGCTCCCCCTTAGACGACCGCAACATAGTTTTGTGAACTAAAATATTTCTGCGTCCCCACTTCCTAGGGACAACAGCCACCTGTCCCCTTTGTGTTCATTCCACTTAAACTGAATGTGCCAGCATCTTTGTTCTAAGGTTTTTTTGTCTTCTCGCTTCAAGGCAATTTCAGATTTTTTTATATTTGCTATGATAATAACCAATTCATCGTGTAAGCCTAAAAAACGAACGTTGCTGTTCTTAGTTACACTACTACATTTTTCCTCAAGTTGCCCAATTCGTTTCTTCCAAGAACAATGTAGATATGTAAGAGCTATGCCTCAGTGGTTTGTTGGAAACGATGGTGCTCATATTTAGTTCATGTAGACGCACCCCTTCATTTTTGTAAGACAGCTGAAGCAGATGGTTGACAGTCTGACAGAACCTTTTTTTTGCATTTACGTTGCCAAGCAAAAATGGCATTGTCAAAAGCACTGAGGACCCTGTCAAGCCCTTTCTGAGGCTTTTTGTTCACGGTCCCCAGCAGTTTGTGTTGTAGTAAACTGATTTTATTTGAAATAAAACAGATAGTACTACTGACAATCAGGGCGTAGAGCAGCATTTCATAGCTTTGGGTAATAAAACGGGTAAAAGGATGCATACCACTGCAGACATCAAGATTTTAACAACGGGCGTGTTCTGAAATGTCATTCATTACCACACCTTTAAAAAGATATACAAAGCCTGTAATCTGTAAAACAAGTATTGAACGTTGTGACGAAAGTTTGGGTCGACACTGCAAATTGAAACAGCCCATAGCCTGGGAAAGTATACTGTGAGATAAACACGCCCACTAAATGCTAATCTTGGTTGGTGAAACACAAAAACAATGTCTTGGTAAACGCCAGGAAACTTACAGGAATTTGGGGGGGAGCCGTAAAACTGACGAGTTAACTGCCAAGTGGAGGATGAAATGCCCCACTTACGCCAAATTTCTCCAAATACATCTGAGATGAAACCTACCACAACTCGTCAAAACGCGGATGTAGAGAGAAGGCCGCTACAAGGATATCGTTTCTTGTTTTACCTGCCAAAGCGTCAAGAATAAAACGGACAAGCTTCATGCTTTTATTCCTTTAACGTAGCGTACTGTTCATCTTGGCCCGGTATTGTGAGAGGATAGCCGTATCTGTGATAACAGGGTGCTTTTCGAAGGTCACATGTGCCACCCTAATGAAATAATCACCCACGGGGACTATTCCTACTATTGCGTAAAACCACTCCTTTTTGCGGCATTGGCGCACACGTGGGTCAATCCTACTCCGTATGGTATCTACTCGACTTACCCATTGAAGCCCACTACATATATGTTGTTTCCATCTATCACTATCAATACTGACTTTCCTTCAATACTTTCTATTAATAATGACCGAGTTATATATACTTAAGGAATAATTCAAGCCGACCTTCTCGTTGTAGGGGAGATTTCAATTTACCGAGTTTAGCTGGGGATATCATAAAAGTTAGCAGGTTCCCGCATCTTTGGCCACATTTAAAGACAACAACTTCAATAGCAAACGTCGCACTGATCTACAACTGGATGTACCTTCGAAAGCAGCCGATAGGCTTGTACTGCCATTGACTTTAGGCGACATAGCTTGCCGGCAGCGAGATGATCAATGGATTCCGAAGATCGTTGAGTTTCTATCTAATACAACAGCTCCTACACACCCCAGCACTCTTCGATGCCAAGCCTCCCACTTCGCCAAACAGAATGATGACCTTTTAAATCGCCGTATTGCTTCTTGTGGTTACGCGCAGTTTAGGTGCAGATGGAAGCGCTGCTTACCACGGTGATCCTCATACCGCTCACGCTTGACTTCTAACTTTTAAAACGTACACTCGTCTCCGCCAACTACACTATTGGCACGGAATGTACAGCTTCGTGCGTGAATACAATCATGCCTGCACTGACCGTCAGCGTCGCGAGACGCCTGCACCGGAACCAGCCAGCCCTCTGCAGTCTCTGTCATGTCCTCTTCATCCTTACGATTGTGTCGGCATTGACCTGTACGGCCCCTTGTCATGCGCTCCTTCCGGCAAGCGCTGCATTATTGTAGCTGTCGACAACCTAACGGTGTACGCCGAAACCGCAGTGCTTCCAGGTGCTTCGGTGCGTGATGTTGTTGGTTTGTTCTTGAGCTCCGTTTTTTTGCGGCATGGTGCACCACGCGAATTACTAAGCGTAAGAGGGCGCGTATTCCTCTCCGGGCTTGTTTTATTCCTTCTGGCTCAGTGTAAAATTGTTCATCGCGCTAGTTCCGCATACCACCAACAGAATGGTCTGGCTGATAGACTAAACAGCACACTCGAAGACATGCTCACAATGTACGTCGCTCGTGATCATTAAAATTGGATCTACTGCTACATTTCATAATGTTTGCTTACAACGGTTTTCGGGGATAAAGTTGTCGCCGTTAGCACAGGACCGAGGTAATTGGAGAAGAATGAGAGAGGCATTTGCCCTGCAGTGGGTGCAGATAGGCTGGTGATGATAATGATGCTTACAACACCGCCGCACAGACTTCTACTAGCTTTTCACCATTTTTCCTCCTCTATAGACGCAACCCATCTTGTACAATCGACACAATGCAGTCCTACGAGCCCCGTTTAATATGTCACCCTTTTTCTGACATAAGTCGACAAGCCGAAGAGAGCCGGCAGGTCGCCCGCACAGTGACAACAAATGACCACGGTCGCCAGAAACATCTTCACGACAACGTCTTCCTTTCGTGCTGGCGATTTTGGGAGGCTGTGGATGCCCACTCCATCACCGAGTCTATCCTCCAAGCGGCATGCGAAATATCATGGCCCCTGCCGCGTCCTCAAGTTTACTTCTCCCGTGAACTACACAGCTGAACCGCTGACAGCTTCTACAGACCGTCGCTGTCCTGGCAGCGAAAACGTATACGTCAGTCGCTTGAAGCCCTACTACGACCCCACAGTCGTTTTGTCGCCGAAAGTCGCCAGCATCGCTCCTGCTTCACCGGGGGGCAATGTAATGAAAATTCATTGAAGTGCTGTCACCGTCCAATCCCTTTTAACCGACTGGTGAATCCTTGAATGAGCATGTATGACAGACCAACGGCTGTCATCACCGGTGCGTGAGCGCGCTTCACGAGTTTCATCTCCGGCTGGTTTACCTTGGAACGTTTGCCTTTTGATCCCTCTTCGGCCGGCTCTGTTTTTCTTCGAATGGCGCTACGTGCGCAGCGGAGAACGAGATAGTGCATCCGCATCATATCGCTGGCGGAAAGATCTATAAGCAACTCGAACATCCTACTCCTGCAGGCGGAGTGCACAAAGAGCAAGACTTCCTATAGGGTCTTTAAGGGACGACAGCCAGCACAGCGAGTTATGTTCGGTAACTACATCAAAACGGTGGCCGTAGACATAGGTTCGATATTTAAAAGAGCTCTGATGATGGAAGATAAAGTTTCTCGGTAACCCAATAGTTTTGTTCAGCTTTTGTAGAACTCCTGCTAGCGTACGCCACGACGTAGACTACGCAGTTAGACTAGCGTTGAGCGAGTGCCGCACCGAGGCTTGTGCCGCTGGCATCAGTTTACACTTCAGTAAGGGCGTTTGGATCGTAGTTCCGGAGTATGGGTGGTGAAATCAAGAGACAAAGCGACAGTATAAGCGCTTTGTAGGACTCGCGACCGCTAGGACAGGCCGTTTTTACCACCGAGAAGTTTGGTTGGTAGCGCCATAATTACCTCCATCCATTAACACGTCAATTGCATTTTTCGGAGGTACGTGAGGGCTTCCGCATTTCTAAGGGTACGCCGTTCGTACCTCAAGAACTGCGCGAACCAGTTTCGCGCTGGAGTGGGGGCGGAGTGGTGACGCATTGGCGATAAGGAGCGGCGACGGGTCTACGGTGATCAGCGGCCTTCGTACATCTAACGGTCGGCGGAAAACGATGTTGAAGGTTGTCCCGAGGGCACTCTATGATGTGGTGGTCGTGCTGCCTAGGCGTAAGACTGGGGCACATGCGGAGACGAAACGGACAGTAACGCGCAACGTGACCGGCGCCCTAGCAATAAAAACATAGGCCGGCTGTCGAGTGGGCGCCAGGGATTCGCGTACGGCACAGCTATTTGTCGGATGGTTGAAACTGGGAAGCTGCGTGCATGTGGCCAGTACCACCGCTGGTATCAACGGCCGAAACGAGCGGAAAGAGGGGTGCACTGCCTGTGCGAGTCAGTCGGCGTACGTCATTGATATGACAGGTGGACCTGCAGTGAATGTAGCGTCGAGAGGAGCAGTGAAAATACCTACTTCCTGTGGAACAGTCAGACGTGCGACAGCTGCGGTAGCGACGTTATCAGGCGTTAGGACCAATGCAACCTTTCCGCGTACGTTCACCTGCAGAGCAGGAAGCAGGCTGGATGAACCCTGCTGAGCAAACGGCACCAGCGATAGCTGACGTGCTACCTCTTCGCGAAGAAATTCTTCGATTTTCGCGTGGAGCAGCAGTTTATTGAAAGAGAACGTGAGGCCCGAGAGAGATTCTGTCGTCGCCAATGAATGGCGAACCAAGACCCTTTGCCGAGGCAGTTCATCAAAACGCTGACAAACACTAATTTCTGCGGTCACAGATCGAGGGTCCTTAAAACGATCACGTGGAACACGTCGTCTACTGCGTTTCTTTTTTCAGCATGGGAAATGAACGAGCTGACGCGCCGCGAAGATCCACAACGTCTTCAAATGTAACTAGTGAAGTTCTCACCCGGTTGTTGCTCCCGTGCACTCAGGGGTTGTTCAACGCGCAGCTTCCTTACGACGCGTCAATCAATGTCATGATTGAAGTTATTCTTGAAGTCAGACCAGGTGTAGATGGTCGCTGTGGTGTTGTTATACCACAAGAACGCGTTTTTGTTCGAACTAAACCATTGGAACTAAACGAGAATAATAGGTTTTTTTCACCTTGCTTCGACAGATAGCCAAGGCCACCGGCCTGTAGGAAATGTTACCATGAGGCTCCTTTCTTAGTAATTTGAAACACACCTAGATGGAAAACTTTCTAGAGAGCCAAGAAAGTTTATTTTCCTTGTGTACCAAGATGAGAAAGTGCAAAATATGGGATGCAATCGTGCCTAGGAGCCGCAGAACGGTCTGGAGTGCCAAACGCTGGATTAACGTCATGCATCGTGCCTAGAGTCCCGGTGACAGCCCTCATGATGGAGGAATGCAACGATCAAGCTGTACAATGCCTGCAGTACTTAACCTGGCAACATCAAAACATAGCTTTTTGGCCTAAACCCGAAGACCCTTCTTGTGTTTTTTTATACTCTCAGCGCAAGGACGATGTTTGACATTTTTGAAATTTGTTTCCGAGTGCATACTCTGGGTTAAAATATTCTGCTTCGCTATCCTATTCCTTGCAACGTGCTCTTAAACAAGAGACAGCCTTCGTCTCTCAGTCTCGTCTTTCAGACTGGCTTCGAATAGGGAAACACACCTGGCACAAATGGATACTCGTGTCTCGGCGTGGAGATTAAGGAATCCGGGATGCATCTACAATCGGCTCGATGGGTTCAGTAAAGAGAAGTAAGAGAGAGCAATTTTGCATGACAATTTGTAGAGTATTGAAGCACTTTATAACTTTAAAAACGTACTTGTATTTGAGTTGAAAAGCACTTTCCGACTTTTCTACCGTACTTGTCTTTAACATGAGCATTGATACCCTGTTAGTGTACATAAGAGGGTACGTATTACCGTGCATAGACGTGTTATCAATAGGAACGCAGTACGGAATTAAAGTTATTTAGGTTTAAGAGAAGCTAGGTGCGTTTGAATTATCTTGAAATGAATATGTGCGTTGTGGGACACAAATACGAAATACGCACATTGGAAACGCGTACGTTCACGGTATGTCTTATAGCTGCCTTGACCCTTGAAATAGCATTGAGGTATCATATGCAATTTCGTGTGAAATGCAGGCGTGCATTTGTTGACCATAACATAGTGCCTATAATGATTGCAAGCGTTCGACTGCGGGCTCTGTTAAAATAAATCAAGGGAAGGCGTTAAAACATGGGTGACTCATATTTCACACACAATGATGAAAATATGCGCTCACTGACATGATCAAAAGTACTTACGTTACATCAACAATCTCAAATTAACTATCGTTACCAATTTCTTTTCACAAAATTGTGAGTGACCAACACAGACGTCCGGAAGCTGCAAAATTAAACTTTCTTTTCATAGTAAAATGGTTGTAGCTTTGGGAGGATACTTTGCGAAAAAAAACAACGCTGTTGCAGTCTTAGGCAATGCCAAAAATAGGAGCTTTGTATTGAGTTGAACGTTGGAGCATAGATACGAAATCCTCGTCTATTCACATAATAATGATTTTCTAGTGACAGCTGCTTAGCCAGGTTTAGCCACATGCAGTTGCTCGGTACAAAAGACCGTTCGCAGAAGCAGCTCGCTGCATTTACAGACGATGAATGCGCCTTTGTGGCTAAACATACTTGCCTTTTTTTGCATCTATAACCTATGCGTGTCAAGATGGTCAGTTCTTTATTCACTTATAATGAAAGTAAGTATTCTTACAAATTTTTTATTCCCCCGTTCACTGCCACTTTGATCCTATTTTACAACAAAGATCTGCATTTATATTGAAGAGAGAATGCAAATATTTAAAAGCAATTTTTCTGCGGCTGCGCCGTGAAGGTGAAAATTTAAGGGCAAATGTGGCCTGTGTGGCTATTTTGATAAAAAAATCCAAGATTTGCTCACAAAAAAGTTATTCCAACTAGTTTATTCAGGACGCATTATGTTCCATTTGAGATCAGTTCCTTGAGATCCACAAAGCCATCTACGGCTTTGGCGAGTAAAACAGAAAACTTAGGCTTACAACCGAGTTTATGTAGATCCGATGCAGAATTACACATATGTCCCTTGAACTCTTCAAATAATAATTTCGCACGTGTGAATGCCCCTGTATACGGTAAAACAAAGCCACCTTTACGAACAATAAAAAACTAAATAAGAGAAACCTAACAGCACAGAATCAGTACTAGTTGTAGTATTATTTACGGAGCCGTTTCTGCATGCTGCATAACTTGAAGACGAGGGACACCTGGGACCTTTTCGTAGTTCGTTTTGCCATGCGTCACTTGCAGAAAGAACCATTGTTTTTCCAAATGTTCAAGGTTTGATTTTTTTTGTTTCTTCTGCAAAAAATCTAAAAGGAACCTCTCTGTTCTTGGAGAAAAACGCACAACTTCAACACAAAGTTTCACCCTCAATACTTTTCTTCTTGGATGTTCATTACACTTTCCCAAACCAAATCAACTTTAGCACACACAATATATACTCCAAGCCGCTTTGAGTGAAAGAAAATGGTCTTACGAGCAGGGGTGGTGCTACTTTTCAGTTTTATGAACGGCCGATGCACGTTTACACCTACTACAGCACAAACGTAAATAAGTCAAAACCATGCAAAGCTGACAAGTGGATAGGAGACGTATATGGACAGACGGCGTTTTATTTTGCCCGCACTTATATCGAGTACGGATCAATGTAAGTACGTTTTATATAGACCTCTTTTGTGCCCTGCGGTAATGTTTTTTTATATGTAGGCAACAAAAGATTCTCTTGGGCAATATTTCCCATCCAACTGGACAACTAGGTGAGAAAATGAATGTGACAACGTCAGGTGAGCCACTTATTTGTTCTTTCGGTTTTACATCATTTAAAAGGTCGGTTTTTATTGGCCGGCTTCACACCCTAATGATCTCAAAGATCAAGAACATGATCTTGCGTGCACAATCTCTATATTTACACCGTTGAGGACCAACTTATCTACGTCGTTAGAATAAATTTCACCGCTAGAGTTCATCATGGTCACAAACAGCCGAGTAAGGCCTCTGCAGGAAGAACGCCTTTGCCATCGACCTCTAACCGCTGCTGTCTTGCGCCGCACGAGTTCAGTTTTGTCTCCGAGATGTATAATTGCTCTTTTCATGGAGTAATTTGGCCTTCGTCTTTTTCTATACCCGTCCCAATGTATTCAGCCTATATACCTGGTAGCCCACCGGTTGCTATGCGGTATAAATACGTGGCCGGCCAAAGCAGCTGTTTTAAATTCAACTACAATGTCTTCTGCTATTGTTTGTTGTATTATCAAAAGCGCTCGTATCCTCTCTGTTACAGTTAGTCCTATTATTCTTCTTTTCATGGGCCGCAGAGCCGAAGTAGGTTTGCTTTCAACTTGTGCACCTTTGCGACAAATTTCCGCCAAAGATGTCCGTACGGAAAGGACCGAATTTATTTTGGTTTGTTGCGTGGTACAAGTGGCTTACTTTTCATTTTATAAGTCCTCCGAGAGTTACACTAGTATAAAAATAAGCCCTTTATGCACTGTCTTCAAGAACAATCAGGGGAAACCCTTACATGCCTTTTTGTTTAAAACTGTCATTTTTGTACGGTCAAGTGAATGGACGCCAGTTTAAAAATAGACTAGAAACCCAGTTCAATTCGGACGACATTTGAGTGCGAATCTCCACAGAAGCAGCCTGGAGGTATCAGTCCAATCTGCGCATGCTGTCATTGGCAGAAGAAAAGCTTATGCCACTGTTCGTGTTCCTTTGTTGTATAGGGGTTGTTCAGACGAGGACACCCAAAGTGTTGCCATGAGCATTTTTTTAGAAGAAACATTAATATGGTCTTGAAACCTATATCCTTACCACGAAGCTTTTTTATGAGAAACACTATTTTAGTTTAGTGAGATTAGTTTAGTTAGGTGAATTAGTTTAGTGAGAAACACTGTAGTGGGTTTAAGAGGAAAATTTTAGAACGCAATCACGGAGGGCTCTTTGGCTCTTTTCCAAATAGTTTTGTGTGAAAACTTTGGGGATCTGTAAAACGAAGCGAAAAGTGTAGTAGATGATGATGATGGTTGGATGTTAATGGCGCAAGACCAACTGGGGCAAAGAGCGCCAAAACAGTGGTTAAATATGAGAGGTGAGAACGTAGACACTAAAATCAGTAAGCAAAAACAAAAGTAAAATCAATAAAAGACAGTGAGGATGGCTGGTGTAAAAGGCCAGGTTGTGATGGTGCGTTGCATGAAATAAGGCTTTAAAAAACTACGTGTGATAGGAAATGAGATGTAAAAAAACTCCCGCTCCCCCCTCCCCGAAGGAGATCGTGCGGAAATGCGAATGCATTGGGTGCACCGATGAGTGCGCTGCGACAAGCAGTCACGGAGAGAGGCGCGCGCTCCACTGCATTTATATATATTTTTCCGAGCACAGCGAGCGGAGAGAGGGTACGCGGAGAGGAGAGAGAGACCCGCGCAACACGCCCGCCCCGCGCGCGAGCTCTCTCCGCCGAGCTCCGCGATGCGAGCGCCCTCACACGCCCGAGCGCGCTCCTCCTCTCCACTCACTCTCCGCTACTCCGCCCGAGCTCCGCGATGCGAGCGCCCTCACACGCCGAGCGCGCTCCTCCTCTCCCCTTGCCCTCCGCTACTCCCGCCCGAGCTACCACGTGCTCCGGTTGCTAGGCGCGCCACAGCTGTTGCTAGGCGCACGCCGGCCAACGCACAACAACCCCGACTAAGAAATGCATTCGCATTTAAAACTTGATGTCACTGAGAAACTTAAAAGTGCGTTGCACAGGAATCGCGGAATCATCCGCTAGAAAGAGTGCTGGGTGTAGTGGAATGTGTTGTCTGTAGAGTTGAGACAAGTGCTTGTGTCTTGTTGTCTGGTGTGCTTTGCATGGAATGAGGATGTGAAGTACGGATAGCCCCTCCCCACACCTGCTACACAGGGGTCTTGGAGATCCAGTGAGCAGATGGGAGTGTGTCGCGTGTGTGCGGCCTATCTGTAATCTAGCTAGGGCAACTTCGATGAATCTGTTGCGTGAGTCACTAGTGTATTGTCCTAAGTGTGGCTTTATTATGTGTAACTTGTTGTCTGTCTGTGTATTCCAGTCGGCTTGCCGTGTTTCGCGAAGGTGTTGTCGGATGTGTGGCTTGAGGTCAGTGTATGGTATTGTTGTTATGTCTACTGTGTTTGCAAGTGCAGCAGGGGCGGCCATTTCACCTGCAGTCTCATTCCCCGCGATTCCAGCATGGCCTGGAACCCAGCACAGGATTACTTGAAAAGTATTTTCATATATAGACATTATGAAATTAAAACAAGATTGACAATGTGGTTTTTCCTGGGTCTGTGTGAAGACAATGCACGCACAACGCTCACAGAGTCTGTGAAGATGACGGGCTTAGGAGTTTGTTTTGTAAGAATGTGCTGAACGATGAGTAAAATGTCATATGCTTCTGCAGAGAAAATAGTGGTGTGTACACTCATGGTTCTGCAAGCAATAAAGTTGGGACCATGAACGGCTCGCGACACTGTAGTTGAAGTTTTCGAGGCATCGCTATAGAATTTGGCACATTTATATTTATCCTGAAGCGACAAGAAATGCTGTAGAATCGCAGCTCCCGGAACCCTGTTTTTATCTGTTTTTATAAAAGAAACATCACAACAAACAGGCTGCAGTTGCCATGGTGGTATAAAGTCAGGAAATGATGATGATGTACAGACATCTAAAAACCCAACGGAAATACCTGAAGCTTAATCTCTCATCCTCAGAGAGTAGGGCAAAGGAACAGATAGACGATTTGAGAATAGCTGGGTTGTACATGTATCGCTGAGGACAGGTTTAAAATGATGGTTATTGAATGATGAGACCTTAAAAGCATATAATAAATCTTTGTACATTCGTTGATGCTCCAGGCACCATTTGTTACTTTCAGTGTACAGACTCTGGGCCGGGCTAATCCGGAACGCACCAAACGCAAGGCGCAGGCCCAAATGGAGAACTGGGTCAAGCATTTTTAGTGCTGTTTTTGATGCCGACCCATACACAACACTACCGTAGTCTAGCCGAGATCCGACTAAGGCGGTAAAGACGCGAAGAAGGAGTTCTTTGTCTGCACCATAGGACTGGTGGGAGAGGACTTTGAGAATGTTTAGTGTTTTCAGGCATTTATGTTTAAGTTGTTTGATGTGTGCATTGAACGTGAGTTTTTCATCAAATATGACACCTAAAAACTTGTGCTCCTTTTTTACAGGGATTGAAGCGCGATGAAGGGTAATCTCCGGGTCTGGCTTAATCCCGCGCTTGCGGGAGAACACAACACAAGTACTCTTTCCAGGGTTCAGTTTAAAACCGTTTGTGTCCACCCAGCCAGCAAGTTGGTTCACCCCAAGCTGGACTTGGCGTTCACAAACTGAAAAGTTACAGGACTTAAAAGATATTTGAACGTCATCTACATATATAGAACAGGAAATGGTTGGTGGCAATGCCTTCCGAAGTGAGTTCATCTTAACAATAAACAGTGTGCAGCTCAAGACACTGCCTTGAGGGACGCCATTTTCCTGCACGTATACATTCGAAAGGGCACTGCCAACCCTCATTCGAAAGGTCCTTTACGACATGTAGCTACTGAGCATGTTCAGCATGTTGCCGGAAACACCAAACGACTTGAGGTCACACAAGATGCCGTACCGCCAGGCCGTGTCATAGGCCTTCTCCATATCGAAGAAGACTGTTATACAATACTGCTTATGAATGAAGGCATCTTTTAAATATGTTTCCAATGCAACCAGTTGATCATTGGTGGATCTCCCAGCACTGAAGCCAGCCTGGTAGCTGTCGAGAAGGCCATTGTACTCTAAGAAGTGCATGAGTCTCCTATTGATCATCTTCTCGAACAGCTTACACAGGCAGCTTCTGAGGGCGATGGGACGATAACTTGCGGGAGAGGAAGGGTATTTCCTTTCTTTCAGAAAGGCCACTACGATGGCCTCCCTCCATGACCATGGGAGGTTCCCCGAAAGAAATATTTTGTTGTAGAGGTGAAGGAGGGTTTCAAGTTTGTCTGTGTGCAAGTGTTGAAAAATAGTGCATGTGATGTCTCCGCCTGGAGCTGAAGGTTTACATGTACTAAGTGCGATCTTCAGCTCATGCAGTGAGAAGGGAGAGTTATAGGATGACGTCTACTTATTACTGTCTCGCAAGGACTTCTCACAGAATGTTTTGTGTTTTATGAAAGTGTTTGTGTAGTGCGCTGAACTGGACACATCTTGGAATTGTTGTGCGAGTATGTTAGCCTGGTCTTCCAGTGTGTGCCCTGTTGTACTAACCAGAGGCAGGCTGTGTGTCTGTTGTCCTTTTAGTTTATGTACACGTGTCCATACTTTTCGCGTGTCAGTGTACGAGTTGATGGAAGTGAGGAAGGTGCGCCAACTCTTCCTTTTTCGCCTCACGGCGCACTCGCTTCCCAAAAGCCTTGGACCGTTTAAACGAAATGAGATTATCTGACGTGGGGTACCGGCGAAGGACACCCCATGCCTTGTTCTGGGCCTCTCGCGCCCGCCCACAGTCCTCATTCCACCACGGCTTCCTGTGGTTGCGGGGAGCGCTGCAGGCGTGGGGAATGGACTTTTCGGCAGCGTCGCGGATGTGTGCCGTGATGAGTTCGGATGCTTCCTCCACGTGTCGGTGTTCTATGGTTGTGAGGTGTAGTTTATATGTTTCTGTGAATATACTCCAGTTTGCTTTTGATTCATTAAACCTGTTATGGGAAGATGGACTGCATGGGCCTTTAGCTATATATGCTAGGGAAGGGGGGAAATGGTCACTACCATATGGGTCAGTGCCCACGCCCCACTCAAGAAATGGAAAGAGAATTGCAGAACCAATAGCCAAGTCGAGATGTGAGTATGTATTATGTCCTAAGTTATGGTATGTAGGCTGCTTTTTGTTGAAAAGGCATGCTCCTGAAGATGTAAGAAATTTCTCTATCAGACAACCTCGGGCATCCGTTCTGGAAAAGCCCCAAAGAGAGTTGTGTGCATTAAGGTCGCCTGTTAGGATGTACGGTTCGGGCAGCTGGTCGACCAGCGCCTCGAAGTCAGAGCTGGAGAGTGCATAATCAGGACGAATGCAAATTGAGCATACCGTTATCAACCTATTAAAAATTATTGTGCGTATTGCTACAGCCTCAAGGACGGTGTTGAGAGCGATACCGTTGCATGCTAGGGATTTTCAGGCTATTATGGCTACACCACCCGAAGAGTGTGTGCAGCCAGCCCTATCCTTTCTGAATACATTGTACCTATTTAAGAAATTTGTGATTGGGATTCAAATGCTTCTCCTGAAGACACATCACACTTGGCTGATTCGAATGCAATATCTCATGGACATCATCAAGATTTTTAATGAAGCCTATACAGTTCCATTGAGTAATATTTTCTCTTCCCATTATGGAGATTTAGAAGCTACTGAAGTCTGTGTGTATGTGTGTTCATGTATCTTTCGGGGCTGTTACTCTAGGATTTGGCTTTTTGGGCCTTTCTGCTGCTGGCTTGGGCGTCGGAGGCCGCTCCTTGCGCTGCGTTGCAGGCAGGAACGGCCCGACATCCATCTCATCGTCGGATGACCGAGGGGTGGCCGACGGACCGGGCCCCCCGGACAGTTAGCACAGTTAGCACAGACGAGGGTTTGCGATGGGCAGTTGTCAGATGGATGATCCTGTTGTGCGCACTTGGCGCATGTTAGTCGACCACGGCAGGCGGTAGTGCCATGCCCAAACCGCAGGCATTTATAACACCGGTGGGGGTTGGGGATGTATGGCCTGACGGGGCAATGAATGAAACCTGCATTTACTGATTCAGGAACTGTGGAATGGTCGAAAGTCAATATTACATGTTTTGTTAGGATTTCCTTGTTATCTCGACGAATCGTGATACGCCTCACTGCTGTCACACCTTGGTCTCTAAGGCCTTCCAACAGATCGTTGTCAGTTTAATTCATCAGATCTGACTCAGAGATCACACCGTGGGAGCTATTAAGGCTGCGGTGGGGTGTGACCCCTATGTCGAGGTCGGCGATGCAAGTTTGAGTCACGAGATTTGTAGCTTGTTGCTTGTTATTCACTTGTACAAGAACTTATCCTGTTCTGAGTTTTTTGTCTTTGTAGGACTGACCAACAATGGCCTCAAGAAATTTGGAGATCAGGAAGACAGACTTTGTGGCAAGGGGGTTCGACGCATCAACAGATTCAATTACCAAAAACCTAGCATAGTTGTCGGGCTTTGGGAAACTCGTCGTTGGCAACAGAGGAAAGGATACTTCGGTGCGGCCCCTTTTATGGGGCCGATCTTTGCATTTAGAAAATTTGGAAACCATATATCATAGTATAAAAACAGGGAGACGGGGGTACTTTCTCCTTTGACCTTACCCAGGTAGTCAAAGAGGTCCCGGAGCTCCCTGCCTGGTAGACAGGCAGGCAGCCCATCGGCCGGAGCTTGACCAAGGCTCCGGCGGCCACCGTTTACGGCTTCTACCCTTCACCTTTAACACCTCGCCACGGTTGGACACGGCTTATGTTGGGATCTCGGGGTCCGCGGTGTCGCTGCTCACCGTCACCATGAATACTCAAGGTGCCCCGTGCGGGGAAAAGTGTAGTATGTATTCCCAGCTTCGTGGCCAGATATTACCAAACTTGGCTGCTGGGTTGACGAAATTTGAATACGTCATGTTTACACTTTTCTGAGAAAATACTTCTAAAATTTACGAGCGCGAGAAATTGTGTTAGAAAGTGGTCTTCCTTAACATTTTATGAGATATGAGGCTAAAGGTAAGTTGTTTAGCTTTTTACGTGTTATACAGGGGCTGATGAACACCTAATACTCTCCTGATTGCTATAAAAAAACTTTTTAAACTATGGCTTTGTAAAGTTGGAAAAAGTGAAATTGTGTGAAAAAATCGCCACCTTTCAAAGTAATTTAAAAAATACAATATTTATCAATTGTTGCGTTCTGAGCCAGAATTATGTTGCAATATATTTGCTTGAACTTTTGAACTTTTAAGCTTTTGCTAGAACTTTTGCAATATTTTTGCGCTTGAACTACGAGGCCACCCTGAACCAACATTTTAAAAAAATTTCTGATCAACAGCGGAGTAGCAGTTCACAGTAAAAAAAGACAAATAAATATGGCTGTTCTTCATATTTTACAAAAATTAAGCGACTAATAAAATTCATCACAGTAGTCACGGTTACGCATTGTGCTACTTCTTATCGCGGAAAACAAATACATAATTGTGGATTCTTTAGGCTGTTGCTTTTACAAAAGTAACGTTGCCAGTTTAAAGGGACACTGAAGTGAAGTTGTCAAGCTCCCGGTTTTGCTTGCCCTGCGTAGACAGGCTCAAATTAACACACCTATGATCATTTATCCCGTTGATAAGTCGTTATTTTATAAAGCGGGAAAGATGAAAAACTACCATGCGCGGTCTATGGCGGCCGCACCAACTAAAGGCTTTGACGACAGGAGGAGACGCACCTTGATTGGACGATGCCCAAGGTTAGCATTGAAACAAGTTTCGGTTTCAGGTTCTTAAAAAAACATGCTTGACATCCAACGGCATCGTTGGATGGGAATTCTCGATATCTCAGTAATCGTCGTACCACGCTTCTGCCATGTTGTCGGCTGTAAAAGAACTATGATAAGCCTCCCAGGACGGCTTGTAATCGTGGCAATTACTAGCCGAGGCCTACGCACTGGATCAACGTCCTGCGCGTCACCGCAGACGCTCAAATGCCATGCGCTTTTCCCGCATATTCGAAGCTTGCCTCAATCTTGCCTGTATCGTAAAAACCATGTTCGTACCAGGCCAAGGGTCCGCCGATTCTGGCATGTGCTTATTACCCGCAAGTTTGCGCTACTTGTGGCAGCAGCACGCCTACGAGAACTCGCTAGCGCGTCTCCGTGAGTCTGCGCTTCTGCGAACTCGCTGGTGGAGCAGTGAATATTACGGCCCAAAAAATGAAAAAATCTACTTACAAAAAAATTATCTACCCTCGGGGATTCCAAGTTGCTACTTGCAAAACAGTAATCCCAGCACTTCAGGCCTCTAGACCACAGGCCTATTTTTTTCCTTTCATGCATGGAAATTTTAGAAAACTTCAAAAGACAAGACACTCAGCACACAATATAAACACAAACAGACAGCAAAGGGAAACGACATCAGTCGAACAAAGACACAAACTCAGGCAAGCAAACGCACGCATCCATAAAAGGCAGCCACTCTGGTGGATCACTCTGCGCAGCATAAACGCTCCGCATCAACGCCGCCTGTTCCCGAAAAATGCACTTGGTCGGCCTAAGGGGTTCCAGGCTGGCGACGGTGGATATATGAGGTACCTAATGTGCAACGACTTTACACTTTTTTTAGTTTTAGCATTTCAAGTACCTTAGTTGACTATTTGCTGTATAGCGCTCGTGCAGTAAGCGTCCCACAAACTTCCACAATATTTCACATCAAGCAATTGCATTTCTTAGACAGAAAAGCGTTCGCAGATGTGTGGTCGTGCTGTTGACCGCTGTGTTTGTTCACCCCGCGCAAAAAAGTGCTTCCTGCTCCTGGTTTTGCGCTTTATGGTAAAATATTAGGTTGATTTTATTTCCGTAGTACCTATATTGATTTCGCTGACTTTTCGGCCGCCTTCAAGTGGCGTTAGATTTTCCTACTAGCGTACCAGTCAGCGAAGCGTCGAATGTGCACATGTCCAGCGCTTGTATGGAGCTACCCCGACTCGGAGCTTGAAAGTAAAGGGAGGCACGGAAAGTAAAGGGAGGCACTTTCTTCCATTCACAAACGTGTAGTGGCTTAGTTTCAACTGAGCGAGCGAATTGCGCCGACCCGTAGGCGGCCGGAGGACTAAACGCAGGGACGAACAAGGAGGATATACTAGATAACTCCTTGGGGCCGACTGACTCTGTCGAAAGGTCGGCGGGCCGTGCATTAGCGCAGCCAATTGCTAGATGATCTCCTCCTGACGTCACACTAAAACGCCACAGAAAATGGGCGAGGGTGCAGAAAGGAGGACATTATTTTTGTATTGACTTTTCTACTAATTAAATTCGCGTGAACGCGCTCAGAGTGGTCACATTTCATTTTCTGAAGTGAAAACATGAAGGAAGCTCACACAATCGTGTAAGCATTGGAGGTAGCCAAACTGTACGCAACCTTCACGACCGTCGCGACGGTATAAGGCCACGATTGCAGTCGATTGGCTTCCTCTTCGCTGCCGTAAGGACCTTCACTTCATCATTGTTGCTATAAGTGCGAGCTTGAGTTATTTTTTGGAAGTGATAATACTTGTACCAAGTGTTTCCACAATTACGGTGAACGCTGGAGTCTTTCTCGTTGTACCAGACAGGTGTTGCCACAAGTACCGCGATTGCTTGATTGGTTTCCTGGGGGGTGGTTAATCTTGGCTAATCTTCCCAAGTGGGTGTGCTTCGATTGCAAACGTGCTCCGGGGACGCTGAATGGCCGGTGCGAGGCACGCACACAGGAGTGCTCAGAATTGTCTTAGTTTTTTAACGGTAGGGCTGTTGCCGCAATCCTGACCAATCTTCCCAAGTTGAAATGATTTCCGTAATAAACATGCGCCGGTGACACTGGGCGGTCGTAGCAAGGCCCACACACACGATCGCTCGGGATTTAGTTGGTTGTGTTAGCTGCTGACCTGTTGCCACGAGGTTAGCGCTCACATGCGCGCAATCGGTTGTTTCTTGGTATTTTTAACTGAGGTTACCAAAAATTACAATATCCTAAACAGATTGGCTGTTAAAAACGCGTGCTGCATAAAAATAAATACCCAGATCAATAGAGAAAAATCGAAAACTACACCTTCTTGCAACATTCATTCGGTAATTTTGTATTTGCATCATATCGCTATTTCTATTTCCCCTCAAGAGTACTCCCCTAATATATCCGTGAGGTTTCTCCCGATGGAACTGTTATGCACCAAAAAAATAATCGAAAGTGGTTTGCTTGCTCGTAGGCACGAGAACCTAAAGCAAATTGTTACCACAGCATATAAAGTGTTATAACTATGTCTATTTCAGTAGGGTAATAAAATATTAGAAATTTTACAGATAGTTCAAGATGCCAGTGCCAATTTGGTTACTTGCGCACTCATCCTGCTGGAGACACCTAAACAGTTGCCTACAGCCCCAATAAAGCCTAAGACTTATAGCAGCTCACAACAGCTCCAGAATGCCGGAGTGTGCCTGGGCGCGGGTCTAGGTAGGCACCAATAAAAGCGAGTTAGGGCATGTTGAGATTCGCCAGTATTGAGAAATGAATTTCGCCCATGCTTTGCTGTTGTGAAGAACTTTAGGTATTCTAAGCGATATAATTTATCCGTGTTTTTTAAGTTTTGCGGGTAGTCGGTAAAATAAAAAAAAAAGGTTGGCTTCGTTTTTTTCTCGTGCATCTTTGTCGCCAACAATGAAATTGTTACACATGAGTGACCTAGTAGAATACCTGTGAAGTTTTTTTATTTCTTCAAAATTGGGACAAGGCTTTTACAATAAATAGCATCGATATGGAAAGACTGACGCCTCTTGGTGAATCATTCTCAGGGCATTTAAAGCTTTGTCTCATTTTGAAAAGTTTTTGGCTGTTTCACTAACCTTTCTTGTGCAATATTTGGTCCAGAAGGTTTTGGTGTTGTTATGAATCGCGAGCACATTCTTATTGACAGATTTCCCGAATTTTTGCAAGACATTATAGAAGCAACTTTGAATAAGCGCATAATTTCTTTCAGAATCTCTGTTCAATTTGAGTCACATCGAGGAGATTTTTTGCTGGTCGCAGAAATACAATTGTTCTGTGTTTTTAACGTACGACAATATTTTTACGGGTAAGTATGCGTTTTGTTCGTAAGTCTGTCTTTGCCAAGAAGTTTCCAAAATGCTCTTACGTGCGTATCAAGAAAAATAATGTGGCATTGATGATTTCGTATCTAAGGTTGGATGTTTGGCTAATAATTACGGCTTGCCAAGTCGGTACGTTTCCGAGGCAGTGTCGTCATGACCCAACTTTAGAGGAACTGTTTAAACTATAAAATGACACGTTTTAGCTTGAACATAACCAATTAAAATGGTTGCCGTGAAGCTTTGTAGAGCCGTCCCATCTTGCTGTTGAGATGAATTATAAAGTAACACAAATAACACATTGTAGCAATCAAGCATGGCCAAAGCCTTCATAATATGTAGGTATTCTATTACTGCTACAGGTTTTAGTCCATCGTAACGCCACTACTGACACTCAGTGCTACTTGCCAGCCTTCGCCAAAATAAATATACTTATTAACCGTCTTTTTGCAGTTACCATCAGCCAAAAGAGCCAGCTACACACACTGTGAATCGCTTGATCGACTACACCTTTCTGTGATCTTACGCGTACTCTTCTTGCGTTATCCTTGTTATGGGACCGTGTCATGTACGCTTTCTGTATGGCTCATTGGTTACTTTGTAGGGGCGCTGAAATTATATATAAGAACGGCGTAAGAAATGTTTAACTCTAGTGTTCACGAGACTATACACGTGGGGAGACCCCTCAGCTCGTGACTCACCTGGAGCTCATAGAGAATACTGCTTCCGTTATTGAATATTTCTGCTGTCACTTTCAAATTCTGTTTTAAGACAACTATGAGGGAGCAGGGAAGATGTTCACTACGTGCAATGCCATAACGAGATGTGTGCGATTAGCGCGTTTATATTGGCGTTATTATTAACTACGATTGTGTTCTTGCTAAGGCAGGAGCGCACATTTTGCGGTTACAAAAACATTGGCTTGAAACGGCTGTAAAAGGTATAGGGTAGAGACCGATGTAGACAGGGTAGCTGCTTAATAAGGGTTTACGTTTCCGTCGTCCGCACATTCTTTAGCTTCGAGTAGGCAAGCGCTTGGTGCTACTTTAGTGTGTGTTACCCAGCGTGCATTAGGCTTTTTATTTTTGTTTGAAAAGATAAGCCTTGCCTATATATTTGATATGGCATTCAACGTTTGGCGCTTCGCATGCACAGACGCTTTCCGCGCAAGCGAAGCGTGTTTAAACCGACAATGCATTTTTACCAAAAAGCAGAGGGATTAGGCAGAGAGATTCTAACAAATTTTACTTGTAGATATTTCCATAGCGATTGTAGAGACAAACACGCACATTTCAAACAATGCTTCTAAGAGGTTGGAGAAAGCGAAGCAAAGTATATGGAGATACGATTTTTATTACAAACTGGAGCGGTCGATTCTGCGGCGGTGTTTGGAACCCAAGTCATACGGGTGCGATAAAATGTCATGATGATTCCAAATACGATAAAATGTGTGCATTTGAATTTGCATTTAAATTTTTTTAAATTTGAATTGTGTTGAATTTGAAATTATTTCATCTTGTGTTACATTAAGAATGTGTATAGTAAAATATTTCAGAAGGAGATCCCAGAGTCAGAGACTGAAGGGGCACTTCCTGTTATTCCTTAAACAGACGGAGAGGCACGTTATAAGTACAAATATATCAATCAATGAAACGCAAAGTAATATCAGGAAGATAACTTAAGGTATATATGCAAGAACATAACAAGCAAAAAACCTATTAGCAATGCAAGAAAAAAAACTAATATCTCAGACACAAAGAACGGTATATATGAAATAACCTAACAAGCAAAATACATGTAAGCAATGCAAGGAAAAAGAAACCAAGCTAATACTAGCAAGACACATAGTAGCAATGCAAGGAAAAAAAACAAACGAAACTTATATGAGCAATATAGAAAATGGTGTATAGACAAGGACGTCGTAATCAGAAAGCGTATTAGTAATGTACGGAATAAAGAAACAAAACTAAACAGGGTACAACCAAGTCACAATATTTAGGTTTGGATAAAAACGCCCGCAAATTACTTCTAAATATATCACAGTACGGGATGTGTAATTGAAAGCGGCATCGTAATCCAAAGGTATGCCGTCGAAAAGTTAGTTGAAAACTTTCCAGAGTTTTTTGTTACTTTTGGCACTATATAGTGGATGTTTAGAGAAAATCGAGTGGAGTTACCACGAGCAAATTGGTCAGTACTAATTAAACCGTGATGTATGTTGTGATTGTGAGATTGGATGAATGAGTGAGGTGTGCTACGCGGTTTTTTTTCTAAAAAGGATCTAGCAGTATGTACAGGCATTGGTTGATCTCCTTCATGACTGGTGGTGACGGCGAGTTTCATACCTGCTATGCGAAAGTCGACACTAATGAGCCAGCAGAGCTCCAACAAGAATTAGCACTTTCGTCATTCGGGACATGGAGACAGCACCCTAGATGTCTTGATTTCAGAGAGTTTATGAAATCTACCATTTACACTGTTCTTGGTTCCAGCATACAATGCTTGTGAAGGGCATGCAAAAACCTTCTTGTGCTATGCAATAATACCGAGGTTAACAGACGCGTTCACGCATAAAACTGTGTGCCGAAACATTTTCAAAATAAAAGTAATTCTGGACAAAAGACAAAGAAACGAATGCGAAAAAAGAAGAAAGACCACGTGGCCGTAAAAAGTTGGTAATATCTATCACCAGGCTTCTGCTTACAGGGCATGTAAGCAGACTTAGGGGCCCCAAGGGCATTTTTTATAACATTTGGTGATCAAGCTCAGACTGATTTTTTCAAACTGTTCATCATCTGCAACCACGTTTGCATTAGTGAAGGCTGGAATATTTTTTTAAAAACTGTTCTGTTTTTTGGAGATAGCGTACGATGCGAAGTGAAGTTCTATTGGGGCAAAAACAGGCCGTTGCTAGGTAGACGGCTGCAGCAAAGTATCGCTTGGAGGAGTTTGTTTGTGAGGTTATAACAAGGACATGGGCTCACCAAAATCTTCAGTTGGTTACATTTGGGTCATAAGGTATGGAGAATATTTGGCTGCTGGATAAAATTATGATTACAAAACAATCAGTACTAGTTTAGCGAATTTTGGTATTGTCAGTTGAAGGCATCCTTGTTTATGTAACCGCCACAAACTCTTTAACAGCGTAGTTTTGAGACAAATATTTCTGAGATAATTGATTTCACTATGACGGCTACCAGCAAAAGTACAAGACCCATTATACAGGTTGTTACAATCAAGACTAAACAATTTAAAAGCAAACAGGCTTTCGGAGGTACATTTTTTTTCTTGTGCGAAATACTTAGAGGCCGTGACAGACGCAATAAAACCAGTTACAAGTGCTAGTTACAGAAATAACTAACTATCAATTGTTAAATACCTTTTTATTTATTCTAGTTAGGTGTTTGATTGTACCGAGACAATTTTAGAGCATCATCAAGCATAGGGGTAAACATCATTAGATTTGCGAAATAGTAATTTTGTGCAGAACTGCACAGCTCAGAACGCCAGCTCTCCAGAGGAGCACAATGGGCTCCGTGCAGAAGCTAACCACAGAACACCACTCGAACGCGCTGATGTAACTCGCAGCTGTACATGTCGCACGCCCACCAAGCGCCCATCTTCTGCGCGAGCAGAAAGGGTTGTGCCGTTGCCGCCATATGCACGTGAAGATAAAGCCAAAGATAGAGTGGTGGGAGTGTGGTGCGTACAGCTCCGAGTGACATGAGCGCGTGGGCATGGCTATGCGGGTTCTCTGCTGCCGCACGGAATTTATTGCGCTCATCTCGAGAGCGGATGTTCTGAGCGCTGAAGCTCTGAACGCAGCTAAAATTTTGCAAATTTAATGTTTTGTATGGTTTCCTTGATGACCTCCAACTTCCTCAATGCAATGAAACCCCTAAGTAGAGTAAAAGAAAGGTACTTAATTCATAGTTATTTTTGTAACTAAGAACCTGTTTTATAGCGCCTGCCACGCCCTCCAATGACTTCGCGCAAAACCATTTAAATCCGAAAGTTTGTTTTTAGAAATGGCCTATATTCTTCCCTGTTACGCACTCGATAGGCAGGCCAAGCGAAAACTCAACGAAAGATTGCTTCTATAAACAAAAAAAAATAAAGTATGACCCTTCTGGCCTCGTTCTTTTTGGCCACAAAGCAGATTCTTCTTCGGTGATTTCATCGCTTACAAGTAAAACTTGTTTCCCTTGTAACCCGTTGACTACTACGTTTTGAAGATTAGCATTTTTGTTGTGCGTTTCTAACTTGTAATATCTGTTTTTTGCAGTGTTTTGGGATAGGCTGTGTGAACTTCGAGTTAGGGGACCCAGCTCTGGAATAGAAACACTACCTGAGGAATGTGAACATTTGTTCAAGACATGTTGCAATGTTACACTTGTTCCATCTAAACACCAAGTTTATAATAAGACTTGCCGTGTTAATGAATGGTAATCAAGCTCCACCTGCATTAGGCCATGCAAAATGGGGCCTATTCCGTTGCATGGAAGATGACTGCTTTGGAAAAACCTACGCATAATCTCCAAGCCAGGGCATATATCATCTAATTGTAAGAAACACATTGCGAGACAGTAGTGAACTTGTGCTAAAAATTTTAAAACTGTTTAAAAAGTAAGGAAGCACTCTGTTAGATATAAAAAATTGTGCGTCTGATGTGGCCCTTACTTTATAGAAGGCGTGTATTGACGAGCAATACGTGAGGTAGAAAGCGGTTGCAACCCACACACTCCACACTTGTGAAAAGAAAAACGGTTCCAAAGGCCTCTTTTGAACTCCTGCTGTCAATTTTGAGTTCTGTTCTTGCAAGGTTCACTTTGTTGGAGAGCAAAAGTTTTTAAAATTTGCTCGGTTGGCCCTTGCCACACTTGCGAGCGTAATATGGCCCGGCCAGATACACGTTGGGCGAGTGCGACGCCTGACAAACCCGTCACTGTCGATGTAACGAAGTGACTTGTATTTCGTGGGTCATGGCTAGCCTGTAAAAAACTTCGCCTTCTAAAAGGGGGAAGAGGACCGAGGAGGATCTCCAGCCTCTTCCTTTTCCCACCGGGCACAAAATAAAGTTGTTCTCTCTCTTCCTATCTTGGTCTTCTGCGGTCACTAGTTACATGCAGCTAATGTTAAGATGGCACAAATATATCATTAAAATAAGGCCGCTGTGTGATATTAAGGAACCAGTCATTGTTTGTAGGTCCTCGTTGGTCTGTGCACCCCGTCAACACGAAGGATGCTTCCTCCACGCACAAATATGACCATCATGACGTGGTTGTTTTACTACTTGAGGACAGATGGAGCTGCAAAGCGGCAATTCATGCCCGCATGCTCTGTGCCTGATGTGCTTACGAGGGTGACGTTGATCAAGCCTAAGGCTCCGGGCCGCCCCGCACGTAGCTGCGCCTTTCAGATTTAGCAAGCAGTAATATCAGTGATATATCAATGACAACCACACGTTGGCTAATATAAAGCAAAATGTAAATTGAAACACGACGCACCAAATGGCTAGGCATTCCTTTGCTGTGACCGCCTTGTTTGATTTGGAAGACTCCTCTGACTTGCAATGTTCTACTTGCCTACGCAGACTACTTTCTGCATGTGTTTCAATTATATAGGAACTGTTTCGCTACCAACGTTGTTACGCATTGTTCAGCTTGGTGGCAACATATTTTGAGAAGTGCGCATGTACTGGGGGGGGGGGGTTGCAACCGCTTCCGCAGCTGATGAGCGCAATTTGAGCTCGTGAGTCAAGAGATGCGTGCCGCAATCTCGCGTAGTAGAATGTGCGACGTGGCTTGCTGGGTGAACTTCTAAACATATTGACGGTATAGGACTACAGTCATAGGCAACATTGCCGCGATGACCCTGATTTCTTGCGCGGCTAGTTGTTTCGCAAAACATTGCAGTTTCTTGTACAGAAAATGTTACTTCCCGAGTTTGGTGGAACACATAGCATGGATGACCGACGTGTCTGATATGACGTGCTCTTTGAACTTGGAGAAAGACCAGTTCTTCAGTTCACAATAATATACCAACAACATTTGCAACTCTAAAGACGACATCAGAGTATCTGCAAGTATAAAACGTGAACACAGCTCAGCCAAATCCACTAAAACCAACCCCAAATGTGTGATTTCTCCGGTGCCACAACAGCGGTTTTGCCATCGCCTCATTATTCTATCTCTACGTAGAATCACCTACTCTGAAGTAGAATAAAAAATAGTTAACAAGTGTCTTAGTTTACAAAAAAAAAAATATTTTTTCCAATGCAAAAAAATACATGTTCGTTTTGCTCATGACGTCTCGCTCGCTTGAATCAACGCAAGAACAGGTCGCCTGTCAGCAGGCCAGCGTGAAGTGTTGTTGCCTCAGGACGTCGGGTATCAAAAAATATAGAATTTGTTTTCTTGAACGACCCTCATCCCCAATTCCCCCGTGGTTTTCATTTTAATCATGGCAGCGGTCAATGTTACTTCTATTAAAACAAATTGCATTCTCGTCACTTTGTTTTCCACCCGAATAGGAAATTCGTAGACATCCTTCCATTCCTGTCGTCTTTGGCAGGGCTCCACTGGGAGAACAGTGTGTTTTGCAACGCCTACAAACGAACGTGAAAGTATTAGGATCAGTTGAGATCAAGTGGTGGTCGTATTGTTGGAGGCCCGTTGCGAGCTGTGCGTTGCTAGACTCTCGAGAAGAGTCGAATACGCAGCGAATGCATCCCTATGGTAGTCACGCGCTCCTTCCTATCTATTCCTCGCTTTCATGTCTCGCCTGCAGCAAAAACGTTTTGCTACAAAGCCTGCCTAATGCAGACAAAATATATGGGCTAGGGGTAATGTTTCCTAAAAACCACTTGATGTTCATGAGTGCTTGGTAGCCGACCATGGTGTTCAGTTTTCGTCGCGATGGCCACAGTTTTGTGTAAGTGGTGGGCGCAGATGTTTTGCAAGCGTTGTGAATTATTCTAGTACACTGCTCGAATGAAATGGAAGAGTGGTCTTGATAGAACCCAGGAGTCGAATGAAAGTAATTCTATTGCTAGAACTTCTGGTCAGAATTTTGGTTTCCTCTAGGATTTCGTATAGGTCATTTGACAGAACGAAGAGGAAGACAAGAAGACGGCTAGTGGGGAAATGTTATGTTGCAGCTAAAACACTGTAATGTAATTAGAAGCAAGATGACGTAGTATAAAAAATTTTTGAAAAGCTTCAACGGACACTCAGCTGTACTTTTGGGATTTTGAATGACCGTGACCAAGGCATATGGTAAAAAATTACCGTGGAACCTATAAGAATTCTTATAATTACTTGATTGATTGATTGGTTTATTTATTGATTGGTGAATTAATTGAATAATTGATTATGTGGTTTACCACTCCGCTGCTACACTGGTGATGAGGCTCGCCCTTGTAGAGGTCACGGGATTATTTTGACCACCTCATGATCTTTAAGATGCGCTAAAATCTCCAACACACTGCTGTTTTTGCTTTTCGCCTCCATCACAAAAGCTGCCGCAACGGTAAGGAATAGAAACTGCGTTCTAGGGCTGAGAATGTTTCATATACCCTACCTAGAGAAGCCAAACACTATTTTCATATTCAAGGGGAAATTTTTGTGAAATTAGTTGAAGAATTCAGCCAAGTTCTGAATACGAAATGACGGAACTGTCTACCATATTAGGCGACAATATTACGAGAGTAAGTATTTTTTCGTGACATTCTAACCATACCGACTTTATAGTAGGGCAACACAGTATTAGGAGTATCGTCTTTACGAGCACTTTTCTCGGATACAGGTATGATCGAGACGCCCAGCTGGTACTCTGATGGAAGTTTGTCGTCACTTCCGAAAGGGGAACATATGTGAATAAAGATAGAATAGTGGGAATGAATAAAATATTTTGTTCGTTTCTTGAAGAAATACAAACTTATTAGATGGTGAGAGTTCTAAAATTTCAGCAGTAATATATGCAAGGATTTATATATGACGAGGGAGACTGAATCAAAAGATTTATATGCAGCACATCAGAAATGTTTTAAGGAAGAATGCACTAAGCACATCACAAGCGCTAACGATGTCGTAAAATGCGCGTTCCTGGCTGGTTTTTTTTCTGAATGTGTGGGAACAGGATATACAACTCCAGTTTTTCGGTTCAACGCTTCCGTAAACAAGCACGTATTTTCGATGTCGGATGCCAAATCTAAAAAAATTCTGTATTTGTTGAATGATTGAAACCTTAAAGCTGTAGCCGATATCTAAGCTTTCGTTGCGTCACTGGATATGCCGGTTCTTTTTCTTCGAGAGTATAAATTACAACTTAAATTCTACTTCATTTTCAAGAACTTGGTGTACCACGTATATATCCGCGGTGAATTGAGTGTAGGCAATGGAGCACTGAAATTTTATATATACGATACGCCTTTATTTTTTGTTCCAGAAAAGCTCTTCATCCATTTTTTCAGGCGCAATAATTGCTGAATTCAGGTGGAATGATTGCTGAATAATCGGTTATTTCTCCTTACCGTTTTTAACACTTTGTTTAGGAATATCTGCTATAATCGCCAAAGCCTGGAGGGTTTGCACAAACTAAACGACGAGGAAAATATCTTTCAAACATACTCTTGAATGGGCAACTTCGCAAGATCAATCTGAAATATCCGTTATTATTACATTTGACAGCAGCACGTGCGCCAGAAACCAGTACAATGGGTGGCGTAATTTAGCTTTTAAACAGAAGGGTTTACTTAGCAGCGCCGTTTCCAGTTTGCCCTTCAGTTTCAGTTCAGTTTATAAGAAAAGTAAAGCAAGCACAAAAAGGCCAGCATTGCTAAAGAAATTGCGTGCACCGGAATCATGGATGTGAGTTGATTCCACAGCTTCGCTCGTTTTGTGACTGTGTTTTGCGAATGTCTTGTTAAATCTCATATCATGACCATCATCATCATCATGATCACCACCACCACCACCATCATCATCATCATCCCCGCCACCATCATCATCATTATCATCGTCATTACCCTATCTACGCCCAATTCAGGGCAAATGCCTCTCCTATTAATCTCCAATTACCCCGGTCCTGTGGTACATTCGACTAATTTATCCCCGCACACTTCTTGATCTCATTTGCCCATCTAACTTTCTGCTGCCCCCTGCAATGATTGCCTTCTCTAGGGATCCACTCTTACCCTTAATTACCAACGGTTATCTTGCCTTCGAATTACATGCCCTGGCCACGTCCATTTCTTCCTCTTAATTTCTCCTAATAAGTCCTTAACATGCGTTTGTTTCCTGACCCACTCCGCTCTCTTCTTGTCCCTTAATTTTACACCTATCATTTTCGCTCCATTGCCCGCTGAGTCGTTCTCAGTTTAAGTTGAACCCTCTTAGTGAGTCTCCAAGTTTCTGCCCCGTAGGTGAGTACCGGTAAGATGCAGCTGTCTTATACTTTCTTTTTTAGGGATAATGGTAGGCTGCTATTCATTATCTGAGAATGTCTGACATATGCACCCAACCCCATCCTGATCCTTCTAATTATCTCTGCCTCATGGTTGGGATCTGGGGTCACAATTTGGCCTAAGTAGATATATTCGCTTACCACTTCCACTGCCTCGCCACCTATCTCAAACTGCTGTGCTGTCCCGAGGTTATTGATCATTACTTTAGTTTTCGGCATATTGATTTTCAGCCCCCGTGTTCTTCTCCGTTTTTTCAGTGTGCTAATCATGCTTTGCAATTCCGCCCCCCCCCCCCGAGTTACTTAGCAAGGCAACGTCATCAGCAAATCTGAGGTTACTGAGGTATTCTCAATTGACCATTACTCCCACATGTTCCCAATCCACCATTCTCAATACGTCTTGTAAACGTGCTGTGAATAACATTGGAGAGATTGTGTCTCCTTGTCTCACGCCCTTCCATATAGATATTTTACTGCTCTCCTTATGCAGGGTGATGATAGCTGTGGATCCGTTGTAGATATCCTCTAGTATTCTTACATAATGCTCATCTACCCCCTGGTTCCGTAATGCCTGAATGACTGCTCAGGTTTCGACCGAGTCAAACGCTGCCTCATATTCTATGAAGCCTATATTACGGGGTTCAGAAAACTAAGCGCACTTCTCTATCACCTGATTGATCGTGTGAATATGGTCCATTGTTGAAACGCGTTTGCACAACACTGCTTGTTTTTTAGGTTGACTAAAATCTAAGGTTGCAAAATTCGGTTAGCGATTACCTCGGTAAGTACCTTGTAGACGACTGCATGCAAGCTGATCTTGCCCATCCGAGTACTTCCAAATCCGGCACGATGCCGGGTTATCGCCAAATATGAAGTCTACTTCATTTTTGTGCTCTCTATTCGGGTTCCTCTGCGTCAACGTCCGGCTTTCACGTCTGCAGGAGAAGGTGTTCGTTATGCGTAGGTTATTCCCTTCTGCGAACTGGACTAGTAGGTCGCGTCTGCTGTTTCTACAGCTACCTGCTTTTTCTACAGTTCGCAACTGCGTTGTCTCCAGCCTGATTCTTGCCTATTTTAGCATTGAAGTCCCCCATAACTACGGTATACTGTGTTTTTACTTTAGCCATTGCCGATTCCACTTCTTCATAGAACCGTTCCACTACCTGGTCGTCGTGGCTGGATCTGGGCGCGTAGCCCTGTACCACCTTGAGCTTGTAGCTCTTATTGAGTCTAATTACAAGACCTGCTGCCCTTTCTTTATGCGGTAGTGTACTCCTATGTTGCTAGCTATGATTTTATTGACTAGACATCCCACTCCCTGTTCTCTTCTGTCCACTAGACTGTGGTAACATAGGACGTGTCCATTTTTCAGCACTGTAAAAGCTTCACCTGTCCTCCTAACCTCACTAAGCCCAAGACACCCAATTTAATGCCCTTTAATTCCTCGAACAACACCTCTAGACTCGCTTCGCTAGATAAGGTTAGCACGTTAAACGTTGCCAGGTTCAGATTCCATTGGCGGCCTGTCCGGATCCAGGGATTCTTAGCACCCTCTGCTGCGTTAGAGGTCTGATCGCCGCTGTGGTCAGTTGCTTCGCAGCCGCTGGGGACTGAGGGCCGTGGGTTGATTGGCGTATTCATGGGAGGTTGTTAAATGTCTCTTGCTACAAGTGTGTAGTTTTGGAGAATACACGGAAAGGTGAAATGATGTTTCTGGCATTTGTTTTATTTTCAAAAAGAAAAGACTGCCAATGATTCTATAGTATAGAGAGAAACATGAATGTAAATAAAATTTTGTGGAGATGAAAAGGCCTCTCAGTCGAACATGAGGCGTCGCATTACCGGTTAGTTAGTAGAAGGCTCAGAGACCAAAATATTACATTTTTAAATTGCGGAACAGATCATGCAGGATATTTTAAATTCACCAGAGAATCGCGGAGGCTTTCGTAAGAAACAGTTTCAAGGAAGCGAGTCACACAAGTGGATACTGCAGAGAGAAAATATTTGGTGTTTGTTTCTCCAACCTTCCATTTACTTTATTCAACGGCTCAGCCATCATTCATACAAATCTCTTTTAATACCTTATGATGAATAATTCTAACTCTCGAGGTTACAATAAATAAAGGGCGATGTGCATAATTATTAGTCCTGTCTGAACCAATAATGGAACCATTATAGATCGGTGCACGTGCATAACAGAAAATTCGAAAAAATTGAGTACACTTGTACAAAGTAAACAAAAATAAGCAGCTGAGCGTAGGCTGTCCAAGAAATGCACAACACAAACATGTAGTAGAAAAACGATGTGATGATGATACAGTCGTTTTGGCGGATAATGTTGCTATTTTTTCACCATACAAACAGTGAATTTAGCAGGAAAAAAGCGAGTTTTTAGGGATCTGTCTCCGCAGAAAGACGCATTGATTTTCATGTGGAGAACTTTTTGGGTGGAAATGTAGTACTCACCAACCATGCCCCTTGTTGAGCAACGGTGGTCAGGCACCGTTTAGAAGCGTTCGGCGGTGTGCAGCTAATTATTTTAATTAATACCGTTCAGACGAGGTAGGTTGTTCCTCGTCTGAACGGTAGACGAAATCGTAAACCATATGTTAACCAATGTGTACGAATTCTTCAGTGAATAAGAGTGTAATTAATGTTTTTTACATTAAGGTAAGGCGTGCGCAACCTATCAACAGCTGTAGTTTATGCTCTGTACCGCAAGAAATTGTCGCTTCCGTACGGTGTACTAATAAAAATTTCCGGCAAGCACCGTCGCTTTGGACAATTGGAAGTTTAAACGCATAAAAAGGAACTTGTTTGTTGAGGATATAGCGGTATGCTATACCGATGCCCCTCACCCGTTCGTCAGACACCCGGCTGTTTCACCCCACATTTATTTCGGAACTTTCCACTGCGAGCGCTGCATTGCTGGCAGGCCCGGATTGTTTCGTACGCAAGCATTCGCAACTATCTTAAAGTAGACCACGTTTGGACGCACTAGAACATGCGCCCAAGTCCAAATCCACTCGCCTTGCTACCAACTTAATAGAAATGCTGTGCATCCCGAAAGTGCTGATAGCTCTATCAGATAAACACCAGTTTATACCCAGAGAGAACCAGGATCGATTCCGACCACGGAAGCGCCATTTTAAGGGGTGAAGCCCGTTAGAGGCATCCAGCTGTTGGAGTCTCCTGTCGCCGTTGTCTGACGTC
Organism: Haemaphysalis longicornis; assembly: GCF_048455015.1. NCBI lineage: Eukaryota > Metazoa > Arthropoda > Arachnida > Ixodida > Ixodidae > Haemaphysalis > Haemaphysalis longicornis. Next base: position 11,012,432 of record NW_027526407.1, on the reverse strand, counting down.
ATCACTTTATTTCATATTGTAAAACGGTGATCAAACAACACGTTTATACTTAAACAACTGCTCAAAAGTAAATAACTAGACCTAATATAAATCAAAATACACAAATTATCAGGATTTACCTTCCTTAGGATCGGACATTTGTTAAATTCTGTCTGCAAATGTGTTTAAAACACCACATTTTCCCCTGTAAAGCGTACCCCTTAACACGCTGCGGTACGGCCAGTCTGTCTCTAACCTAATTATTTATATCCGGTTCTACCCAAACGAGGGCGCCACCGCCCCCAGCTAGTGGCGATTGCCCCTCCCACCGGCGATTCTCCGGCGCCTAATCATTGCGCGGAGTGCGGGACGAGAGAGACAATATTTGAAAACACTGACACACCTGATGCTTAGACGGTTCCCAGGTTTCACGTCAGAATAGATGGCCCGCGATTTTTTACTTTCCGATTGGCGGCACATGCTATGGTTCTCCGACCATTTAACCCGTCCCCTTGTGCCCCCTTGGGGTGGGGGCGATTAGGTTCTCGATTTCACGGCATAAAGGTCACGAGTTTCATTCCTTGAACCTACATCGCCCCATTTTTATCGTGATGGTTTTAGTGTTTTTCGTGCTACATCTCTTGGAGTGATCGCGACATCAACAAACGCACGACGGCGCTCCCGACACTGCGGCGTCCTCCCGTAGCTTATCGCCGCCTTGCAGCGTGTCTCATACTGCCTCGGCATGCTCCCCTCACCCTCACACTTCGGCAATACTTTCATCCCCGCTTTCCTCTTTCCTATACACACCTTCGACGGCCGCTTTGTTATCTCGGTTATGACGATGCGGCCTTGAGGGAGAAGCAAAACAGGAGCCGGTACTTGAGAGATGCGCGCAAAAACTTGGCTTTCCGTAGCCACTCCATTGGCGCTTTGTGATACACTCCTCTCGCTGACCGCTGAGGGGCCGCGCCTCGTGTCCAAATAATGCATCCTGGCCAGAGTCATCAGGTGCGCAGGCGTGTATCCTACCTGCCAAAAGGGGCAGCATCCCGGTGCCATAGACGCCCCTCTCAGCCGTTTTGGCAACCTCGGCCGAACCTCCTGGCAATAGGAAGCCTCCCTGCAGGTTGATCACTGCCGCGTCCGTTCACTGTGAATACCGCCTGCCGTGCACCATCATTTTTTGGTAGGATCTAGTGCCACCTGGTCCTGAACTCTGCCCACTTCGTGGGTCGGGAAGGGCCATCCCTCGCCTTCAAATCACCCATTCTCTCCGACATTTTCTGGCAGGCAGCTAGGTAGTTTACCTCCAAGCAGGAAGTCTTTTTGGCGGGCAGGCAATTTCTCTGGATAGTGGAGAACTTGCCCGGCAGCCGTCCTTTTCGGTACCATACAGTGACTACAGGCGCCTGCGCGCACGCACATGTATTTTAGCACAATAAGGCATGAAAGTTTGTATTCAAAAAGCTTGTTTGGCCTGCTGCGCTTTAATTCTGCTCATAGATTCAACGACTTTAATAAAGGAAAGTTACCAGGGCTAGAAGTTAGAACTGCCCGAAGGGGCGTCACTCTCGACGGTCAAGCATGGCAGGTGGCTTTTAGAGCGATTTTATTCTTGCCATCTTCTATGCACTAACAGACGTGCTTGAAGAAAGGAATGGCTATAATGACCAACTAAGTATAGGGAAACACTGGCGATAGCAATTTGCTAATGGTACTTTAGCGACAAGTAACAGCAATTGGGTTCCAGGAATGATTGCAGCTTAGTGAGGTCACAAGCAGCGGTTCCAATCGATGGTAGTCTACAGATGCACAACGGTATTACAAAGGAAGAGAACGTATTAAAGAATGCTCTCTGATTTTATTTGCATCAAACCAGCTCATCGCTCCTCATTTTTTCTTTTAGACAGTTGCTTTCTATAGTCTTAACTTGAATTATATATTTGTTTTGAAAACTTTAGATGAATATAAAGTGTAGACTAGTCATTTGTCTATTACTTTAAAGCATCCAATTATATTTATTCAAGAATTTTCATTCCCGGATTTAATACGGCATCGCCCACGATAAAAGATGCATAAAAGCAGCTTGACAAGCCCGTGAGCCCAATTCTGGCGGTAAGCTGCAGACGGCAAGAAGCATGCTGTACATTTTCTACAGCTTTTACAATACACCACAACAAAGTATCGCAGTCCCCTCACAGTAACAAATATTATCCAATGAACGAAAAAACGGCGCACTAACAACTAGACAAAGAAACGAAGATTGCATTTCAAATATGTAACAGCCCAATACGGGGAAAAAAATTTGTAGCTGAAAACAACAATACAAATAAAAATCACCCCTGAAACCAACTACTATATATAGCAATACTATCAGTCTACAAACATGCACTGGTAAAACAAATTATAAAAAGAGTACGCATATGGACTACTGCATGCAACAGAAACAAGCGCTTCACGCGAAATGGTTACATTTATCAAGATACTACCCGCAGTGAGATACATGGTGTCTTACAACGTTACGTGTACAAAACTATAATAGTGAGTTACTTTGATCTTCCGTGCGAGATTTTACTATTACGCTGGGAAAACATATAGCACAATATATGCACCAAGAAAGACACTTTTTAGAGTTCCTGTGGTATTCATAATAAACATTCCGGCAAGTGCGGAACTAACGCAAAAATGCCAATTCCAAGTACCCCAAAAACATCGAGGTTGGTCCTGCTTGCTAATCTACCTCAACCGGCGCGATAATTCTTCTAAATCAAATTATTCAACAAACCTCTCTAACTACTTCACATTACCTCACCCACTCGTCTCAATTATTTACCCTACCCTCATGGATAATCCGTATTAGTCGGCTTTCCTCTATGTAGACCTTAAATGTTAAGGTTGAGCAGACACAAGATTATATGCAAACGCTGGCTGCATATAATTCAAATGTGGAGTTGAGAAGGCCCGAAGCTTTTTCAATTTTTTGCTTTCGTAGAGCAGTAAACGAGGGACACAACTACACTGCACATTAAGTGGCAATGACGTAAAGGACTGCAAGTATTAGTGTCTAACTGCCATTTCATATAAAGTGAAATCTTGATATAACGAATCACACTGAACCACCCAAAATGGTCAGTAATTTTGAAATATTGTTGCAGTAAAAACAGGCGGCTGTTAGCCAGGGCTTAAACCAGGGAATGGAAATGACGTACGTGAGCAGTAGGTGTGTGTGCAAACAGGAAAACTCTCAAATAACAATGTTCCGCATACTTCAAAGCTACTTTATTTTAAAAAATCAGTTTTCTTCTCGGGCGTGCAGCACGCACGGCACATAAGAAATGCCTCTAAATATTACACCTTTCCCAACACGTCATCGGGTACGTCATTGCACCGAGCAATAAAAGTTCGGAAGTTGTTCATGTGCACTTTAGCATCAATTTTCGACAGGATTTCATCCCGCCTATGTTGGGTAAACCAGAGTAGTCTTCCTTCGCGTCAGCATCGTTACTAAAGATGATGACCTGGTCTCGTTTATTCGCTTTGTGGTTAGCTGCATTCGTCTTTACAACTCGCAAGAACTTCGCAGCAAAACCATCCTCAACAAAGAAATACGGCCCGCACACGTGATTAGCGTGAACAGCGACCGATCGGCCACCTTCACCCAAAACAACAAGCGAGAAAAGAGGCAAACGCGACTAGGCCTGTTAGGCTACTGCACAATAAACCACAGCTGGCGCCAGCTATTGGTGTTCGACAAGGTAAAGATGATAGCTACTGCACTCAAGAAATATGGAGAGAAAGGGGGATTTCTGTTTCACGCCGAAGTTGCGATGCAATTACTATTAGCCGAATTCGTAATACTGATGTTCCTCAATTTTTAAGAGAAAATAATTTATGCGCCCTATTTTAAAATATGATGTATATTGATATGTACATTTCTGAAATATTTTTTACATTGAAAATATGGGCAATGTGGCAGGAAATCCTAAAATATTTGTAACTTTGGAAACTTCGTTAATGTGGACTTTGTAGTAGCGACACTTGAATGTAACTGCCTAGTAAAACTAGAAAAAATTGAAGGTATGAATTTTATGTTGACAATGTCGCTGAAGTCGTTAACAAGAAGCCCGGGTTCAACCAAATTAGCAACACTTTAAAAACTTTCCCCAGCAATAAACACCATGCACTAGGAAATATGAAGAATAATTCATGCTATTTTTGCTTCCAATATAGGTTCAATCTTTGGTTATTTTGAATAGATAAAGAAAATTGGGGGGGCTGGGCCGTATCTAATGTAAACTGATAGTATATATGGACATGTTTAGATTACCTTGAGGGTACTAACACGACAAGAAACTGATGACTCGTAGGACGACCGACTTTACATGATATTTTGTGGTGCTGCTTTTGAAGGGGTAAAATTCTCTTGCGACAAAAAGTAGAGAACCGGTTCAGAACGGTTCCCTTGATTGCTTCGTGTTCTTGTTCAGTCCTAAAATAGCGGAAAAATTACGGAATCGGTTCAGTTTCAATTCCAGTTCCGGTTCGACACCCTCGTTGTGGGTGCATGACACCCACAACCAAGTGCCAAATTGGCAAGGGTATGTGCCAAGTTACCGAAAACTAAAACAAATTCCAGTCAATCTAAGCAGCAATAGTGTATTGAGAAAAGACTTGTCCTGTTAGGGAAGGTATTCTGCAGCCATCACCCAGAGGTAGGATGCATTGTAAGTGTAGTTATACGAACAGACAATATGAAACCAGAGAACTGAAATTATTAACCAGCAATCACCAAAAAAGAAACAGAAATGTTTCTATATGGCGCATTGCAAACCGATTCGCGTTTCTCACCAAACCGGAAGAAAATTCAAATGTAGCAACGAATATTATTAGCATGGTATTCGCCCCCTTTCTGATTCCAAGCTGTTGATATATCATAGTGAACAGGTACGTGCTTGCAATATTTCAGGAACATTTTGTTTCTTTCACTTGTTTTCTCGGGGGAGGCGGATCAATCACCGTAGAAGAAATCCTTTTTCAAGACGAGCAAAACATGTGTGGTATTATTCTAAGTGGAAGTGTTTGGATTTCCTCAAGTAAGTACGACTGATGCACAGTGCGAGTTTTGTTATACAATAATATGTAGTTGTGTTTGAATCGCAATTTTTTGTAAATATTTTGCAGAAAAATACAATACGAGTGTTTAAACGACATGTATTAGGTTACTGGGCCAAGAAAAATGCCAAAAAGATCATACGGGCAAACTAGGGAAGAGGATTAGATAGTTGTCACCACTTAGGATCTAGGGGGTGTAATTTTTTTTTGTTGAACATTGGGCTTGAATTTTTAATATTTGGTAGGTAATGGCGTATACCCGAGAAGAACTGCAAAGAAGAAAGTTTTCTCTTAACCTAAATTGTCACAATTTACTGCATATGCAGCTTTTTTGTTATTTTTGTATTGCCAGGGCTGACAATGATGCTTTGGATTCTATCAACAATATACGCCGTTACTTACAAATATAGCAGAGCAACAATTACATAGCCGTAGTAAAGGCTTCAGTCAAATGCAGGACAAGTTACGAAGGTCCAGTTTAAAAGATTTTTATTGTTGGTAATGTGTTGGTTCCATTTCAGATCTGATGTTATCATCATACCTAAGTATTTATTGCTTGTAAGTGCCGAGACCACATGGTTGGTTATGTTACATGTGAATGACAACGGAGTGTTCTGGCATATGATTGTCAGGGCTACCGTTTTCTTTACGTTAAGAATAATTTGCCACGTGGTGCTCTAACTTTGTATTTTACCCAGAGCTCCACTAAAGAGGGCCTGATCGCTAATGCTACGGATTCCATGGTAGATAATGCAGTAGTCCGCTGCTTTATCTTTACAGGAATATCGCTAGCTATATCATTACTAAAAACTAAAAAAAGAGGTCCAAGAACGGAACCTTATGGAATGCCTGATTCTACTGTGGCAGTGCTTGATGTTACGCCATCCTCGGTTACAGTCTGATGCCGGATAGAAATATCTTAATCCAGGACAGCAATGATAAGTTTTTGAGTATTGCTTTGAGCGTAATAATTAGGTTTGAGTGTGAAACGTTATCGAACGCCTTTTCGAAGTCTGAAAGGATTACGTCGACTTGACCGTGTTCATCTAGTATTGTAACGAAATCGTGAACGGTCTCAAATAACTACGTGATAGTTGACAGCCCCTGACGAAACTCGTGTTGCCGATTGTTTATACTATTGTCCTGGTCGACAAATTGGGAAATCTATTTGAATAATTCGTGCTCGAGTGCTTTCACACCAGCTCTGAGTAAAAAAATGTGTTGGTATTATCTTATCATAGGGTGATTTTCAGTTTCTTTTTGTATGGGCGTTATTTTAGCGCGCTTCCAGTCCCCAGGAAGTTCAGCGGAAGCAAGTCATTTATAAATATAAGGGGTAAATATTTAGCTGACCATTCTGCATAGCAGACAAGAAATGCGTTAGGAATTTCATCCACACCGGATGATTTTTTAACATCTAGGTTGAGTAAAAGTCGGAAAACACCTTCCTGAGTTATGCACACGTTTACTAATTGTGATAAATTCTTATAGGAACGAAAACGTGGCGTAGTACCATCGTTTTTCGTAAAGACAGAACCGAAGTGTTGGTTTGAAGCTTCTGCGATTTCACGTGCGACACGAATACTAGCATTGTTTACCTGAAGGTTTGAAACGAACTCTTTTTTTTGGAGACAAATGGCGCCAAAACTTGTTCGGCAAAGAAATCATAAAGTTTTTAATGTCACTCTCTGATGGATTTCCTCGGCTTTCTTCCTCGGCTTTCGGGTACGTATTTCATATAGTTTTGCTTGGTTAGTCGAGCAAAGTTATACAGTTATTTCTAAATTTGATGCATAAGCAGCCATTATAACCTTTGGAACAACATTGATCACATATTTTTAGACGACCTTCTTGATAACAGTGCCTGCACAACGCGTACAGAATCTGTGTACACAATGGACTTGGGAATGTTATGTTTGATGTTGTGATTTGATACGAGTAAATGGAGTACGCTTCTGCGTGTAAATACTGCTATGAAAATTCATTGTTTTTTCTAACACTAAAATTTGGTCCGTGCGCTGCACAAGTGATAGTAAAAGCAGTTTTCGAGCGTCGCTGAAGAATTCTGCGCACCTGTACTTGTCCTGCAGGAACAGGAAGTGGTGAAGAATCGCACTCCTGGGTACCCTATGTATTCTACTTGCGTGATTGACAGGTCGCATGATATAGGACAAAAATTCTATGGTGGAATGAAACTATACATGAGGGTCTTGTGCGTGTTTGAAAGGGTGACATTGATTGCAGAACCCTCGTCCCTCCGTCTGAGAGAGAAATGCAAGAATATACATGGCATGTTTAAAAAGAGTTGCAAGTGTTCTGTATAGTTTATGATAGGATTAAAAGGATGGTTGGTGAGAAACACGATCTTAGATGCATAGAGTCAGCCAACATACTCCCGCTGATGCCCTAGGCACAATTTGTCACACCCGAAATACAGACTCTCGAGAGGGCTAGTCGGAAAGCACGGCAAGAGAGGCTAAGGCCAAGATGCAGCACTGGGTCCAACATTTTCAGTGCTGTTTTTGTCGCCGACCCATACACGACACTGCCATAGTCAAGCCGAGACCCCACCAATGCAGTGTAAAGGCGCAGCAGGAGTTTTTTGTTGGCCCCATAAGATTGATCTGAGAAGAACTTAAGAATCTTCATTGTTTTTTGAGCATTTGCATTTAGGCTTTTTGATATACAAAGTGACTGTAAGCTTTTCATCGAATAAAATACCTAAAATATTGTGCTCCTGAATTGACACGCCGTTAAGAGGGTTGTCTGGGTCTGGATGGACACCACACTTCCTGCAGAACACAAAACAAAAGCTCTTTCCAGGAATAGTTTTACACCCATTCTTGTCTGCCGGTCCGGAAGTTTCTTGACGCAAAGCTGGACCTGACGTTCGCATACTGACATATAACATCAATTAAAGGAAATATGGCGTCATCTACAGACATGGAATAAGAGATTGTAGGTCGCAATGCCTTGCCAAGAGAGTTCCTCATAACTATGAAAACAGGAAGCTCAACAGTCCACCTTGTGACACGCCATTTGTTGGCACATGAACACTTGACAGTGCAGAACTAACTCTCACAAGAAAAGTTCTCTCCGACATACAACTACAAAGGATGTTCAGCATGTGGCCCGAAACACCCATTGACTTCAGGTCACTATGGCTGCCATACCGCCAAGTGGTGTCACAGGCTTTCTCGGTGTCCAAAAACACCGGAAGGCAAATCTGCTTATGCATGAAGGCTTTCTTGATATATGACTTAAGAGCAACAACAAAAAAGTTGGTCGTTCGTAGATCTCCCACTCTAAAGCCTCCCTGGCAGTTCTCGAGAAGTCTGTTGTACTCCAAGTCTTCCGAGTCTTCTGTTGATCATCTTCTAAATAAGAATGCACAGGAATCTTGTGAGAGTTATGGGTATATAGCTTGCTGGAGTGAAAGGGTCCATTCCCTCTTTCAAGAACGCTACAACTATGGCCTCCCACCAAGACTGAAATGTGCCCCAAAATCAATCTTGTCGTATCTTGTTGTATAAAAGAAGGAGTTCACAAAAGTGTCTCCTTGTGAGTGCTGTATCTTTGTATATGTGATGTCTGGGTCTGGCGTTGAATGTTTGCAGGCACTCAGAGCACCCCTCAGCTCGTGAAGCAAAAACTCGGAGTTATAGATCGTGGTTGGTGTGTCATTGCCATGTAAAGGCTTCTTTTCGGCCAACAGTTTGTTTCATGAAAGTGTATATGTAGTGTGCTGAACTGGACACGTGTTGAAAGTGTTGTGCCAGTGTGTAAGCCTTGTCTTCGAGTGTGTGCCCTCTTGCGCTGACGAGAGGCAGGCTGTGTTTTGTTGTTCTGAGTTTGCGTATTCTTCACCGTATCTTGCGTGTGTCTGTGTATGAGTTGATTGATGTTATTATTGAGCGTAACTATCTCGTTTTTCCTGACGACGCACCTGTTTTCCAAACACTTTTGCCCATTTTAACAAGAGGAGGTTACCCAATGAAGGATACCCCCCGCCTTGTTCTTGGCCTCTCCCGCCCGCCTGCAGTCATTATTCGACCACGGCCTCCTCTGATGGCGCAGGGCACCAGAGGCGCGGGGATAGACTTTTCGACGGCATCGAGAATGGCCGCCGGAAAGAGTTGAGTGGCTGCATCTACGTGTAGTTGTCTTATGGTTGTGTAGTTTCGGTGTCTCTGTAAATGTATTCCAGTTAGCTCTTGCTTCATTTAAACCAGTTCTGGGAAGATGACCTGCAAGGCCCTTTACCTGTATATGCTATTGAGGTGGCGAAGTGGTCACAGCCGTATGGGTAAGTGCCGACATCCCACTGTTGTTTCTTGTTGACAACGCTGTTTCTTGTTGACAAGGCTGTTTCCGCCGGACGCTACCCCCACCCCACCCTAAGCTGACGCGACGCGAAGCAGTGGTGTTTAGACAGCTGCAAACACGTGCGCTGATGACTCCAGTAATAGCTAAACACATATGCCCGGAGGTGTACCCCAGTGATGTGTGTGTGATGTGCAAGAAGGACAGGGCCACGGCGGCCCACATCCTGTGGGACTGCAGAAGACACCCGAGCGAGGCCAGTGCAGCAGAGACGTTCCCGCCGTACCTTGTCAGTGCGGCGGCGTGCAAAGACTACGTCATACAACACATGGCCGTCCAACAAGTGTCGGACGCCCTCGAGCTTCAACGCCCGAAAGTGTCACCCCCACCCGGGGGTAGGCATGAGTTGGTGACGGAAGCCGATTGGCCGGCTGACACGACGTGAGGCCGCGTCGCGTTTGCAGGACAAATAAAGATGTTTTCTCTCTCTCTCTCTTGTTGACAAGGCATGCTCCAGTAAATGCCAAACACGTCTCTATAAGGCGACCTCGGGCACCTGTGCGAGAAGAGCCCCAAAGAGAATTGTGTTCATTAAAAGAGCACTGAGACGAAAATTTTATGTTGCACTTGTATTGCTTCTATCGATGCCTAATGGTTTGGTGAACCTGAAAAAGCACTGCAAATACTTCAGCACGCGATAGTTCATTACATTAAACGGCCTGAAAATCATTTGTTTCAAACTCCCGCGCTTCCATCCCGAACGGCGCATATGAGAGAATCCCAGCTTGACCTCACCGCTTTGTGCTGACGTAACCAGCGCCCGCTTGAGAGGGTGTTGCGCCCACTCGCCGCTCGTGGGGCCGCGCGTGTGAAGTGACGTGACGATTTTTTGACGAGCGCTGTCACGTGACTTCTTTTGGCTTCACGGGGTGATGTCACGCTGATGTCCACTTGCTGAGTGCCGCTTCGCGCGCTGCTCCATCGGCGCGACAAAGGAGATCCCATTGAACTCTCTTCTTCGCGTCGCAGGCCGCTCATATTTCCGACAGGGTATTCTGTTGGGTGAAGGAAGGGAACTGTGCCATAATATTAACGCAGAAAATTGGTGTCAGTGCTCCTTTAAAATCACCTGTCAGGATGTATCGCTCGCACAGCTTGTCAACGAGCGACTCGAAGTCAGTGCTTGAAAGTGCATGATCAGGAGGAGTGTATATGGAGCATACCGTTATGAAGCATACCTCAAGGAAATTGTTCAAAGTGATAGGGTGGTCTAATAGGGATTTGCGAGCGAATATGGCCACACCGCCAGAAGAATGTCTGCAGCTATTCCTATCCTTCTGAATACCACGAAACTATTCAAGAAATTTGCGTTATTGGAATCGAAAGTGTTTTCTGTAGAGATAATAGACTTTCCTGATCAGCTTGCAGTATTTATTATACGTCGTCATTACTTTTAAGAAGGCCTCTGCAGTTTCATTGTATTATGTTTTTTTTTTTTCATTATAAAGCGTTCGTAGTTACTGGAGTGTGTTGTTTATGTATCGTCTTTCGGGGCTTTGACTCTCGGAGGGGGCTTTTTCAGCCTCTGTAGAGGTTTCGACGCAGGGACCCGTTAGTTCCGCTGCGACAAAGAGAGAAACGGTCTCATGTACAACTCATCCTCGGAAGTTCTAGATGTGCATGATGGACCAGGCTCCTTGGACTTGGCACCCATTCGGGTGCCTTCCGTTTTCTGAGCCGCTACCGTGGAAGGTGTCGGGAGCAACACAGGTGGCACGGGTGGTGTGGAAGATGTGGGAGCCGATGCGGGACCCCAGGTTCATTGCCTCCTTAGCCTCCAGCGGAAGAAAAGAGGTTAGAAAGGGTGTGGAAGGTCATTTGTTCCGACCATGACTGTTGCCTCCACAGCCGCTGCTTGCTCAAAATGCACTGTGGTGACGGGTTGGGCTTCCTGAGCCAAACATGGCGGGACCAGGTCGTACTCGTGGTAGTGGTTTCCCGCGGAAACGAGACGCCGCTCCGCCCCCCTGTGAACTCCGTCGGCGTACGGCATCTGGGGGAAACAGGCGAAGAGCTGCGCCAGTTTAGTCAAAAATTCCCCCGCACTTCCCCGAGGGGGAGAGTGTGTAAGTGCGAATGCACGGTTGTTAATTTGTGGATTAAAGAGTCGAGGAGTAGAAAGAGTATGTATAGTATACGCGGCGCGCCAACGCTAGCAGTCACTGCGAGGAGAGAGGAGGAGGAGAGCAGCGCCCGCAGTTTACGGCGAGGAGAGAGGGGAGTGGAGGAGCGCACCGCTGCGAGGCCGCCGTGGCTGCCCGCGCGCCAACCCGCGCTCACCGCCGGGGCGCCGTCGATGCGCGCGCCATCACGTGGCGCGCTCCGTTACTACACGCGCGCGCCGTTGCTATGCACACGCTCCCCTCCGCTCCGCGCCGTTGCTGGGGGCGAGGAGGCGCGCGATAACACCTGTGATGCGGACGGACGGCGGTCGACAGAATTCAGGGTCGCTTATAAAGTGCATTCGCACTTAAAATTTGAATGCCGTGCTACGGGACTAAGCTGAGATGCAGCCTTGAGATGGAACACTGTCCGACGCTACTCTATACACTTCATTAAAAAACTCTTGCTCAACGGTGTTCCGCACAAAAACGTCTATCGGAGGCACTAACCATGGGGGCGCAATAAAAGTCACTCTAAACGTGTGAAGGCTTTCTGGGCCTATTTCTACAGCCATAAACATACGTGAAGCTTATTGATAGAACTTTGTGAGACAGGGAAACCGTAATAGTCTGGCTGCTTTCCTGATATTTCTTCCAAAGGTCAGAACGTTGTTTTTGGGAAGGGGTTTACTCTGACTGGCAACGTTTCCGCCAATCCTAGCCAACAGCCATTGTGGCAGACCAGGATCCATTTATTACTGTTCACTCAAAGTTTACACCACATTGACGTGCTTATTGTCGTAAGGCTTGTCTCTCAGTGGTGGCGTGACTGGTCGGTAGTACTGTGTTGGGTAGAGCTAGCTGTATACAAAACGGCATAAGGTGGGCAATGCAAGTTTTGAAAGTCAGTAGCAGGGGAGAGGAACACGAGCAAAGAAAGAAAAATAAATTGGATATATAGAATGCGAGTGGTATACAGGATGGGACACGGAGTTGAGTACAGATATTAAAACAGTGAGAAGGGAGGTGAGGGAAATTGCCCTTACTCTAAAATGCAAAAATGAAGTGCAGACAAAACAGATGCCTCTCGTTTGTACATTTATTTTTGTTGGACTTATAGGATTGCATAGCCGTAACGGGGGGTATAAAAGGGGCGATACCAACTAATCTAAGCCTACACACGTAGTACTGTGAAGTAATGGTAGGGAGTCAAACCACGTCTTCGAGAGACTTGAGCAGTATGAAAGGGAGGTCGGTAGAAGGATTAGTAATTGGAGGAAATTATTTTATTTATTTGTTTTTTTTTGAATACCTATAAACGCTTTCTCTTAGGAAAGTAATTTATAGAGTCAGGGAAGTAACACATGCAATATAAAAGAACAATATTTAGTCGCACGAGCGCAGTAAGTGTCACAAACGATTATCATAAAAGTACAATATAAGGCAAATATTCTACCCAATAATAAATAAAATGCAACAAGGTCGTGAACTGGCCTAGTTGGTATACATTCATGTTTTACCAGCGCAAATTAAACGAAACGAGAGAAGAGTACACAACAAGAGTTCGTGTTGTGTACTCTTCTCTCGTCCCGTTTAATTTGCGCTGGTAAAACATGAATAAATAAAAGTTTGCAATACAAAAAACATTTCATGTAAAAATGCAATGGAATCTGGTGGAGATAAAACTAGAACTCACGTACTTTTGGTCTTTCAATTACCAAGCACAAAAAACGCCTGTTATATTATAAAAAGTAAGTTTAACAGCTATTAGGAACAGGAACCACAAAACACATGTATATTGCACCACAGACGAACATACATTTTAGAACCATTGGTGAAATAAAAAGTTAGTATAGAGACGAAAGGGACATTAGGTACCTACAAACCTTCACTAAAATCAAGTTGTATCTGGAAATCACTTTTATCGATAACTGTTCCGGTTTTTCAAAGCAAGTGATTCCACTAGGTTATTGAGCAGGGTATCAACGACGTAGTATGCTTTACTCGGCGACATGCGAATAATTTAAAGCTAGTACATTGATCATGGTGTCGAAAGGTGGCGAGGAGTTGTTTAAAAAAGTATTCGCAAGGGGATACATGATGGTACAGCCCGTGAAGTAGCGATAACGAGCGACGTTGCAACGACATCATTACTCTTGCAATTTCTGACGATTCCTAAATAAAGTTGTGCTGCTTTGACGTGAGTAATCGGGAAAAAACGGACAGCCTGGTCCTTGGGGGCGTTGATGCTTCAGTAAAAGTTGCCCTAATGAGGATTCAGTAAATTTTACGCCTATTCTGTTTAGAATGAATTACAGCGATATGAGGTTGTTTAAAGAAGGGTGAAGGTGTGTGCTTCAGGTTATGTGTCCTCAATCGAGAGTGAACTAAATGCAGCAATGTCATGATCGGTCAGACTTAAGATAACGACAATAAATTTACATAAGGTCGTAAGCTCGAATGATGTATGTGGTAGCAAATAAAACATTGAGATACTGGCAGCTTTTAGTTGGAATCATTAACACGTTTGCAAGAATTTAGCGTTCTTAGACACGTTGAGCACAGAAAGGCACAGTCAAGACTAGATTGTACAAATTAACAAGGAACATAAGAAAAAGCAGTACAGTAAATATATGTCAATCTTCAGCAAACAGCCTAACTCTAGGTTAGACTGAATAGAGGCAGTTATTACTTTACACTTGAAAAAGCACAGTACCAAACACATTTTTTTATTAAAATGAGATGAGGGATAAAGGATAGAAAAGTTGAAGGTATTGACAGCTGTATAGGATTGTCTCTATAAAAGAAAGCCTTGTACTCACGTGAGAACATTTCGGTGAACGTTGAGCTGCCCACGTTTTAATAACAGACAGTGGTGATGAATCTGAGCAAATCGACGTAAAAAAACAGAAAATAAGGCAACGATTATAATACCGGCGTGAAATGATGAATGTGATTTGCGCCTAAACCCTGCAACTTGCGTTTCTCATAACCAGCCTTCATGCAAACCTTGCTAGCATTTGGAAACGATATTGTGCTTCTCTGAGGTTACGTGCCCAGCAATGTTTTGGTGGGATTTGTGCGAAAGTCAGTTTCATGTTTATATGGTTGCAAGTTTTCGAATATTACCAATGATCTTGCTCTGAACAATAAATGAATGTAAAAATATCACTTACATAATGCAGCTTCCCTCCTTGTAGCGTTTGACAATGATTGATCATTTTCAAAACGTCGAATTACAAATGGGATGACTTCAAACTCAAACTTTTAGCGGTGAACTTTGAAACGGCGCGGGTTAAATTAAGCGTTAGAAGAGCTGACCATTTTCTGCCTGAAACACTGAAACATTCTCGTGTAGATGCAACCGTAGGTAAAAGCGTAGTTGTGATATTAGTGTTTGCAATGGATAGCGCCAAAACATTTTTAGAATGTTTTTTCGAAAGATAACAAGACAAAATAGTAACAGTTCTGAAGCAAATTTACAAATTGCTTTGAGTTTCATGCTTAAAAATCAGACATACTCTGTTACAGTACATCTTGCTTGTTCAGGAGTAATCCTGTGCGGTGGAGTTTATATACCATGTTTTTTTTTGTGAATAAACGGCTTTCTGCAATAAAATATTTGCGTTTTTTGTTTGTTGCAGACCCAGAATGCGCCAAAACCATAAATGAGAGACAACTCCTAGGGAAAGACAATTGCGAATCCCAAGTACAGCAAAGTGAGTGATTTTATACAAAGCAAAGCTGTGACTGGTGCATATTTTGAAACGATGAAGTGTTTGGGCAGAAGAGTTGTGTAGCGCGGGGATATAGAGAGTAGTGCATATAAAACGCGCTCAAGCACCCAAGTATTTTGAAGTGTAGAAAATCCCCAGAAGTGAAAGGGACGACCCCAAGCACTGTATTAGGTTGTACAAGACATCTCTTTTTACACACTGTTCACGCAGCAGACATCAGACGTGTTTAAAGGGGCACTGATACAAAAATTTGGCATCTTTTTTTTTGCTAAGATAAGAAGTTAGTGACGTACTTATCACCTGTAGAAACCTCATTTGCTTCAGCATGCAACCGTGGTTTAATTAGAGGCATTTTCAATGCGGCAAGTCGAAGTTTTGGTTTTAGCGGGTGCCGCGAAACGATGGATTTTGTGTGAACAAAGCTGACCACGTGACCGTCGGTGGGGTATCAAAGAGCAAAGCTGCCGTAGGCCTTTCGAATCCGTGTCGCCGGCAGTTTCTGCCTTTGCCCTCACGTGCTGATCTCGTGAGCCCCCTAATTAAAAAGCAACCGTGGACGTGACGCAGCCCCTGCGCGTGCAAATGCTGTCGCGGCTAGAGAACGACGCGCGCTGGGAGCAGCCGGGCGGTCTGCCTACAGGTCCGCCTACAGATGTGTTCGGCTTAGCACTGCGGATGACATTCGATTGCCGCTCTCGTAAGCGGCGCAGATAATAATTTGTAATGCAAACCGCCATCGCATCATTAACTCCTATCTCATATAAACTGCCGTGGTTGGGATTTGGGTGCAATTTCGTGCAGCTGTAACAACCTAGCACTCCCTCTACCGGAGCCGGCTTGGGCCACTTCGCGGCCGTGGCCGCCGCCTGCACAGCGACCGTGCGGCTCGCTCAGTGGGCGTTTCGTGTCTCCGGCGCGTGTTCGCGTCCAATGTAAATCAAATGTAATAGAAACATAGTGCCTGGAATCGCTGTAGAACTTTGGTCGCGGCAAGCTGCCCGATGAGCTGACGAATTCACGGCGCCTCTGCCGCCAACGATCGGGTCGTTCGTTCTCAAGAGCAGAAGCTCCGCCCTCCGGTCCTCCGATTGGAGCGGCGAGCTGGGCGAGCCGGCGAAAAGCGCCGGCACTGCGGAAGCGGAAAACACAAACTCTTGACGTGTGTGGATGTCGTTTATCTACAAAATACCCACGGGATATCGATTGCGCGTGGTCCTCTACTGGCTGCTGGGCTGCGTTTTTTACACTTTAAAATTGATTTATATATGTTCTAGGCTGTATTCGCCGCTGATATTTTGCAGAATATGTATATGTGTCCACACCAATCTATTTCCGAAGTTATCTGGCCTTCAAAATTTTGTGTCAGTACCCGTTTATATAAAAATATTGCTATCGCTTTCGCAATACAGTATGCAGACCAATTGCATCTGTGCTCTCTGAAATGCTTTATATAACCAAGAAAGCAGTTTCTGATCCGTCAAAGCAAAAACAGTTGCAACAAGTTACAAAACGCTAATTCGAAGCGTATAAAATCTCTTTTTGTTGTGGCCATGGGAAGCATGCATTTTGTAAAAGTTTCTACGCAATTGCTGTTTCAGAGAATATAAATACCGAGCGAAACAGCCGCTGAGAAACGTGCGTGCTCACTACAAGGAGGCGAAGGCAGCTTGATGCTTTATTAACAGAACCGAATTTAAACGATTTATTCCTCAAAATTGCGCCTTAAAAGGCTTCGACTTAGCAATGTTAGCATTTTGGCGACAGGAAATGAACCTTCCTAGAATATGATATTTTCTACCCATTGTGACGGGAGCGTTCAGAAAAGAATACGTTTTTTTACTTCTCTCCAAAAGCTCATGAATATTAAGATTACCTGAACAACCGACTATACAGTATAAAAGAGAAAAAGCACCTCTCGCACAGAACAAAAGGATGCCATTATGGTTTATCAATACTGAGTACAAACGGAGGTGAATATGGGGCGCCAAAGACAACAGGTGGTTTTGAGGGTCGTCGCCGAGAGCAGCGGTGATCGCTACTCTCAAAATTTCCCCTTCATACCGATAACTGGATACAAAGAAATAAAGAAGGAATGAAAATAAGTGAAGGCGGAAAAGAAATGACGAGGTTCGGGTCGAACAAGCGAAGCTTTTCTTTTTCCGAGAGTCTGAAGGCGATGTAGAGTTTTTGTACGGGAATGTGGCTGCATATACATTTGCAATGAAGGCTGTTGCCAGGTAAGATGGCAGAGGAGGTGTAGTTGTCACCTCGGTGACGCTTGAGACTTGAGTGCAAGACCAGTCCTTATAGCCACAGCAATACCTGTTAGGTGTGTATGGAAAACACAGTTTACAACAAGCAGATCTTATAAGAAGTGACGGGTGGCAAAAGGCGAGGTGATGCTCCAAATATCTAAATCCATCGAAGATAAGGAAGGCACACATAGGTGGCCGTCGGTAAGAGCAATTCATTTGGGAGAGTGTAGGACGGAGCAAAAATTAAGTAATGTAACATCAGATGCCGCAATAGATGTTGCGAGCCATGGAAAAAGCTAGTAGGAGGCCTACAGATGCTCCACATTTGGTGAGGTATTCCTACACTTTCCATAGGAAATGTCTGAGGGTGATAAAAAATTCTGACTCTGTACGTCTGTATTGTCTTTCCCCATTGTCTGAGAAAACGTTCAGTGCAGGACCACTGTGTTCCTCGAGAATTAAGATTGTGAACGATCGGTTGCAAAGAAAATTACGAAAGACGTCCAAGCAGCTGCGTCAATTTAAGGCTTCAATAACGCCGTGAGCTGTGAACGGCAGCAGGTTCAAAGCAAAGGAACACAATTCTCTACGCACATTGCGTACTCATTTTTCTTCTGCCATGTATTTGTTGGGCCGTCGACACGAACCTTACAAGTCTTCACTATAGCAAGTTTAGTGCGTATTAAGGCGACCAGGATCAGTCGTGAGTATTCCTGATGCAAAGTAGCATGATTAATGTAAACAACTGTCCCATCGCCCATCTCAGGTTTTGGTCTACTACGTACTCGTAAAAGTATACTAATGCATGTTATATTGTACATGTGCGGATATGCTGGGCACATGTTTTTCAATGACACGGGTGATAACGAACAAAAGTTTAATTTCGTTTCCATAAAAATAAATTTGTTTTCCAATCACGGGACTTCCTTCTTCCTTCCTAAAACACAGGAGTGCTTCAAGTTGCGTAAATGTCATAGATCTGCTATCCACATACTACGAAAGTTGGAAGAGAGAGAGAGAGAGAGAAAAGACTTTATTGAATGTTCGCCTGCAGGAGGGACGAGCAAAGGCTCCGCAGAGCTAGCCCGTCTCTCGACGCTGCCTAGGGCGTCCTCGAAGCATTGCCCCGCAGGCGTCCGCCAGTTCGGCGCGCGAGGGGCCTTCGGGGATGTCCCCTCGAGGCCTCCGTCGGCGCTTCCCCGGGCTTCTGCCTGGCGAGAGCCGCCTCGAGCTACTGGACGGCTTGCAGCTGCTCCGTCAGGTCCGACGATGCAACCGCTCGTGCGAAAGTTGGAATGGACACCGTGTAATGAAAAACTAACGTTACTCTCTTCTTTATATTTCCTAAGCGTCTAGGCGTTGCCTAATTAAATCCTAACATTCATTTAGAACAATTTCAATTGCAATTGGAACTTTAGGCATTCCTTTCGGGCATGGGGGGAAGAGAATAGTTTGTACAGCGATTGTAACAAGTACACCATAGGTTCGAGGACTTTATACTGTTCCTTGTTGAGTTTATTCGCTACGGATTGTAACGTGTCTTCAGTGTTTTTGTTTGATTACGAATGCTAGCTTTGCACAAAGGCGTGGTTCCTTCTTAACCTGGTTAGCGTACTCTTCACGAGAAACTTTCTCAAACCGAACGCGTCTGCGTTTAGAAGTCCTGCCCTGATAGAGTTCAGGATTTAGGGCTCGGTGGCGAAGGGATTGGTTTCGCCGCTTACGTTCAGAACTGCCCCAGGAAGAGGGTAAAAAATTTGAGCCGACTAAGCCCGCGTGTAGGCAGAGGATACCATCAAAATTGAACACAAACGTTACCAGGCTGAATCATTTAAATGGCGCTGGATTCTGGAGGCAGCACTTTCGGGCATTTCCCTGAACTTCGGGCATTTCCCCCTCTTCATGCCAACCTTTTCTTGAAAGTGTCCTACCTAAAGGAACTGAAGTAGGTTTTGTGGGTGATTTGCCACAACGGTTGATTGTTTAGCACGTTGGGAGGCGTGGTGCCATCTTGATGTATTAACAATTATAAAACAGTAGCATCTCCTTTTAATTATTCCTTTGAGAAAGTGGGGCACAAGGGAGCATGTAATTGTAATGACTCGGTCTGGAACGGCTTGGCTTGCCTTTTGTGTATGTATTGTTTTTCTAGCCACCCAGTTTTTCTTTTTACTACAAACACAAATACAAAGAGTTGTGGAGAAGGCGAAGGCTTTTGTGACCGCACAAAGTGATGCAATATAATCAAACTGACACGAGATTTTTTGAAAAATAATTGCAAACGCACGTGGTGCGCAATTAGCAAACAAAATACAACCTTGACCGGCTCTACTAGTCGCGATACTGGAATATTGTGACAATGCGTCTGTATACTCTGATGCAATTTTTCTTCCAAATATTTTGTGATTGTTTTACTCCAAATGGTACTTCCAATTTACTTATAATATAAAGGAGTAAGAGGTGTAGACCTCCTGAAAGTATAAGCAACCCCTTAACCCTTTACGGCCCAGCCCCAACAACCGTGTGGGTCAACAAATTCGTTTACTAAGTAGCACCTGTTTCGGTTTCGGTTTCAGAGCCCTGGGTAGTCACTGCGAACACTTAAGAGATTTCATTGGTTTCGGTAGTTCACTCATTTCGCCACCAGGGGGCGAGAAATCGCACATTAAAAACGCCGCCCCAGCCAGAGCGATCACGCTAGCCGCCTTCACGATGAAAGCTGGTATTTCTTCTTGCTATTCTCGTATTTTCTGAATAACGAGCGTAAGATGCGATTTTCAGGACTTAGAAAACACGATCGGCTAAAAAAATTCCCGCGCCTTCCCGCGAGGGGAACACGAGTAAATGCAGAGCATTGGGGCCTCAGTACTGGTTGAAGGCAGTGTTGCTTCCATCGCTTCTTCCGTGATGCTGGAGTAGCAGACACGAGTAAACGTGGGAGCGAGCGTCAACCAAGGAAGGAAGGAGCAACGCAGTGACTGAAGCACGAGCGACCGCTAGCGGCTTTATATTTGCAGCGCGCGCAGTAGAGGGAGAGCGGTACGGGGGGGAGAGCGCGCATGCGCAAGCAGCGCGCGCTCTTCTACGCCCCACCGCGCTGCTATCACGCACCTGTTACGCCGAGACACGGCCGGACTGGAGGAACGGCGAGCACGCACTTTCATATGAAAGTGCGCGCCCGCCGCTCCTCCAGCCCGGCCGTGGCCGAGACCGCGACGGAGCGTTCCGGGGGTGACGAGCGAACGGGCTGACTACGACGCATGCGCGCACCTGCTGCGGACGCGGAGCTGTGGACGCCGTACGACGCAGAAAAAGGCGAGGCTAAGAAATGCTCCGCATATAAAAACACACCCGTTCCCTTCGTGTGCGTACCGTCATCACGCTTGAAAAATGCACCCACACATGTGTGGGCTAGGCTTTCGTCCTCACAAAAATTTTGCTGGGCGGCACACGGTTGCGGGCTGGTGCACTGCAGGGCTAGCGATAAATAATTTGTTCGTGCTTTCTTGGTGTCTCATTTATTTGCGGTTTTGTTCTGATTCATTGGTAATGTTTTCTTGCGACTTAACCTTCAATTCGTTGCGTAATTACTTGTGATAATATTAATAATTATAATGATTAATTATGTAATTAAAACTTCATTATTATTTTTTCACAAAATCCTATTTATAATATAAATACTTCAGAAAGCAATATAAAACTGATAAATAATACGTAAAAATGTAGTTTTTCTGTGCCTGACACCGTTTTTAAGGTATTTTTACTACCCGCAGATCATACAAATAGAAGCCCAGCCCACACATATGTGTGGGATTGTTTTCTGTGTGAAATACTCTGGGCTTTCCATTGTCGAAGCATGAATTGGAAGGGGTAAATACACAAAATTTTATTACTTGTGGCCATTTTTTCTAAAATCGTTATGTTGGGCAGGAAAGGGATAAGGTAGAGCAGAGTACAGTAGGCAGATTAAAACCGGTTTCTTGAGCCATTCAGCAAGGCGTGACTCCCTGTTCTATGAACATAATGATGGCACGAGAAACGTGGGCCTCTTTAGAGGACTCTGAAAAGTTTTAGAAAGAAGCCGGAAAGGCTTTCATGTAAGAATGAAATAGTCCAGAAAGAGCAGGCCGATGAGACGAAATACATCAACTGTTGAATGCTGTGAGCAGTCCGTGAAATGAAGAAGAGAGTTTTCGGAGGAACGTGCGTACGTCGCATTTTCGACAGTCAATAAAGACCAGTCAGCCTACAGGATAACAGAGCCAGTTATAAGGAGAATAAGGTTGTCTAGTCTGCACTTTCATGAGGAGTCACCCTCAAAGGCATCCTACAACATGGTAATGGTGTCAGGGCCCTTGTGAGGAAGTAAATCGACACGAGTACATAACTGGAGCATTTGTTGACGGTAGTGGTAGTCCAGGCTGACGCTCACCTTGGCTGGGAAATCTTCTACGGGGGAACGAGTGAAGGTGAGCTGAGGAAATAGCCCACACTAAGGGAACCACGCCAGGCATGCCACAAATAAAGGACAACACTGCCAGCGCAACCTCTAAAGGTAGCACAGATTTCCTTAAAACGCTCTCAAGCCGAACGGGTAACTTTTGTATCTCTCCATTAAATCGGGAGAGCGGCATAGCTACAGCAGCAAGCTTTGGCAGATTTTAGGGCCGAAGCTCCTCTTGCTCGGGCCCGGTCCCGTCCCTCGTAGCTGCTGTTGACGGCACCACGATGATGATTGTGGCAGGATCCGCCTAGAGATTGGCCAACCAAAGTTTGGCCGAAGAGGTCAAAACATTCAATGCATTCGTCGCCACCCAACAAGAAGGAGAGGAAGAAGAAGAGGTTGTTCGTCGCGTGCGAGGTCAAGACACGTACCGGGGGCACGTGACACAAGACGCTCTGGAGAAGGCGACGGCCAAGGTGCCTAAAAGTGACACACCGAATTCGACAACTTGTCCATGGAGATTCTCATCGTCCCAAACAAGCCCTACATCATCACCACAAACATCGACGTCATCGACGGCTTTGTCAAGGGAGCAGTGGGAAGTCTCAAGCTTTGCGAGCGAGGAGTGATGGTCTTGACGCGGTGGCGCCCGGTTTCTATCCCACGCCTCTCTGGCCGTGACGGGAGAAATGTGGCGCAATTCTAACTTCCCCACAAACCGAGACGCGAGCATGGCTTCGAACGCGCCTTATGTCCTTCACTCATTCAGAGTGTGCGCGCTGTCAAGAACTGTAACAATGTTTCACGGTTTCACCGATAAGCATTTCAGCTTCGCCCATCTCATCATCTTTCACTTCGTCGAGATGGCGAGATTTTTTAAGTGCGAATGCACTTTATAAGCGACCCCAAACCATCCACCGCCGGCGGCGGCGGCGGCGGCGTCCGCAGTGCTCCTCTATATTTAAAAAAGAAACAGCATCCGACGCCAGGTTTCGATCCGAGGACTTTGCGGCCGCAGCGCGACGCTCTACCGACCAAGCCACAGACGTGACGGTGATATCAGTGTTAGTGACGCGCCTTATATCTTTAACGCATTCAAACTACGTCGTCAGCGGCGTGCGTTGGCGACTCAGCGGCGTTATAGCGGCTTGATAACTGCGTGGTGTACACGTGATACTACAAACCCGATGGAAGAGATGGAAGAGAAGGCGGCGAGGCGGTGGGCTGCGGGAGTGTTAGTGACGCGCCTTATATCTTTAACGCATTCAAACTACGTCGTCAGCGGCGTGCGTTGGCGACTCAGCGGCGTTATAGCGGCTTGATAACTGCGTGGTGTACACGTGATACTACAAACCCGATGGAAGAGATGGAAGAGAAGGCGGCGAGGCGGTGGGCTGCGGGGGCCGAGCGCAAGCGCCGCAAGCGGGCCGACAACCGTGCATTCGCACTTTCACATTCTCCCCCTCGGGGAAATGCGGGGGAATTTTTTTCTTAAAAGTTTTACACGAGTTTGTGTGTTGAAAACGAATCGTGTTCTTTTGTGTCGTTTGAAAGGCCAAATTGACATCAAGTTTTAAGAGTGGAACATATTTCCCACAATATCCACTCGAGCTGCGATGTTGTGCGCATATTGTAGAAAATGTATATGACCGTGATATGTTCTGAGAGATTTTATAGGCTTTTCTTACAAATTCCGCCGAAGAATTTTTGCTCTGGGTGCGCGTCTCTAAGCCAGCAACAAGACGCGGCAATCTGCAAGGCAAAAGTTTATTTCCTGAAAAGTACGCTACTCTCCCATTTAGGAAAATATGAAGCAAACGGTGTCTTAGGTTGCAGCAGTACATGGAGCGACCTCACGCTTGTTGAATCATCGGTATACACAAAGAAATGCGCACATTCTATTGAAAACTTTTAGGAGAACAGTACATTTTACGGAACAAAACATCTCGTCCCGTGGCGGCTGGAACCTGGGTCATTACAGCGGTATCCAAATACTCTATTCTGCTATGGTTTTTACGTAAGAGAGATTTGAAATCATGTACACACGTTTAAGCGCTCTCCACAGAATATCCACGTGTTTAATTTGTTGTTTCCACTGTGCATGAGGCGCGGCTCCAGAGCAGTTGAGAGGTAGCAAAATAGGAATGTACAGATTGTTGTTGGAGCTTTATACGGACCTAAAGGGTATTATGCGCTGTTCGAAGCTTAGCTTCGGCAACAAGGGAGGATCTATAACACAAAGTATAATGCAGTTAAAATAGCCACCAAAGGACAAGACGTGGCCGCTGCTCGAGCCTTTGAATAACTGAAGCGAACATCTGAAAATGCCAAACAATTTGCAAGGAACGGCCTTCGAACCCAGTCGAAAATGTCAACAGGAATACGACAGAAACCCTACAGGAATTCCTGTCGTACGACACAATTTTTTGTAGTTACGATAGAAGTCCTCTTGTTACGACAAAGCCGCCTGTTTTTACTACACACATTTCTGTCATAACGACAAAGTCAATTTTCTCAACGACAAACATTTCTGTAGTCACAACAGAACTACCTGTCGCCACGACAGCCATCATGATGATGATGATGATGATAGTTGGGTTTTATTGGCGCAAGGCCGACTATGGGCAAAGAGCGCCAAAGAAGAAGTTACTGAATTATGATGACACCGTACATACTAAAACATGTGACTAAAAGTAAAGGTGATGCAAAACAAAAGACAATGGAGATGGCTGGTGTATAGGGCCAGGGTGATTACACATGATATGACAAGAGCTGCAGAAAGTTTACCTCAGCTAAAAACTTAAAAACACGTTGACTAGAAAACATGGGTTCATCGGCTAAAAAATATGATGGGTGCAAAGGGATGTGTCGTCTGTATAATTCAGGGAAATGTTTGTGTCGTGTTGTGTCAAGTGCCTTGCATATGATTAGTATGTGGACTACGGATAGGCCCTTTCCACACCTGCTACACGTGGGTCCCGAAGTTCCAGTGAGCAGGTGGGAGTGCGTCGCATGTGTGTGGCCTATCCGCAGCCTAGCCAGGGCAACTTCAGTGTATCTGTTGTGTGAGTCAGTTATGTAGCGTCCCAGTTGTGGTTTTATTACGTGTAGTTTGTTGTCTGTTTGTTGACTCCAGTGTAGTTGCCATGTGTTACGAAGCTGTCGTCTGATGTGTGTCTTTAGGTCGGTGTAAGGTACTGTTGTTATGTCAACTGTGGTCATGAGAGCAGCGGCACTAGCCATTTGATCAGCGGTCTCATTGCCAGGGATCCCACAGTGACCTGGTACCCAGCATATGGTTATTTCTAAATCTGAAGCATATGCAGTCATTATGACCTTTAAAAGAACATTGATTACATAGTTTTTTGACGACCTTCCTGATGACAATGCCTGCACAACGCTTAGAGAATCTGTGTAGACGATGGACTTTTGAATCTTATGTTCGAGGATGTGATTTGACACGAGTAAAATGCCATACGCTTCTGCCGTGTAAATACTGCTGTGAAAATTCATTGTTTTGATAACTCTAAAATTTGGTCCGTGCGCTGCACAAGAGACAGTAGAATTAGTTTTGGACGCGTCGCTATAGAATTCTGCGCACCTGTACTTGTCCTGCAGGAACAGGAAGTGCTGCAGAATTGCATTTCTGGGTACCCTATTTTTTTCTACACGAATGAATGACAGGTCGCATGTTACAGGACGAAGATGCCATGGTGCGATCAAATTATGAATGGGTGTCTTGTGCGTGTCTGAAAGGGGGACATGGAGTGCAGAAGCCTCCTCCCTAACTCTGAGAGGGAACGGTAAGGGAATAGATGGCCTGTTTAAAAAGAGTTGTAAATTTGATGTATCGTTCATGATGGGATTTAAAGGATGGTTGGTCAAAGACACGATCTTGGATGCATACAACAGGTCAACATACTCCCGCTGATGACCTAGGCACCATTTGTCGCACTCGACATAAAGACTTTCAACAGGGCTAGTGCGGAATGCGCCACATGAGAGGCGAAGGCCAAGATGCAGCACTGGGTCGAGCATTTTCAGTGCTGTTTTTGTAGCCGACCCATACACGACACTGCCGTAGTCGAGCCGAGACCCCACCAACGCTGTGTACAGGCGCAGCAGGAGTTGTTTGTCGGCCCCATAAGATTGATGTGAGAGGACCTTAAGAATATTCATTGTTTTTAAGCATTTGCATTTGAGCTGTCTGATATGTGGGATGAATGTAAGTTTTTCGTCGAATAAAATACCTAAAAACTTGTGCTCCTTGTTCACAGGAATTGGCACATTCGCAAGAGTGATGTCTGGGTCCGGGTGGACGCCACGCCTCCTGGAGAACAGAACACAAGAGCTCTTCGCGGGATTAAGATTAAAGCCATTCTTGTCAGCCCAGCTGGCAAGTTTCTTGACGCCGAGCTGGACTTGACGTTCGCAGATGGACAGGTTACACGATTTAAAGGATATCTGCACGTCATCTACATACATCGAATAAGAGATTGTAGGTGGCAGTACCTTTCCAAGAGAGTTCATTTTTACTATGAAGAGGGTGCATCTCAACACTCCACCTTGCGGCACGCCATTTTCTTGCACGTGAACATTTGACAGTGCACAACCAACTCTGACGCGAAAGGTTCTCTCCGACATATAACTACAAAGGATGTTCAACATGTTGCCCGCAACACCGATTGACTTTAGGTCACTGAGGATACCGTACCGCCAAGCGGTGTCATAGGCTTTCTCTATGTCGAAAAACACCGTAAGACAAAATTGTTTATGCACAAAGGCATCCTTTATATATGTTTCAAGAGCTACGAGTTGATCGTTCGTTGATCGCCCCGCCCTGAAGCCTGCCTGGCAGCTCTCGAGAAGACCGTTGTACTCAAGGAAGTACACGAGCCTGCGATTTATCATCTTCTCGAGAAGCTTGCACAGGCAGCTGGTCAGGGCAATGGGTCGATAGCTAGCAGGAGAGGAAGGGTCCTTCCCTTCTTTCAAGAATGCTACAACTATAGCCTCCCTCCAAGACTTTGGAATGTGCCCCGAAAGCCATATCTTGTTGAAAAGGTGAAGAAGTGTTACTAGAGTGTCTGTGTGTAAGTTCTGTATCATTGTATATGTAATGTTGTCTGGGCCTGGCGCTGAGGGTTTACACATGCTTAGAGCAGCCCTCAGCTCATGTAGTGAAAACAGGGAGTTGTAAGAAGTCTGCGATTTGTTGTTGTCGCGTAGGGACTTCTTTTCGCAAGAGGCTTTATGTTTCAGGAAAGTGTTTGTGTAGTGTGCAGAGCTTGACACGTGTTGAAAGTGTTGTGCAAGTGTGTTAGCCTGATCTTCTAGTGTGTCCCCAGTCGTGCTGACCAAGGGCAGGCTATGTGTATGTTGTCCTTTAAGTTTACGTATTCGTGTCCATACCTTGCGTGTGTCTGTGTATGAATTTACGGATGTTATGAAGGAGCGCCAACTATCCCGTTTTGCTTCACGGCGCACGCGCTTTCCCAAGGCCTTTGCTCTTTTAAAAGAAATTAAGTTTGCCGAAGTGGGGTACCTGCGAAGGACACCCCACGCCTTGTTCTGGGCCTCTCGCGCCCGCCTACAGTCCTCGTTCCACCAGGGCCTCCTTGGGTTGCGGGATGCACTGGAGGCCTGGGGCATAGACTTTTCGGCGGCGTCGAGTATGTGTGCCGTGACGAGTTGGGCTGCTTCCTCCACGTGTAGGTGTTTTATGGTTGTGTGGTGTAGTTTAGATGTTTCTGTGAATGTGCTCCAGTTTGCTTTTGATTCATTAAACCTGTTATGGGAAGATGGACTGCATGGGCCTTTACCTATGTACGTTAGGGAAGTGGGGAAATGGTCACTACCATATGGGTCTGTGCCCACACCCCACTCAAGACATGGAAAGAGAACTGCGGAACCAATCGCCAAGTCAAGATGCGAGTATGTATTGTGTCCTAAGTTATGGTATGTAGGCTGTTTTTTGTTGAAAAGGCATGCTCCGGAGGATGTAAGAAACTTCTCTATCAGGCGACCGCGGGCATCCGTTCTGGAGGAGCCCCAAAGAGAGTTGTGCGCATTAAGGTCGCCTGTTAGTATGTATGGTTCGGGCAGCTGGTCAACCAACGCCTCGAAATCAGAGCTCAGAAGTGCAAAATCAGGAGGAATGTAAATGGAGCATACCGTTATCAACCTATTAAATATTATTAAGCGTATTGCTACAGCCTCAAGGATCGTGTTTAAAGTGACAGGGTGGCATGCTAAGGATTTCCGGACGATTATGGCCACACCGCCAGAAGAGTGTGTGCAGCCATCCCTGTCTTTCCTGTATACCAGGTAACTATTCAGGAAATTTGTGTGTTTAGAATTCAAATGTGTTTCCTGAACACACATTACACTTGGCTGATTAGCATGCAGTATTTCGTATACATCGTCAAGATTTTTAAGAAGGCCTCTACAGTTCCATTGAATTATGTTTTCTCTTCCCATTATTTAGTGTTAGAGCTACTGGAGTGTGTGTGTTTGTTTATGTGTCGTCTTTCGGGGCTGTGACTCTCGTCTTTTTTGGCTTGTCGGGAGGCTTTGGCGTCGGGACGCGTTCCTTGCGCTGCATTGCAGGCAGGAACGGCCTGACATCCATCTCGTCGTCGGATGTCCGAGGGGTGCCCGACGGACCGGGCCCCCCGGACTTGGCCCCCCCTCGGGAGCCCTTCGTTTGAGTCGCCACCGCCGAGGGCGTCCGGAGCGCCAGAGGTGGCACGGGCGGTGCGGTGGCGGTGGGAACCGGTGCGGGGCCCGTGGTGTCCATCACCTCGGTACCCTCCAACGCACTGGAGGATGGGGAGACAGAGGCGGGAGCGGCACCGGTCCCGACGGAAGAGGTTGCCACCACAACCGCTGCTGCCTCAGCAAGCGGCGTGATGGCGGGTTGGGCTGCCAGAGGCAACCCAGGGGGGGGCGGGGGAAGGACCAGGTCAGACTCGCTGAACTGGGTCCCTGTGGAAACGAGACGCCGCTCCGCCCCCCGGCGAGCTGCGTCGGCGTACCTCCCCAGGGGGAAAGAGGCGAACCTCTTTCGCGCCTCTGGGAAGGTAAGGTTCTCAGTGACTTTCACCTTGATGATCTCCTTCTCCTGTTTGAATTTCTCGCATGTTCTAGAGTAGGCCCCGTGGGGCCCCTGGCAGTTTGCACACATGAGGGTTTGCGATGGGCAGTTGTCTGATGGATGATCGTGTTGTGCGCACTTGGCGCATGTGAGTCGACCACGGCAGGCGGTAGTGCCATGCCCAAACCGCTGGCATTTAAAACACCGGCGGGGGTTGGGGATGTATGGCCTGACGGGGCAATGAATGAAACCTGCATTTACTGATTCAAGAACTGTGGAATGGTCAAAAGTCAATATTACATGTTTTGTTAGGATTTCCTTGTTGTCTCTACGAATCATGATACGCCTCACTGCTGTCACACCTTGGTCCTTAAGGCCTTCCAACAGATCGGTGTCAGTTTCATTCATTAGATCTGACTCAGAGATCACACCTTGGGAGCTATTAAGGCTGCGGTGGGGTGTGACCCTGATGTCGAGATCTGCGATGCGAGTTTGAGTCAAGAGATTTGTAGCTTGTTGCTTGTTATTCACTTCTACAAGAACTTCTCCTGTTCTGAGTTTTTTGGCTTTGTAGGACTGACCAACAATGCCCTCAAGAAATTTGGAGATCAGGAAGACAGACTTTGTGGCAAGGGGGTTCGACGGATCAACAGATTCGATTACCAAAAACCTAGCATAGTTGTCCGGCTTTCGGAAACTCGTCGTTGGCAACGGAGGAAAGGATACTTCGGTGCGGCCCCTTTTAGAGGGCCGATCTTTGGATTTGGAAAATTTGGAAGCCATATATCATAGTATAAAAGCAGGGAGACGGGGGTACTTTCTCCTTTGACCTTACCCTGGTAGCCAAAGAGGTCCCGGAGCTCCCTGCCTGGTGAACAGACAGGGAGCCCATCCGCCGGAGCTTGACCTGGGCTCCGACGGCCACCGTTCGTGGTTTCTAACCCTCCACCTATAAACACATTGCCACGGTTGGATCCAGCGTATGTTTAGGGGCTCGGGGTCCGCGGTATCGCCAGTACCGTCACCAAGATTGCTCAAGGTGCCCCGTGCGGGGACGACAGCCATCATGCTGCCGTGACATGGTCAGCTGTCGTGACGTCTGTCGTTACTAAAAGACTACGACAAAAATGGTGCAGTAGCAAAGCTGGTTGTCGTGACGACAGAATCTTGTAGCCACTACAGAGGCATAAATGCTGTCGTGACGTCTGTCGTTGCAACAGGAACACGACGAAAATGCTGCCGTAGCTGTCGTGACGACAGAGTCTGGTCGTCACTACAGATGCGGCTGCCGTGGCAAAATATGTCGCGATAGATGTAGCTGTCTACACAACAGCCAACAGTCGAACAAGATAATTCTGTCGTGAGGACAGCTTTGCAACTTCAGTTTGCAACTGGGGACTCGGGAGCAGAATTGAGTTTGCTATTTTGCTCGTTGCAACACGACGACTGACAAAACAAAACACACAATTGCGCCCTAAACCAGTCACCGCAACTCGTGACCTAGAAGAGCGCCTGTTAAAAGCCAATAAAGACGTTTCTTTCCATAAAAACCAAATTGTAGGTGAGAAAAAAAGCTGAAAGCAAACTCCACACCTACCCACACCGTGGCAGCAGGCGAACAGGGGAAGCACCAATGACAAAACTAAAAGAGAATCAATACAAATAAAGCAGACAAAATAAAGCCCTAACCACATCACGCGAAATCACGTGTCGCGCGAGCGTTGGCGTAGTTCGGCGTCAACGTGCGGGCCCGCAGGAGAGGGCGAGCAAAGGCATGAGACCGGCGAAGTCGCGCGCCAGTCGCTGCGTCGGCGGGCGTTGCTGGACGTTGCCATCCTGTTGAAGTCAATTATCAGCAGTTATTATCGGTTCTTGAACTGCACTTATCAAGACTTTAGCTTTAGAAAAAAAGGAAATCACTTGAAATCTCTATTCAATGCTAAGTAAGTTGGCGGGCAAATATTCAAATGCTGCGACATGTATCTCGTGTCATCACGGTCAAATCTGAACAAATTAAGATGGGATGATAAACGAAAACTAACCTCGCACAACTGCTTTACTTGCTTCTTGATTGAACCTTCATGTTATGTATCGACTGCA
This sequence comes from Haemaphysalis longicornis, assembly GCF_048455015.1. Taxonomy (NCBI): domain Eukaryota; kingdom Metazoa; phylum Arthropoda; class Arachnida; order Ixodida; family Ixodidae; genus Haemaphysalis; species Haemaphysalis longicornis. The sequence goes on along the minus strand of NW_027526407.1, from coordinate 10,981,221 downwards.
GGTTCATGAATTCAAAGTGTAAGCAAAACAAATTTAAGCGCTGCCTTTATACTGAGGTTACCTTAAATCGTCATTTGTAGGTTAAAAGGCAATATACTCTGGCACCCTGGCTGTACCCTGTAAAAAAACTGATCGAACCGTCGCCGCCAAAAAAAAAGGGATTTTACGGATTCGAACCACGGACTTCAAAACAGAAGTCCGGCGCTTAACCACTCGACCACCCCAGGAGACCGGAATACTCGGATAATTTGGTGTACCAAAGAAGGCTGCGATACGAATAGTGTCGGGTGTGCTTTGTTTTGGTCGTGTTTGAGAGATTTGAGCAGTGGTATCGCTTGTTTCTTGCGCACCAATCTTGGAGCCGAGGACAATAATGCTAGTTCTACAAGCGATGTAACCACAGGTCTCTTATTTGAGTCAAGAAAAGCTATCGCACATCCCCGGTCTCCCCTGCGCAAGCCACGGGAGCTACCAATGCAATGGAATGCGCCGCTGAAATTCTGGCGTTGATAACGCTTGCTCGTCAAGCACCGATCTTGCAGACAAGCCGCCTTATGCTTATAATGGATGCGATGTAGCCACACTTCCCTTATTTAACTCAGACAAAGCTATCGCACATCCCCGATCTCCCCGATGAAAGCCGAACAAGCCACAAATAGATGAGCGCTTGCGAACAGAAATAGCTTTCAATTAGTCTCAAGGCAACCTATTCCCGCAAGTAAAAATAAATAGTTTTTTTTAAGAGCGAATGCTCTTTATAAGCGACCCCAAACCATCCACCGCCGGCGTCGGCGGCGGCGTCCGCAGTGCTCTTTAAAGAAAAAACAGCATCCGGCGCCAGGTTTCGATCCGAGGACTTTGCGGGCCGCAGCGCGACGCGCTACCGACCAAGCCACAGACTTTTTTTTTTTTTTCTTTATTGCCTGCTTTGGCACATACAGAACACAGACATTCATTCACAGACAGCCGTCAACCTGACTTTGGTTGACGTCATGTGTTTAAAAGTCCCTTAGATGTACCAACGATTCCATGTCTGCAAGACATTCGGGCGGATTCGACACATATTTTTGATTTTCCACGTATTCACTCATTGCCTCTCTAAAATACTGCCTCGCGCTTCGCGCATCGATGTCAGAGTACCTTGCGGCCATTCTTGCTTTCCAAATAGAGCTCAATCCAACAAGCATGATCAGGTCGTAAGGCATACCATCCTCGTTTTCAACAGGCAAGTACCGTATGCCTTGGGCATCCACAGGCAGATCCTTTTTCAGAGTTCGTTGGAGCACATCCCACAGGAACACAGACGCGACGGTGATATCAGTGTTAGACGCGCCTTATATCTTTAACGCATTCAAACTACGTCGTCAGCGGCGTGCGTTGGCGACTCAGCGGCGTTATAGCGGCTTGATAACTGCGTGGTGTACACGTGATACTACAAACCCGATGGAAGAGATGGAAGAGAAGGCGGCGAGGGGGTGGGCTGCGGGGGCCGAGCGCAAGCGCCGCAAGCGGGCCGACAACCGTGCATTCGCACTTTCACATTCTCCCCCTCGGGGAAATGCGGGGGAATTTTTTCTGCTGATAGGGATGACCACAAACCACTTGAAGAAGACGGACGCGGTCGCCCGCTTTCCGATGCTCTCTCGCGCTGTGCCGACGCCGATATCTGGCAAGCGTAGTCATCGGCGTCGCTCGGGCGTCAGCTCGCGTCGGCATGCATTTCTGGCGACGATGTCGACGCGAGAAAACGCCGAAAGTGCGCGGCATGTGGTTGGGCCTCAAAGCAGCCCCGACCACTGCATTAAGAAAACAGAACCAGCGCACATATTAGTAGCCACGCACAGTGCAGAGAAATGGTGCAGAAACCGATGTGATATAACGACATGAAAGAACCAAAAGAATTGTGCCAAAGTTTGAAGCTGCTATCACTGGTTACTACAGTGCTAATTTTTACCAAAAGGTTTTTAACCTGTTAATAATTCTGTTCATTATTACAACCAAAAAGATTGAGGTTGCATGTATCTTAATTCGCTTCATCGGCTTCATCTTCTGGAATCAACCAACGCTGCCTATATAGGCCGACTGAAGCCGTAGCCAGCCGTAGCCGCAGCCATCAGTGTTGCACCAAAAACATTACAAAGCGTTTCTTTTCTTGCGCTGGTCGATCGTTATCGTATACACGTAGTGTGACCGTGTAACAAAGCGTAACCATGTAACGTTTTCGTTCAGTATGTTTTGGAAGGTAGAAGAAAAGTCGTTGTGCCTACGGACTAGCGTAATTTTTTTTCTGGTGGACGTCGACGACTACGAGCGTGGCGTGGGAAGTGTTTTGGCTCGGCGACACCGAGACGCGGGGAAATTATTCGAGGGCACCATCGTTCACAAGACCGGTAAGTGTTTTTACCCTTAATTTGTGCGCAACAGTGTCTGAGCGTTCTTTAGTAGTTTTACATCTGCCACTAACCGCATAAAGTAAGGAATGAATTTCAGCATGCCGGCGGAGCAGTCGGAAGGCGCGGAGATCCGCTTCACCGTATATGGCGCCGACGCCGAAGAAAATGCCTCGTATTACCACCTCGCACACATTTCCAAGTAACACGCTCTATTCAGGACTGTGCTTGCTACCAGTTAGTCGGGTTAAGAATTCATCTGCATTGTTCGTGTCGGTGTCGAGTAGTCACCAAGCCACATTCTCACGTACAGGTCCGCGCAAAAGTAAACGGAGCACGGGAGCGGTGGCCGAACTGCATCGCTGCGCCGCGTATGGGCGCCGACGGGAACCATGGAGCGCCGGTCAAAGAGTGTGTTCGCACTGCCCCCGCCACCCTATCTGATATGTTTAATCGCCGCTCTGCTGGCGTGTCATGCTCGGCGGGATGGTCTTCAAAAGGCAGCGCGGGGCTATAGAGGGGCGCTGTTGGCATTGCCGCTCGCAGGCATCAGCGGCGACCGCATCCGCTGCTCATGAGCTGGACGAAGCTGCGCGCTCCCGGAAACGTGCCTTGTTGGGCCCTGTAAAGGGCGGCATAAAATTGTAGGCCGCTGTGGTTCGGCATAGCATGTCATTGCTATATAATTAATTGTCAGCCGACAGCAAAATTGCCGTGTACAATATAGCAAGCACATTCACAGACATTTTCGTTGTACGGAACAAAATCCCGCTAACGAGATTTCTTTTACTTTGGGTTTGTCCCATGTTATTGATGCCGGTCAGTCCAGGTCTGTTCTGAAGAAAGGAAAAAAAAATATGTCCATGCGGGGAAATTTCTGTATTAAAGAACACCGGAAAGAATAGGTACAACCGTTGACTGCTATTACAGGGGGCCTCATAGGGCGCATATTCTGTTTCGCATTAAAACCGACGTTGTTATTTTTAACGAGCACCTTATATTGGTATAGAAAGTGTTGCAGATTTAAATTAAACTCCGATGATGATGATGATGATTCCTATTGGTTTTCCCTTTGAAGCGGTGTGATGACATGTCATCTTACCAAAAAGGACTAATATAACCATGTTTTACACTCTTGGCTTAGTACTAGCGCTGCTTAGGGCAGGCACTAACGCTTATTAGGCCCGAACTACTTTCTTTTCCCTTTTACAGGTGGTAACTGTCCTAGGCAATATTCTCCTCTCTGCTTTTCGTCCACCAGCATTCTAATCTTCTTTTCGTCCCCTCGACAGCCTTGAAGTTAACTTCCTCTCTGATACCCTTAAATCCTAGGGCTTCTGAAAGCCCAATATTCCCTTCATGTAGATTTGGATGGATACCCTCACATTCTAACACTATGTGCCGCATAGTTTCTGTTTCTTTTCCGCAGACCACGCATACCCCATCATTTTGTGAATACTTCCCCACAAAACTCTTAGTTCGCAGGCAACCTGCTCTAGCCTCAAAAAGCAAAGCAGTGCCCTGGGAATTATCGTAGAAATTTTCCTGTCTGATGTTCATCTTCTCAGCCCTGTACATCTCTAACGACGTTTTAGCCTCCATTTTTTCCCTCCATTTATTCATTTCAATCTGCCTTGCCTCTTTGTTGGTTACCTTGGCTGTTTTGGATTCCCCACTGTTCTTTCCGTATTTCATCGTTAGCCTTCTAGTCTTTCTTAACCACTACGTGTCCACGCTTTTCAAGTATAGGTACCTAAAAACCTTAGCTGCCCACCTTCGTTGATCCATTGCCCTCAACCTCATCTCAAAGCATATTTTACTTTGAGCTTCTCTAACTTCAAACAACGCCCAGCCCATATCTCCCTGAACTGCTTCGTTAGTTGTTTTTCCATGCGCGGCTAAGGCCAAACGTCCTACCTTTCTCTGGTTTACTTCAAGGCCTGATAGAACGTCTGATTTTAAGCAGAGTACAGCATTCGCAAACGTGAGACCCGGAACCATTACACCTTTCCACATTCCTCTTACTACTTCATATTTGTTATACCCCCACAGAGCTCTATGCTTCATTATAGCTGCGTTTCGCTTTCCCTTAACCTTAAGTTGCTCCTCGTGAGTACTTAAGTAGTTATCCCCTTCGTTTATCCACACTCCCAAATATTTATATTCCTTCACTCTAGGTGATTCGCCTCGCTGGATAGGCACTACGTCGGTGGTAGCGTCATTAAAAACCATTATTCCTGATTTTTCTGCACTGAAATATAACCCGAGGTCAGTGGCTTCCTGGCCGCAAATATTTATTAGCCGCTGCATATCGGTTTGGTTATCGGCTAAAAGAACAATGTAGTCTGCGTATAACATTCCCGGAATATGCTGTTGTACCACTTCGCCTTGCAGCATATGGGTTAGGCTAAAGCCTACTTGACTTTCTTCCTGTTTCTTTTCTAACCCTGCCATGTAAAGCATGAATTGAATTGAAAGATCGCTTCACCGCATGACCTCAGTGTCTTACAAAAGAGCACCATCAAGGCCTCAAAATGACCGATGACGAGTATAGTCGTCATGGCCGATGGCGACCACGCTCTTAATCGGTTAACTTGGACAAGATCTTATGACAGCTATCCTCGTCAACGGGAGCCAAAGGGTTAATGCGACAACAAAATATGCGCCCTATGAGGCCCGCTGTAATAGCAGGCAACGATTGTACCTATTCTTTACGGTGTTCTCAAATACAGAATTTCCACGACATGGACATTGCTTATTTCCCTTTTTCCAGAACAGACCTGGACTGACCGGCAGCAATAACTTGGGACAAACCCAAAATTAAAGAAGAAATATCGTAAGCGAGATTTTTTTTCGAACCACGAAAATGTCTGTGAATGTGCTTTCTATATTGTACACGGCAATTTTGTTGCCGGCGGGCAATTAATTATATAGCAATGACATGCTGTGCCGAACCGCAGTGGCCTACAGTTTTATGCCGCCCTTTACAGCGCGCAACAAGGCACGTTTTCGGGCGCGCGCAGCTTCGTCCAGCTTATGAGCAGCGGATGCGGTCGCCGCTGATGCCTGCGAGCGGCAATGCCAACAGCGCCCCTCTATAGCCCCGCGCTGCCTTTAGAAAACCGTCGCCCGTAGCATGACACACCAGCGTAGCGGTGAATAAACATATCAGATAGGGCGGCACGGGCAGTGCGAACACATTCTTTGACAGGCGCTGCATGGTTCCCGTCGGCGCCCATACGCGGCGCAGCGATGCAGTTCGGGCACCGCTCCCTTGCTCCGTTTACTTCTGCGCGGACCTGTACATACAGTCGGCAAAAGGCTTTAACGCGCGAGCGGCGTGCTTCGAAGTGCGCGAGATACACGTAGTGATAACGCCTGGTTTGTGATAGGTAGAATGTGCGCATGCGAGGCCCGTATCAGCGTGATGGCTGTATCTTCTTGCCGTACCCGTCACCTTGGCTTCCACGCCTTCTTTGACCGTAATGAGCGCTGCGTGCCTGCGCAGCCGGGCCGGCAAACAAAATCGGAGATTACCCACCTTAGCACACGTTGTGCGAGTTTTAAATGCAGAGCATTTCTTAGCCTCGCCTCTTCCTGCGTCGGACGGCGTTCACAGCTCCGCGTCCGCAGCAGGTGCGCGCATGCGTCGTAGTCAGCCCGTTCACTCGTCACCCCCGGAACGCTCCGTCGCGGTCTCGGCCACGGCCGGGCTGGAGGAGCGGCGGGCGCGCACTTTCATATGAAAGTGCGTGCTCGCCGTTCCTCCAGTCCAGCCGTGTCTCGGCGTAACAGGTGCGTGATAGCAGCGCGGTGGGGCGTAGAAGAGCGCGCGCTGCTTGCGCATGCGCGCTCTTCCCCCCGTACCGCTCTCCCTCTACTGCGCGCGCTTCAAATATAAAGCCGCTAGCGGTCGCTCGTGCTTCAGTCACTGCGTTGCTCCTTCCTTCCTTGGTTGACGTTTGCTCCCACGTTTACTCGTGTCTGCTACTCCAGCATCACGGAAGAAGCGATGGAAGCAACACTGCCTTCAACCAGTACTGAGGCCCCAATGCTCTGCATTTACTCGTGTTCCCCTCGCGGGAAGGCGCGGGAATTTTTTCGTCTGCATTAGTCTTGGTGCACAGCTGTTCATTGTGTTAACGTTCCGCCAATAGCTGCATGAGTCCCGTGAGCGCCAATATCCGGTTTCTGGGCTGGGCTTTGCATGTCACTGCTGACGGGCTCACGCCACAATACTTACTGTACTGCTCAAGCGATCACGGACCGATATCTAGTCGCTATAAAACACCGGCAGCGGTGCGTTTTCGGCAATTGTCGTTCGTTGTCTCGAACACAGGAAAAAAACTCCTGTCTAACTTCTGTAGGGAACCGCAAAAAAAGCGTTTCACGTAGATAAACGCATCCAACGCTCTACTACCAATCGCTCATTGCCGCTATTGTTTCCCTGCCCGGCAGTGCAGGCAGCGCTTCTCACGACGAAAGAAGGTACGGACGTCAAGGCGACGGGCACAGCGACAAGGGAAAGAGCCATCGCGCTGATGCGGGTCGCCCATGTTTACATTCTACCGGTCTCAAACCAGGCGTTATCACTAAGTGTCTCGCGCGCGGTCCAGAGCACGCCGCTCGCGCGTTATAGACAAGCCTTTTGCCGACTGTACGAGCTTCGAAGTGGTGGTTTTTCTTTGAAGGCCGTCTTGCCAGCATCCACTACAGTAATGCTATTTGTAAATGCTCTTCTCAAACATGACGCACATAAACGCCAATGCGCTACAATAGCCACCGCTTTCAGGTATGTTTATCAGTGGGAGTCAATATTTGCGTTAAAGTTGACCTGATAACTATCATTAAACACGTGTAAAATGACACTGAAGTGTGCTGGTTGCTCTAAATAGGTGTCGTTTTGGTGGAAGAGGCTCGGAGAAAGTCGGGCATGTTATTTCTTGACCTCTGATTGCAGGCAGACAAAAAAACTGCGAAGGCAAAGAAAAGATCAGCGGAGGTCGACATCATTCTTCGAGCTGCCGCAAGGGAACAAGACCCTGTAGCAGTTTTAAGGAAGAGGGTCGTGCACTTGAAGGCCGAGATGCGGGGGCTGCGACCACTCAACATGGAGCGGCCAGCTAGTTCTTTTCACCAGTGCGTAAACAATGCTCCATCGGGGTGCATGGCAGTTTATCACTATTAAGAGCTAAGCAACGTACCAGATAGTGCAGTTGCTATCATGCTTAGTTAGCTCTAACGTCAACTGTTGCAAGGAAGGTTTCACTTCCTCAAACATGCGGCATTACTATCTAAGGATCCTACACCCTGATTGAACAGGGGCCTTTCTTTGGGTGGATGAAAACGAAACTGCCCTGCAGCATGACCTTGTCACGTGGCTTATATATGAAGATTTTGAGGTATTGGTTTATCTAGTTGCTAGCCATTGCCTTTTTAGGCACTGCATAAATTACTGCCCGTTGAAAGTGCTTTACTCACTGTAAAGGATTTTGACAATGAGATTGTTTGGAAGAGAAGGCCAAGTAAAAAAAATTCATCAAACTGCAATTTATTGAAAGTGCAGGAACACGGCAATGCTGCTTTATGTTTGTAGCAGACTTGTTAACAATGTGACCATGAGTGGGCAACACAACTTATTGCTCTAGATTTTTCATACAGGCCCAACCCTAGAAGTGACTTGTTAGTCTCATAAAAGGACGCTCTGCACCTATGTAGAATGACTTCTTTGCGATATTGTGCGTGCTCAGAATGGTATTGACCAACGTTTAAATTCCTTTAAAAGCGGAGCAATTAATTAAAACTGTTTCCCTGTGCTGCTTATTGTTTTAAGACTGCAACACTTTTTCATGTGACTCAGGCACCTCTGTCGAGCAAATTTGGTTGTGTGCTACACACACAGTAAGGGAAACAGACAGCCCCATGTTTGTTCGCTAGAATAAAGCTCGAGTCCGTCCAAGTTTAATTCAGTAAAACGAGTAGTAAGTACGCTGCGTTGCAAATTGTGAACAAAGGCGGTTTGTTTCGTGCACTTCGTCGACTGTGCCCGGCTTCACAGCTCATCTATGTGGAGCCATTGTGTTTAGTTCTATGAAATGGCAGAGGTTAAGGACACAGTTTTGCCTGTCAAATTTTCAGTCTTTTTATGTGTTTTGCCATTTTCTTGCATTACAAGTACTGTTTAGTTCTATCCATGCAGATCCCTTCTGGCACTGCATGCAGATGAAGGGCTGTGAACCAGGAGACATGCACAAGCGACACATGCTGCTAGCGAGATATTGTCACGAAGCCAAGGACGACGCAGTTGTTTGGGAAAGAAACAAGTTTATTGGAGCGAACTTGTGCTCCCCTAACAACCGAAAAGAATACAGAGGCGGCGAAGCAGCGGTCAACAAAGTGACGTACGTGCGTCGGCGAGCGTCGCAGAATCGAATGCCCCGGCGTCCGCACTGCAGGCTTTTAATCTTTCGGCGCGCGTGGTTCTCGAAGCGTCGATTCGCATCGAGAACATAGTAGATCCAAGAAGTTTATTCTGGGCTGTTCACGTTAGGTCGGAATTCTCTCCCTATCACAACAGATAACACATGTGGCACAGAAAGAAAGAATGGAGCACGCGCTTCTCTTGGCGCAGAGATAACACAGACCGGCGCAGCCGGGCGGTAAAAGCAAAACACAAATAAACAAACCCAATGTATGGTTCGCGGCATTACCCCCCCTCTAAGAGTGCATCGACCCGATGCTAACAAAAGCGACAGTCCGAACAAATGAAAATAAAAGTTCGTCATCGTCTGTAGAAAGGTTTTAAACGAACCACGTGGACGACTTCAGGCCGCGTGCGTTCTTATGATGTGCCGGAGTCACCATCGGGGATCACTTCGTAGGTAAGTTGGCCAACACGTCGTAGAATCTGGTAGGGTCCGAAATACCGTCGCAGGAGCTTCTCACTGAGTCCGCGTCGTCGGATGGGAGTCCAAACCCACACACGATCCCCTGGTTGGTACTCGGCGTCTCGGCGTCGGAGGTTGTAGCGGCCCGCATCCACCAGCTGCTGGTCCGTTATACGAACTCGAGCGAGCTGGCGGGCCTCCTCCGCACGTTGAAGATATCCATGGGCGTCGGCGTTGAGGTCGTCGTCATCTACGTGCGGAAGCATTGCGTCGAGCATCGTAGTCGGCCTTCTACCGTAGACAAGCTCGAACGGCGTCAGCTGCGTCGTCTCCTGGATAACCGTGTTGTACGCGAACGTGACGTACGGGAGTACTTCGGCCCAAGTCTTATGTTCAACGTCAACGTACATTGACAGCAAATCTGCGATTGTCTTATTCAGACGTTCTGTTAGTCCGTTCGTTTGGGGGTGGTAAGCCGTCGTTCTTCGGTGATCCGTGTTGCTGTAGCGTAATACTCCTTGCATCAGCTCCGCAGTAAATGCCGTTCCGCGGTCTGTGATTAGGACTTCCGGGGCTCCATGTCGCAGCACAACTTGGCCTATAAAGAACTTCGCCACTTCTTGTGCATTCCCCGTCGGAAGAGCGGCGGTCTCTGCGTAGCGCGTCATGTAGTCTGTCGCTACGACAATCCACTTGTTCTGTGATCGTGACATAGGGAACGGGCCTAAAAGGTCCATTCCAATCTGTTGAAATGGTCTCGATGGGACGGCGATCGGTTGCAGAAATCCGGCGGGTCTTGTCGGCGGCGTTTTTCGTCGCGGGCAGTCACGGCAGCTCCGGACGTAGTGGGTGACGTCAGAGGTAAGGCCGGGCCAGTAGTACCTCGCCTTGATTTTTCCAATAGTGCGGGCTGTGCCCAGATGTCCGGAAGACGGGTCGTCGTGGCACGCTTCCAAAATTTCGTTACGAAGGTCCGTGGGGATGACGAGAAGGTAATTTGCTCTTGTTCCGGGGCTGAAATTCTTCTTCACGAGGACGGAGTTTCTCAGGCTGAATGCTGGTAAGCTGCGTTTGAAGGTCCTAGGAACGGCAACGTTGCATCCCTCTAGGTACTCGATTATGACGCGTAAGCCGGGGTCGGCACGCTGCTTGGCGGCTAGGTCGCTCTCCGTCACGATCCCGAAGAACGCGCTGTCTTCATCAGAGTCTTGTGGTGGTGGGTCGACGGGGGCGCGGGACAGGCAGTCGGCGTCGGAGTGTTTCCTGCCGGATTTATAAACGACTGTAACGTCGAACTCCTGCAGGCGCAAGCTCCACCGCCCAAGACGGCCAGAGGGGTCCTTCAAGTTGGCGAGCCAACACAGCGCATGGTGGTCTGTTACAACGTTGAATGGCCTTCCATACACGTATGGGCGAAATTTTGAAATAGCCCATATAATAGCCAAGCACTCTTTCTCAGAGGCAGAATAGTTTTTCTCCTCCTTCGACAGACCACGACCGGCATAGGCGATTACCCTTTCGCAGCCGCTTTGCTTTTGGACAAGGACGGCACCCAAGCCTATATCACTGGCGTCCGTGTGCATTTCTGTTTCGGCATTTTCGTCGAATTGAGCGAGCACGGGCGGGCTTTGCAGGCGTTTTTGCAGCTCGCAGAATGCTTTTTCTTGGTCGTTTTCCCAGCTGAAAGGGGTGCTATCTTTCGTCAAGCGCGTGAGTGGCTCTGCAATGCGTGCGAAGTTTGCGACGAAGCGCCGGTAGTATGCGCACAGCCCGAGAAATCTTCGCACGCCCTTGTCTTTCGGCCTTGGGAAGTTCGTAATGGCTGAAGTTTTTGCCGGGTCAGGTAGGACTCCCGCGGCGTTGACGACGTGGCCCAAGAACTTGAGTTCCCCGTATGCGAAACGGCACTTTTCAGGCTTTAGCGTCACCCCGACGTACGAATGGCCTCGAGTACAGACTCCAACCTTGCAAGGTGTTCGTCGAACGTCCGCGCGAATACCACTACGTCGTCGAGGTATACCAGGCAGGTGTGCCACTTAAGGCCAGCTAGCAGAGTGTCCATGACTCTCTGAAACGTCGCTGGTGCTGTGCACAGCCCAAACGGCATCACCTTGAACTCGTATAGGCCGTCTGGGGTTATAAATGCAGTCTTCTCTCGGTCTCTCTCGTCCACTTCAATTTGCCAGTAGCCGGTCTTCAGGTCCATCGATGAGAAGTACTTCGCGTGGCAGAGGTGGTCGAGGGCGTCGTCGATTCGGGGCAGGGGGTACACGTCTTTTTTCGTGATTTTGTTCAGTCGCCGGTAGTCAACGCAAAACCTTAATGTGCCGTCTTTTTTCTTTGCGAGTACGACGGGCGCAGCCCAGGGGCTTTTCGATGGCTGTATAATGTCGTCGCTGAGCATGTCGTCGACTTGGGTTTGGATGGCTTCCCGTTCGTGTGAAGAGACGCGGTACGGTGACTGTCGGGTAGGTCGGGCTCCATCTTCGGTTATTATTCGGTGCTTCGCTAGAGGGGTCTGACGTAGTTTTGCGCTCGACGAAAAACATTCGCTATAGCGACGCAGCAAAGCCAATAATTTGTTCCGTTGTTCTTGCGGTAGCGCCGGATTCACGTCGAAGGGCTGCGGCAGCTAGAAGGTTTCTACGGGTGTGCGTTCAAAGTCGGCGACCGCGATCACGTCACTTGCTTCTTGCGTTTCTTCGAGGAATGCAATTGCCGCGCCCTTGTTTAAATGCTGGTACTCCTCGGTGAAATTAGTAACCAAAATGTGGGATTGGTGTTCCTTGAAGCGCGCAATGCCTCTTGCGACAGACACACCACGGTCGAGAAGCACCCTTTGATCAGTGTCTACGATAGCGTCGACGTCAGGAGCAGCATCTTCACAGTAGACTGCGACCATCAAGCTTGCGCGGGGTGGCAGGGTGACATGATCATCGGCAATCCTTACAGCAGCACGTCGTTCGGGGTTCGGCTCTGGCGTCATGGAGTGATGGGGGGAAAAAGTTATTGACTTAGCCTGCAGATCGATTATTGCACCGTTGTCCATCAAAAAGTCCATTCCAAGAATTACGTCGCGGGAGCAGTTAGGCAGAACGACGAACGCCGCAGGGTACGTTGTGCCGTCTATGGTGACGCGCGATGTGCACGTTCCACTTGGCGTCATGAGGTGGCCTCCTGCTGTGCGTATGTGCGGACCGTCCCATTTGGTCATAACTTTCTTCAGTTTAGACGCCAATGGTCCGCTCATTACCGAATAGTCAGCTCCCGTGTCTACGAGGGCGACTACGTCAAAGCCGTCGATGGACACCTTGACGTCAGATGCAGTCTTCCTCGAGTTCCGGGTTCGTCGGGGCGTCGTATCTCTGCTTGTACGTGTTGACGGTCGGGCACTGTGCATCGTCGTTGTCGTCGTCGTCTCGGTCAGGTCGAACACGCGTCGCGCCGTGTAGCTGTCGTCGTGTTCGGGAGTCTCGTCAGGGTTAGGTCAGGTCGTCGGGATGAGGGCATGTCGTGAATCACTGTCTTCAGCGCGTCCTTGCGTCGTTGGAGGGTTTCCAGTTTTTCGCCGTAGAGCAACTTCACCTCCAGAAGTTGCTGCTTTTAGTTTCACCCGCGTGGGCTGGGGGACCTTCCACGTGCGAAATCAGCATTGCTACGGCGGTTAGGCGACTGGTATGGGTAGGGCGACGGCGATTCGTGTGAGCGGGCTGGTCCTCGTTTGGTGTTGGACAGGTATTCGTCGATCTCGGTAGGGCGCTGGCCGGGTCGGGGGAGTGGGGCGTCGACGGAGAAACCACGCAGTCCGAGTCTCTTGTATGGGCAGCGACGGTAGATGTGGCCAGCCTCTCCGCAGTGGTAGCACAGAGGACGGTTATCGGGAGTTCGCCATACGTCTGTCTTCCTCGGCGTCTGGTTTCGGGCTACCGGGGGTCGGGCGGGTGACAGTGGGCGGCGGTACGGCGGGGCCTCTTGACGGCGTGTTGGAGCAGGGCGGGGTCGAAGAACAGCAGCGGAGTATGTCATAGCTTGTGGCTCTCGGGGTACCTCGGATGGCGTAGAAATTCCCAACGCTTGTTGCACTTCTTCTCTAATCACGTCGGTGAGGGAAGTGACTTGGGGCTGCGGCGGCGTTGAGAGAAGTTTCCGCAGCTCCTCTCTCACTATTTCGCGGATAGTCTCGCGTAGGCTTTCGGCCGGGATCCGCGTGCTGCCAAAGTCGTTCGCATTGGCCGCGCCAACAAAGTTGCGGTCATACTGCTTAGCACGCATTTCAAGGGCTTTCTCAATGGTGCTGGCTTCGGTCACGAATTCGGCGACGGTTTTGGACGGATTTCGGACAAGTCCAGCAAACAGTTGCTCCTTCACTCCGCGCATTAAGAAGCGTAACTTCTTTTCTTCCGTCATTTCGGGGTCCGCGGCGAAATAGCTGCTTCATCTCCTCAACGAAGATCACGACGCCTTCGTTGGGGTGTTGCGTGCGTGTTTCCAACAAAAGGGCGGCTCTTTCTTTCCGCACGACGGTAGTGAAGGTCTTAGTGAACTTGCTTTTGAACTGAGCCCAGTTTGTCAAGGAGCTCTCGTGGTTCTCGAACCAAGTGCGAGCCGAATCTTCCAAGTAAAAGAAAACATGGCGGAACGTTTCTGCGTCGTGCCACCTGTTGAATTTCCGGACGCGCTCCAGTTTCTCCAACCATTCTTCTGGGTCTTCTGCGGGGGCTCCTCGGAATGATGGCGGTTCCCGTGGCTGCTGCAGAACGACAGGAGGATTGGCTTGGTTGAGCATGGTGCTGGTTGCGACGTCTTTCTTCTTCGTCTTCTCCGGTAGTAGATAGTAGACCGAACTCGGGTGGTAAATCTTGCACGCGGAGGCTGGCTCTTGTTCGACCGGCTTGGCGGCTTCCAGAGGTTGTAGTGGGCATGAAGGGTGCGTACCCAGCCCCTCCACCAGATGTCACGAAGCCAAGGACGACGCAGTTGTTTGGGAAAGAAACAAGTTTATTAGGGCGAACTTGTGCTCCCCTAACAACTGAAAAGAATACAGAGGCGGCGAAGCAGCGGTCAACAAAGTGACGTACGTGCGTCGGCGAGCCTCGCAGAATCGAATGCCCCGGCGTCCGAACTGCAGGCTTTCGACGGTTCTCGAAACGTCGATTCGCATCGAGAACATAGTAGATCCAAGAAGTTTATTCTGGGGCGGTATTCTCGTAACTGTCCTTTTTGAAAACGTCCCTTTTGAGTCCCTTTCATCGTGACGTACTTCCGGTTAAGCAGTCGGCGTTGGCAGTAGGTTTGCTGCGCTTGCGTTACGTCACTTCCTGTTGTTTGCTTTTAGCCAATCAGGGCTCGCCAAAAGGGACACTTTTGAAAGGGACGCAAAAGGGACAAAACTCGAGAATACCGCCCCTGGGCTGTTCACGTTAGATCGGAATGCTCTCCCTATCACAACAGATAACACATGCGGCACAGAAAGAAAGAATGGAACACGCGCTTCCCTTGGCGCAGAGATAACACAGACCGGCGCAGCCGGGCGGTAAAAGCAAAACACAAATAAACAAACCCAATGTATGGTTCGCGGCAATATCAAGCACGAGGGTTCGTGGATCTGCACCAATAACAACGTTCATGTTTACCAATTTGGTTGCTGAAAACCTAGGCCAGTGTTTCTACTGTTTTAAAGGAACCCTTCAGCACTTATCATCGACTACTCGGAATATAGTTCGGGATAAAGTCTATTGTTCTAGAAATCGCCTCTCCAAGAATTAGGAAAAGCCCTTTACTGTCATCGAAACTACGCACGATCAGAAATCGCGCATAGTTGTTCCCTCTCAACTCGACTGCGGACAATGCAACGAAAGCTGTGTGCTCTTTCCTGGAGAGGGGGCGGCTTGCGGCGTTCTCTTCGTCGTCCTTGGACATATCATAGGCGGGAAAGTATTCTCCGCAACGCGGGGGATGGGGGGGGGGGGTCAATTTCTGGTTTGGTGCCACAAAAAAGCAGCCATGACTCCCTGCTTGAAATACGCGCGGTCAGGCTGGTAGGGCGTTTTTGAAACAATAAACATTTGTTGTTGAGTGGTCTCGTTGAAAGGAGAGTATTGAGTTTTTCACACAAACTCTGTGCGCACTCAAGAAAAGAAGTACCGAACTGCGCGTGCAGGTTCAGACATAGAAAAGGTTGGTACACAGTGCCGATGACGGCGAATACTCACACGAATTATGAGAAATAAGTCGCAAAGTGGACCAGCGACAGCCAATTGAACAGCCATGGCCGCAATGACGTCGTTTAGGCCATACCAAGAGTGCATAATGAGCAAAATTGTAGAGAGCGTGGTTGGTTTTGCGCATCTCACAACAATTTTCGTGCTCACCGCTTCACATGGACTTGTAATATTTGGCTCAGGTATTCCTGGCAGTGTAATATAAACATTGTGCAGGTTTACTGGCACTGTTTAAAGCGTGTTGCAGGTTCCTTTTATTCCAAAAGGGTCGGTTACTGAAATAGAGGCATTTTTTTATTGTCTGCATTGATAGTTTGATTGTTTAAATTGACTTGGCAACTATGCGCCTCGACCGAGAAGACTGGAGTTCGCGCTGCGCGCAAATTTTCCATTAAGGAGTACCGGCATTTTTGCTTTTCAATTTGTTTTTAATTTGCTGAACATTTATCGTTGCTTACCTTCACTTAGATTTATGAGCTGGCGTATACTCTTTGGGGGAAGTTTTATGAGTATGATGTCAGTCTGTTGTAATTTAACTCCCGTTACCGCTGGAAAACTGTCCGATTTTAAGGGGTCAAAGAAGACATTTCTTTTCTGCAAAAATCTTTGGTAAGCACTAATTACAGGAACAAAAAATTCAGAATATCTAATGCCTTTTCCAAAAACCCCAGTTTTTTTAATGTTTTCACACATAGTTGCAAAAAATAGCAAAATCACAATTTTTGTCAAGTTGTCAAAAATTGATACAAAAGGAGTTGTGTACAACGAACCAAAAACAGAAAAAATTTCGGATATATATTTTGTACGTAACATTCCAAAAACACGTCATAGAAAAATTGTTGGCTTACGTGGCAATATATGCGGAGATAAAAAAAAGTAGCTCGGGTGGTGCCCGCAACTTGCGGTGAAGCCCAACCTGCGTTCCAAGACGGGCAATTTTGGGTGGTTCTCTGGAAGAAATCGGGCGATTTGACATTATCACAGGCACCAATATGTCTCCGTTTGACGTAATAACTTTTTGTCAGTGACTGAAGTTGCATTTACAGCCAGCACAATATTCGGGACAAGCACGCGATGCGGAAAAACATGCATGGAGTTGAAAACGAAACTCCGCGGTTGACACTTGTTGATGTTCACTGTCAGTTATCTCTAAAAACATAAACTTGCTGGTTATTATCGTCTTATGACTCGCTATTGTAGCTTTGTTTACAGTAATGCAGTGCAATGCACTAAAATCGTGCCCTGCAAACTTTACCCAAGTAGCTGCTCTGCGATAACAAAAAAACAGTACTACGAGCCTCCAGCTTTGCAGAGCACGTAACATTTTTGAAATGAAACAGTACAAAAGGTATTGGAGACCATCCGAATACACATTGCAATTAAGGAGCACCACTAGACCTCTGGAGATACCATTGTATGGAAACGAAACTTGCAGGCGGACAGCTGGCGGTGTGTAAAGCCGGCTTGGAGTGCTCTCCTCCTCGGAACTGATATCTGGTGACTGGGTGTTCTCTTTTGACTTGCATCGGAAGTTCGTATTGCAGAAAACGGGATAGCCTGGGCTGAAATCAAGAGTGGCATGCTTTTTTTTGGGGGGGGGATGTGTAGCGGAGGCTCAAGGCGCCATGGCAGGTAGGCTTAAAAATGAGTAACTGTGTAGTAACACTAAATATGAATTTCACGATGCAGAAACAAAACCGAAACTGTTGTTAACTGCTTGAATGGTCCTGTGGTAAGTAGAACTACAACACAACTTAGAACAATGTGCGCAAAGGCAATAAGACTGCCTAAAATTGTGAAGTAACTTTGCAAACGGGCACTGCTTGATATTTTCAGCCGATTTCAGGGGTTGTTACAGTCTGACTGCAAACCTGATGTTTAAAAATTATCTTCTGATTAACCCTTCATGCCCTGATTATAAAAACCCAACGCTGATGCAGAGTACCTACGATTGGCATGCATTGTTCTTTAGTAGCAGTGACGCGCAAAGACCACTCCCCTTTCTGCACCCACGTGATGCAAATGCATGGCAAGAATCACGTTTTTGTTTCAAGATGAAAACAAAACTTATTTTGAAAGGATACTTTTGGAGCTACGTCCTAATGGCTTTACTTGTTCCAGAAAAGCTAGGAACGCTGTGAAAGGGGGCTTGAAAGGTATCCTTTAAATTGAACGGTTTTGAAAAGGCACAGTAATGGGAAAAGAACTTTATCAGCATATAGAGAGCACTTCTTATTGCTCAGCATGCAGAGACGTGTTTAGTTTTGTAAAATGGCACAGTTTAAGGACACAGTATTAGCAATATGATTTTCAGTCTTTTTGTGCTCCCTGTCATTGTCTTGCATCAATATTTGTTTTGTTTTTTGTTCTATCGATGCAGGCTCCTTCTGGCATTGATTGATTGTAGGGTTTAACGCGCCGACGCAACGCAGGTGATAAGGCGTGCCGTAGTGGAGGGCTCCGGATTTATTTTGACCACCTGGGGATCTTTAACATGCGCGGAAATCTCGTAAACACGGGCGTTTTTGCTTTTCGCCTCCATCAGAAAAGCGGCCGCCGTGGTCCTTCTGGCATTACCTCCACGTGAAGGTGTGCGTGCAAGCCGAAATGCACAAGCGCCTCAAGCTTCTGGGTAGGTATCTCGCGTAGAATTTCGCTGATCTGCACTGATAGGTGGTACATAAGCTTGTTCGCCAATTTGGCTGGTGTGAACGGCAGTGCTAGTGTCTCTACCGTTTTAATCCTAAACAGCCATTGTGAGAAATGGCGGCATTTTTAATGGTGGATGTAATTTGCAATGTCGTTTTTGTGCTTCATGAGGTGTGCATTGATAGTTTTTTTGTGTCTTTCTGTGGCTTTCTGCAGCTATATAAATATTTAGTGGCAGCATATAGGTATTGGTGGTTTTCCTTGGGAATTAAGTATATTTACTATATGGTTTTTGCAGCTTCAGACAACTTCGCAGCTTTAGAATGGCACGGATCATCCATAATGCTTCCAGTTAGGGACGGTCCACTTCTGGCCTTCGGCAAGCCAATTTTAATGGTACTTGTACTTGTTTTTTCCGTCCTGGAGCTGCGTGTGCATGAAGGAAACTAAAATAAATTTTTTGTATTCTCTTCAGTTTGCCGGTGCTCATGGCATATTTGGGCTGTCTTAATTGTTTACTGACAGTGGACAGCCCAAAAACAGTGAATTGCTGGATTCAAAAATACTTATATTGGCTGCAACAGAATTTTTATGAATGCATTTTGCGACAGGTCAGGACTGCAAGACGCCAGGAATACATACCACAGCATCAGGACTTCGACAAGACAGGCATGGTCCTCGCAGTAGAGCATCAGAACTGTGGCATACTACAGAATGTCTACAGGACTACGACATACTACATATACAGGATCACTATAGGACCACTACACACGATAAAAAACAAAATTGCTACAGGAATACAACACACGACAATACGACTGTACGACACGCAAAAATACCACAAACGACATACGACAAAAATGTTCCTGTTGTAAGTTTTCACTGGAAACCGCGAAATGATACGTCACGTCTGAAGGTTACTGTGCAGCCATTGGGGAGGTACGCATTTTTATAGCTGGTAAAAAGAACACGTAAATAAAATTTGTGTCTTCTTTGTTAAATATTTGTTGGTTTACTCCCGCAAGGCCAGCAACGGGCGAAGAGACCAAAACAAGGTTGTTTATTCAGAGCTGTGTTTAGAATGAAGAAGAGTAAAAAACAGTAAGAGTGAAAACAAAAGCCATGTATAAGAAAATAACGCAGCTCTGCTATACTGCCATGCTGACATTATGGATGATAGAGAATCAGTTGTAAAAGCTTGGCCTCTGATAGATAGTTTAAAAGGCGTTTGAGCCACAACATAGGTTTGTCAGATAAAAATATAGATAAAATTGGAGTGCTATTTTTCGTCCGTAAATTCCAAAGGAAGTGTTTGTGTCGTGTTGTTTGGACAGCCCAACATGTAAGTTGTATGTTAACCACGGATAGGCCCTGTCGACCCCTGCTACCAACAGGCCTTGACGAACCAGTAAGCACGTGTAGGTGCTTCATGTATGTGTGGCGGGTCTGTAGACTAGTAGAGTATTTCTGTGCGTCTGTCTCATTTCTCTGTTATTTATTTCACTAAACATCGTTTTACAGTGTGCAGTTTGCTTTCTGTTCGTGTTTCCCGCGTTTTCTGCCAACATTTACGAAGGCCTCTCTGCACCAGCGCTTCAGGAAGAGGGTGGAG
Organism: Haemaphysalis longicornis; assembly: GCF_048455015.1. Lineage (NCBI taxonomy): Eukaryota > Metazoa > Arthropoda > Arachnida > Ixodida > Ixodidae > Haemaphysalis > Haemaphysalis longicornis. The sequence continues at coordinate 10,961,462 of NW_027526407.1, read as the reverse complement.
ACACACGGCAGTACACGCTCCAGTGAGGAGCAGCCACAGCAGCATTCAGGTCAGCGATTTTATTCCGCAGAATACTGCTGTGTACCAAAATCCAGCAAACAGTTACTTGGAGACTTGAATGACCAGCAGAAATAAACGTTTAAATTCGGTGGTTGAGCAAGCTTGTTTGTTGAAATAACGAAGTTTAAAGGGGCCCTGAAAGTGCCCCTCAAAGGGCCCTGAAAGCGCCAGTCTAAATTAACTAGCGAACGCGTTAGAATGGCTCGTCAACATCAGCTGTGTCGAGTATTACTCTTTTGCCAGCAGTGGAAAGCTCACACTTTTGTTGCAAAGTTTGTCGCTCTTTTCTCACCCTTCCTTGCGTATTTTGGGACGCCGCCATCTTAACATGTCTACGTCACCGATTACCAGATGTTCGTCATGAGGTAGCCATCTAGCTATTGGGTTGGTTTTTTACGTACGTCCGGCAAAGAGATGTGTCGTCTGCTCAGCGTTGACTCGCCGGCTCATCTGCCAGCGCAGTGTCGGAGTGCTTGGACACTTTACGATTATCTAAACAAGTGTAAACAAACGCTTAAACTTTTGTATTTCGTACAACAGAGCCATAACATGGCATGGATATTCTCTTACCAGTATACGCCCCATAAAGAAAGCGTTGAAGCCCCGTGGCAATTCTTTCGTGTAACCGCAGACAACGCCCTGACCCGAATGCGTGGTTTTGACGAATACCTTTTATTCAACTTCAAAGCAATCCAGAGATGCCTTTCGAACGAACACAATGTCACAACATGCGTTGCAAGACTGAACCGCGATTGATAGACGATCGGTTGCCTCCTCCTCCGCGTCGTAAATTTGGCACTCACCTCCCTAACCAATTTCCGCCAAATATCACTTACCTCCACTATCTGTAAATTATAGGAACGGATGCTCTAATATCGGTTACAACATATATAGAAAGGAACGACGTACTACATCCTTTTGAAATTGGCTTTAGACCGCATGCCCGTGCCCATGATGCTCTACTGCTCCTTCACGAGCACATTCTTCTCCCTACTAGTACAGTGTAAACAAGAACAGTAGTAGGCATTGACATAAAAAGGCGTTTGACACTGTCACGCATAAATCAGTAATTGAAAGCGCTGAACTTTTCGGAATCACAGGCCGAGCTTTGAATTTCATTAAGTCTTTTTGATTCAATCGTACTTATTAAATTGCAATAGGAGACATAACATCGCTCCCTCGACGTAATCGAATTGGCGTGCCAGAAGGTGCTGTGTTGTCTTCTACTTTTTTTAATTTGGTAATGGCACACCTGCCCACATATCTCACCAGTATACCTGATCTGCACTTCACTATCTACGCAGATGATATAACATTGTGGTCAAACAAAGGCTCAGTAGGGGAACAAGAATATGTGCTTTAGCAAGGTATTGACGCTGTACAAATTTCCTTCGCAATGTTGGTATGCAGGCCTCGCCTGAAAAATCAGAGTACGTCGTGGTACTTGATGGCACCAGCCTCAAGACGCAACCAACTAGCGAGCTGTTCTCATTGAAGCTAAATCATCAGCCTATTCCTCCAAAATCATCTATTAGGGTACTAGGCTTACACATTGATCAAGACAGCCATGCTACTACATGGGTCACTAACACAATTAAAACAGTAAACAGATCCTCCGCATTATAAAGCGCTTTACGACACACCGGTCTTGCCTTAACAAACGTAACCTTAGACAACTCACTCACACCCTCCTCAATTCATGAGTCATTTATGCCTATCCTTATCTCAATATCACTAAAAACCAACAACAAACCCTTGAAAAACTTTAATAGAGATAATCTACGGCTCATTACCGGCCTACCCACTTACACAAGAATCCATGACCTTTACGACTGCAGTAACACACCTACACATGCCGACAGGGCATACGCACTCCGTAACTCGCATGTACGACTGTCTACCTCACGGTACGGACGACACATCCTTGAAGGCATTGGCCACAATACGTCGCAGCTGCCAGACATAGCCAACACATCAGAACCATGGACCACCCTATCATTAACGGATCCTAAACCCGATCCCCAACCACAAAACAGTCTTAAATCTGCAAAACAACAACAGAAACCGTCTTGCCACCCTAATACACCCAGCATCTACACTGACGCATCTAAAACAGAATCCAGCACAACTTCGGCGTGGCATATACCGGCATTTACCTTAAATAGCGTTCATTCCTTGCCACCAGATACCACCATTAAAGGGGCAGAACTAGAAAGTGTCATCCTCACTTCGTCACAATGTTCATAACATATCATCTTTTTCCATGTACAAACTCATACACATTCCCATAGATAGTCGGGAAGCTTTCCTGGAATGTGGCCATCAACTGTCATACAGCCTACGAGTTAAGAAGATCCAAGAACTCAAGAGCATCCTTCATCAACGGAACATCGACATCACCATCGCGTGGGTGCCCGGCCCGGCCATGCCGGAATCCCCGGAAATGAGGCGGCCCATTTGGCGGCTTGTGCGTCGTTTACAACCGTGCCCCAAGCCAGCTGGACGCCTACGGACTGGGATTATGACCCTGATGAGCACCGGACCGCCATCAAACAACAACGGAAAGACTTTCTCGCCTCCCTGGCCAACCACAGTCCCATTCCCAAGTCCTATTCTCGCTCTCAACAAGTCCGCCTCAGACAGCTAATGACACTTACCAACCTTTCCTTTGCACAACGACAACAGTTTTTTCCTTCGTAACCTAATCAAGGCATGTGCATCCCCTGTGAAATTCCTGACACCACTGAACACATTATTTAGACATGCCCTCAATAAAGACAGATTCTCCTAGACACCCTTCCCGCTAACTTACGACCAAATTCCTTAAATGATCTGCGTCCATCCTACCAACCTAATTTAGCGAATGCAGTGTGGGACACATTCCTGCATTTCATATCCCGACGCACACTATTTTTCCCTTGCTATTTCCCACCCATACCCGTCGTGAGCCTTAAAGGGAAGCTGAAGCGCTTTCCAAAAAAATTGAGTTACAGGCACGTTTATAAAATTTCTTGAGTGCTGAATCCGAATATGACATTGAATTTTATTGCACATGAGTCCAAACAGTATTTATTTTGCAAAAGGCGTGGTCCCGTTTGAAAGACGCGCGCTTTTTGTCTTTTGACGCGCCTGATTGGTGGCGCCCGTCATGACTTCAAAGGACGACACCCTTCGGCCGCGTGGGTTGTCAGAAGCATTGGGAACGATCGTACGGCAGCGGTTTAGCTTGCATTTTACTGTTTGCACATGACTGCAAGTTTATTTTATAACTTCCAGTGCTGTTGGTTCAATTATCTTGGAGCTAAATTTGCTTTCCACAAACCGAGAACCCCGAAGCAGTGACTGTGGCGTCGGCTAGAGGGTTCTGTAAAAATATTTCAGAATTAGGCAACCAGCATAGGGGGCTTGAATTCCTTATGTTAATATGAAGTACTGCATGAACTGTTTGTTACTGTATACGAAACCATTTATGCCGAAGAATAAGCGGCGTTTTATAAAGAATCTACAAGCAAAAATCACTTCCGTGCACTGCACGAAAAAATAGCGTTCATGCGCTGTAAATGTATACGCGCGACATATGTTGCCAATACACGCATAAACCAACAAGCGGACTCTAGTTCCGAGTTTCTTTTGTTCGTTGTCGGCCACCCCAGCCCCGTTACTCATACTCATACACAGACACACATGTGCGCCCACGCGCGCGCGCCATTTGGGCTGCGGCGCTAAGGCGCCTCCGCGATCGCTAGCTGCACTTCGATAAGTGGCGTCTTACTGCTTGAGTTGCATTTATTCTGAAAACGTTGTAGCATACTGGTGCCTCCACAGAATTATCGGCTTGGGTTTTTGAACACTGTTTCAAGCCCATAGGAAAAGAATACCAACGCGTTTGAGGAAACAGGTAGTTCCTAAACAAATGTGACTTTGGTTCTGGAATTGAACGAAACGGAAATATCCCGGGCCAAAGTACAGGACTATTCACCATCCTTCCTAAATGTAGCATCTAATTTGAACATTCACGTCCGTCGCATGAAAAAAGAGAAGAAAAAATACGAAAAACGCACTGGAGCATTTTACAAAGTATATAACGTAGCTTAGTATATTCTCTGTCATCAAGCACAGCAATCTCGGTTGTCGCTTCCGTATGTTTTCAAACATGCCGGCGTGGCATTATCCTGCTTAGGAATACGGCATAATAACGTATGCCTTGTTTGGCGTTCGTGCATACTTTTTGAACACGAAAGTTCTACAAATAAGTGCTATCAACCCCAAAAATAGTAATGCCTCACAAGGAAACACGGCGAAAAGAGCATGGCAGAGGCGGCCGATCGGGCCGGAAGTCCAGGTATGACGTTTATCAGCCGGTTTTCGCACGCGCTTTTCGGTTTTCCGGTGTCGCGCGGCGAGATGAGGGTGGGGCATCGGGCCACTTTTGTTTGCGCATTGCGCCGCTTCTATTGCATGTATTGCAAAAATATTTCGTACGCGGGAACTATTCAATGTGTACTTGCTGCTAGTCGACTTTTCTTTTATTTCTAAAACCGCTTCCCCTTCTCTTTACTTATCGCTACCCCTAAGGGGGTCTGATGCACTAGCCAGAGACCCCCGGGTATTTATTCTACATTTCAATAAATGTTGAAAAAAAAACACCTCGCGCGCTGTTTGCGGGGACGAACAGCAAGTCAGTTAACTATGGCGTGCAAGGCGAGAAGGAATTTAGCCAAGCACACTGCACATACCCCATGCGACGTAGAGTCGCACGTCGCTCGAAAAAGATAGTCCAGACCATAGGAGGCACCATCCAACCGTAGAAGCACAACGTCAGATTTCATCGCGAAACGTAGGCGTTCACACCACACACACCATCGCCTCCTGTATTTCTACAATGCCGAATGCATCGCGCACCTCCAAATGGGAGTGAGCGTTACGCCTGCAGTTCCCACATGTCGCGAGGTAGGGCCCCGAGCTGAACCGTGATCCCGCAACCCTAACTGACTTCGAGAGCGGTTTGTGCCTTGTTGCCAACACAACCGTTGAGATTGTCAAAGAAATGGCGCTCGCGCCAGCGCTAGAAATTACAGAGCAGCGGCGGAGCATACTTAGCCAACATTGCCGCTCTCAATTACGCGTCGCCCTAAACTGAACTGGTCACATGATTGAAGCGCTGGGATTGATTGATTGATTCAAGCCTTTACTGGAGGAAAGGGAAGGCCCGGAGGCCGTGCATGGGGGAATGGGAAGTGAAGGGAAGGGGGTAGCAAAATATCTTCGTCGCACAATTGAATGTCCCGTCTTTGAGCACTCGTTTTGCGTCCATATTACTAATGCTCTTCGCAGGGTGGGTAGTCACCCCCAGGCTACACTAATCTCGCAAGGCCACTCTGTATACCACATTTGCCTAGTGCTTGCAGAAAACCGATTTTAGGATTTGGAGGGTGCAGAGTGTCCGTGTCTGGAGGGACGTGACGGAGCAAGTCTTGTCTTTGGAGCGCGAAGTGGCTGCACACCCACGTGAGGTGGTGAAGGTCAAATGATACGTTCTCTTGGCAATAAGGGCAATACGGGGGTGGGTGTCCATCCGGATGGTAGCATTTCCTCGTAACAGATGGCGTGTAGGCACTGTTGGCGATGCTTTTATTGAATAATATCTTAGCAAGCCTGGGTATTTTAAGGCTCTGTGGCGTATATCCTTTAAGAGTTTCACGTAATAGGGTAATCTTGCGTTGAACACGCCTAGCATCCAGTTCCAGGCGCGGGTTCATGCCTGGCACGACGCAGAAGGGGAGGGAGGTAATGAAGCGCTCTCCCTGGCAGCATCGTGTGCTGCTTGGTGCCCCGACTGGAAATCCGTGTGACCTGGTGCCCACGCCACGCGTATTGTAACACCATTTCGCGAAAGATGTTGAAGGGAGAGCGTAATGATTTTGGCTATAGGGTGGTCTGAATATGGTTTTCGGAGTTCTCTCATGACGTCATGGGAATCGGTCAATATGCGTGCCATTTGAGCTGTATTCGCAGAGTACCTCAAATGGTACAGTACGGCCAGTACACCCCGTAGCTCCGCTTCGCGGGGTTAACAGGTGTTCACCTCGAGCCCTGCCGCGCCATCCAGGTGTGGTGCCTCTGGAGATCTCCATGCTACACCGATGCGTCAGCCGCAAATACGGGCGTCAGCGCTGGGAAGGCTACCGATTGGGAGAAATTGGCCAGAGTAGAAGGAGAGGGCTTGGTTGGCCTGTCCGGGCTGATGCGTTTGGCATTGTAAAAATACAAGACGTGATGCAAACACCCACACACACACGGAGCTTATGTCGCGGTCTTGGCTTAGCTACAAGCTTCGTTCTGACAGTCAGAGGTGTTACGACGATAAAGAGCTGCGCGAGGGCGACGTGCTAACCACTCGACGTATATAGCAACACAGGGGCAAAGAACTTCGTTCACCGGAAGCAAATTACTGTCCACAAAAGACCGCAACCGTGGATGGTTGTCGCGCTAATTGCAGCCATGTTGGAAACACAAGCGGTCTCACGTACAGCCGGGATCAATTTGAAGGTTATCGCGGGAGCGTCGACTGACCGCGACGACAGCGCCATTACGTGACACTTTTTAGCATTACCCACAACAAGATTGTGCTGGGTTTGCTACTCCTTTGGCTGTTTCATGCAGTGCTCGCACTACCGCCAGAAACGATAAGGCCACTCTCGTTTTTTTTTCTTTATTCCTTTCTCCCATCATCGACGTACTTCCCACTGATACGAAGCCTTATCAAGGCAACTATGTCAGCATGCCGGAGTATTGTACCCTAAAAAAACAGTAAGTTGCTTCTGCAATGTCCAGGTATCCTCGGTGTTATCAAATCGCCGAGAAGTGAAACGTGGGTACGTCATTCAAAAAGGAATTAAGAAAAAGAATGTGGCAGTCGGCCCTTGCTGAAGGGGGTGAGCGAATTCTATGCAACAGCCAAACGTAAGGGGGGGTAGTATAATCTATTTTCGCGAAGGAAAAAAAAGTGCCAAGGAACGGCGCTGACGTCTTGCTTGGTCGGCGCTCCTGCGATAATCTTCAAAGTTATCCTGACTGTACGCGCGTACCACCGTTAACAAGATATGGGCGAAGCTTGTCACAACACGGGTGCAGGCGGCTCGAGTGCGGCGCTGATTTCTGTGCACCTTCCCGTTCATCGCCACTTATAAAGCAATTCGATCCGGCGCCTTTTGTGCACGAGTTCTCTATAGTTTAAAATGTCTTTTTCACATGCCGCCGGTGGTAATTACCACCACCGCAAAATAAGACCCGGAACAAGCGAGCGCACATCTGAGACGGCTTGGATAAACAGTCCGCGGTGCATCGAAGGGAACGAGCGCACGAGGATCCGCGTGTGGCTGCGAGTTCGCCGCCGATAAAAAGTCACGTGCCGCCGATAGCAACTGCAGCAATGTACAGCACAAAAGGGCAAGGCCAGGCCGCACATATACGGCCATGTCTTTCGTTCGCTTTTCCAGCCTTGAGCGGAGTGGGAAATCCGTGGTGTCACTAAAGATGAAAAAGCCAAAACAGCTTGCCCGTAGCAGCCGTCAGTCTCAGGAGCGCAATAGCGAAGTACGTCACCGGTGAGGAGCGCAGCATCATGGGAGGTAACGCTCGCGCGTTGTCAAACGCGAAGAAAATGTTTAAAGGAGGAGGAAATACGGCGCGACAATATTGCGCGGTTTGTGAATAAGTATTTCTTAGCTAATACTCATCTCTTTAACAAAATTCTTGAAGGAGGAGATTTTTAATACATTGCTTTATTTGGTTGCATGTACATCCATGCATCGACGGAAGGTATTTTAGGACTCCTTTAATGCTGTAATAACGCTTCGATAGTCTGTGTACATGATTTAGTGTTGTGCTTTAGTTTCGGTGAGTTGTTGTACTACTGTTAGAATGCCTCGTACTGCTGCTGTAAAATACTGCTCATTTGTTTATTTTCTTGCGGTAGAAAATTAGGGGCCATCAGCAGCACTCGACACGGTAAGAGAAGTTTTGCATGCATCCTTGTAACAAACAATCTATTGGTACTAGTCATAAAACACTGAGAAATGATTTGTTATTATTTTCGTTGGCTCGTTTTTCTTGTCAGTAAATTGATAAGAAATATCACAAGAACTTTGAAGAAGTCGCAAGGAGGGACTAAATCAGCAATCGAGGTCTTCATTCTCACATCACATCAAATTGCCAGTTCCTCCGCATCAGCCCTCAATCGTAGACTGGAAGGAGTGGTGATAGATCGCACTGCTCTCTGCGAAGAAGCAAATGAGTTGTCGTTCATGATACAAAAACATGGTTGATCTTTTAAGGAGGTCACTTTTATAGCATACAGCAGGTAAGCGTAATACCATTAGTGTTCAGGGCTCCGCTTGTCAAATTTTACATATAAATTTTAAATAGAGCTCGTCCAGAAAGCCCCACCTACCAGGCAAAGTGGTGTGGGCAGCATTGGCCGTCACATTCTGAAAGCAGTATTACAGGCGCAACCACAAACAAAAAAGTAAAACTTAGAACCTACAATGTAAAACCACGGCGCGTACTCACTTCTGTACTCCATTAGGGCATTGCGGAATAAATTTCAGGATATCTATGGTTTTAGTGTAGTTTTATTTCTACTGTTTATATGCGGAATAAATGACATATTTTTATCTACTACCACACCATTTTCCTGGACATAATTTTGAGAAAGTGAATCGCCCACTTTAAAGGGAAAAGTTCTTTCTCCCACCCAGTTTGCAACTGTATTCAACTTGTAGGCAACAACCCCAACGCCTCACGGGCGCTAAGTAGTTCAAATGCCCATAACAAAACTTGGGGTTTTATTATCGAAAAATAACCATTATGCCATTCTGTTTATGAGTTCATGAATCTTCGATGCATGATTCCAATGCACTAAGTTTGTCATTTGTAGATTGCTCCTCCCTGAAACCAACTTGTAAGCTAAAGAGAAGACCACTTTACTCCAACAGGTGCACAACTCACCTTTGAAACCTCTTCTCAAGCAGCGTGCACAGCCACCTTCAGAGAGTGGTGGAATGCTAATTGCGGAAAAAGAAGGGTGCTTTCCCATTTTCAGAAAAGCCACCACTGAGACCTCCTTCTAAGAACGGAGATTTGCCCTGAAAGCCGTGATTTGTTGTATACTTCTATGAGAGCTTCAAGTGTGTTACACCGTAGACTTCTAATATATTCTATGTACCGTTGTATGCACCCAAAAAGGAAGGCTTACAAGCACTCAGGCCAGATTTCAGCTTATAATTCTACAGCTTCCTATTGTACGAAGTGTACGACTTATCGCTTTCCAGCAGGGACTTCTCTTTCCTTGTCTTTTTGTGCTTCTTGAAAGTGTTTGTCGATACTCGTGAATGGGACACTTCTTGGACGTGTTTAGCAAGTGTGTTGCCATGGTCTTGGAATGTATTTCCTGCTGCACTGGCAAGGATCAGACTGTGTGTTTAGTGTCCTTAGAACTTTCTATTCGTGTCCAGAGATTGTATGTCTCCGTAAGAGTTTAGGGATAATAAGAAGGCTCGCCAACTCTCTCTTTTTCGGCTCAAGGCGCAGAGGCTTTCCAAAAGCCTTTGCCCGTGCAAAGAAGAGGATGTTATCCGACGCAGCTGCACCGTCGAAGGACACCCCATGCCATGTATAGGGTCTCTCGCGCTCGCCTGCAGTGCTCGTTCCACCAGGGCGTTCTTTGGCTGCGCGTGAAACAGGAGGCCTGACGAATAGGCTTCAGTTGCGTAGAAAGTGGCGTCTAGGCTGTGGGTTGTTACGATTTGAGTTGCTTGGTCCATGTGTAAGTGTATTATTGATGTGTGCTAAAGTTAACGTGTATCTGTAACAGTGTTATTGTTCTTTCCAGCTTCCTTAAACGTATGGGAAGCACAAGTGTTCGCGCCGTTACTTATATATATTAACTAAGTAGGGCAGTGGTCGTTTGTCAAGCAGATCGTCCTATACCCTGCGCCACTTAAGCTAGGGGGCGCCATGGGCAAATTTCTATAGAGGGGAACAAACGACAAAAATTTATGGGTTTGTAGTGGGCGCAGGTTGGTCGAACACGTTTAATTTATTGTGTGGGGAATTGGTGCGAAGTGGGGCAAAACATCTACCATATACACACCATGTTCTCGCCTTCGGGGCTTTCCACAGCCAGAAACCCAACACAAGCTCTGAATACCAAAGATGAAATTAAGAAGGATCGTTGGAGTCTGTCTGCAGCAGATGCTTCACCGCAGAGTGTTTCAGGCACATGCCCGACGGAAATTGTGAAAACAGGACAGAAAGCGCCGCAGTCCCGAAAAGCCACCCCAAAACGCCTTACAATTACTTGCGGCAGTGAAAATACAGCAACTTTAAAGAACAGTAGGTAATTGATTGGGAGATTTAATGAGCCGACGCAACGCATGCGATAAGGCGCGCCGTAGTGGAGGTCTTCGGATTAATTTTGACCACATCGAGAACTTTAACGGGCGCCGACATCTCGTACACAGCGGCGTTTTTGCTTTTTGCCTTCATCAGTAAAGCGGCCGCCAAGGCCGGGAATCGAACCCGCGACCTCATGCTCAGCGGCACAGCGCCTTAGCCACTGAGCCCCCACGGCGGGTAAAAGAACAGCTGGTCGATCGGACAACCTACCCACGGTGAACACTATAAGCCACCGTAAGAATTAGCATTCAACGTTCCGCCTTTCCGGGGACAAAGAATCTTACCTCTACGTCACTTTTAATGAACGCTATTTGTATGTACGTTTTATGTTCCCTACCTACGAGTTGAGGCACGAGTCAGTGCGGCAATTTATGCACCACCGCATAGAAAAGGATAGATACCTCCCAGTGCACGCTACACCAAAATGAAACTTTACGTGCTACACAAGGTCACGATCAAAATGTTTTTTTGGAGCTCGTCTCAATAAAGTTTTTACTTACTCACTGACTCGCCAGCCAAAATCGCTTGAAAACAACGCACCCGACAGTGGTTATAAAAACAGGTTCGTTCTGTTAAAAAACCTACAAGTCACATCAGTGCCGGTCACCTGCAGCACACACCGCCGGCACCCGTTAAAATAAGCTGCTGCACCCAAGACGAAAGCGCTGTTAATAAAATTAGTGGCAAAGTGCGACGATGCATTAGCAACTTTCAAAAAAATTGCAGTCGGAGAAAAGTGTCTTGCAGCTCTATGATTTTAAAAAGGCACTGCAAACCACGTGTGACGCATCAAAATACGGTCTAGGGGCAGTGTTATCGCATGTTGAAAATGAGAATTAAAAATCGAATTGCTTTTGCTTCACGGTCGTTGCCCTATCTGTACGTAATCATTCGCAAATTTTAAAAGAAAGCCTTTAGCACGGTTTTTGCGACAAAGAAAATTAACAAGTGTATTTCCGAGTTAACTTTCAATGTTTTAATGGGCCATCAACCCGTAACCACACATCTTGATTATGCGGTAGGGCATCGGTGTTGCAACTGCACGAGTACTTCGACGGCTCTCATTTTTTCCGAAATGTGGCTACACGATAAAGCGTAGGCGAAGGTCGGCTATCAGTCCTGCGGACGCGTTGTGTCACTTACCGCTGCCGGACACGAATGCCACCTTGACGATATTTTTTATTTTGCGTCACTGAATGAGTTGCCGCTGACAGCAAAAGATAATCAGCCCGAAACTGGACAGGAGAAACTGTCGAGGGCCATTGTTGACTTGATATGGCACGGCTGGAGAAAATGTGTCCCAACCTACCGTGTGAATGTGCTGGGCAAACCAAGCTATAAACGACACCTACAAAGATGACTCATGTCACGTTACACACTCACGTAGCTCTACAGATCCTGAAACCAGAGGCGAGTGAGATGCACTTACCCGCGCCCTTTATTACTTCAAAATGATATTCTTTGCTAAGTTGTAATCAATGCATTATTTATGAATGGTGGTTGGTTTAGTTGTGTTAGTGAAGTACATCAGGGGACACTTTTTTTTAAAATAAAATAAATTCAAACCAGGTGTCAGACGATCTCACTTTAAAGACTTTGCGCAACCGCTGATGGTGGCACAGAGAATGAGTGAGTGAAGTATTTATTGAAATAGAAAGTGGAAAAGAAGTGTACTGGGGATGTTTATAACTTAATTGGGAGCTCACCAGCATACAACCCAGTTCGGGGGTAGGAGAGAGGGGAAAAAGGGGGTAGGTAAGAATAAATGGGGAGAGAGGAAGAGGGTGGGAAAGAGGGATAAGTAGTGCCTAAGGCTGGCCGGCATGCTTTGGCTACAGCCCTTTGAGGAGGTCGGTTTCCTTAGTACGGCTACGACAAGTCCGAAGGCTTCCCTCTAGATGGAGGAGGGGCTCGTCGGGAAAATGAGTTCAATTGGGGTGTGACTCAAACAGCAGCAGGCGGTGGAGTGCGGCCCGAAGCTCTGCTCTCGGGACATCGTGCTGGTGGCAGGAGCAGAGCAGGTGCCCCAGGCTCTCGTGATCTCGGCAGTCAGCACATGTGAGCTACGACCGGCGGTTTTGTCGGTGCAAGGGGGCTGCCACATTTCAGCAATCGAGCCGCATGCGGAGGAGGATAAAGCGGGCGTCCCTGCTGATGCGGCCAGATGGGACCTGTGGAGCTTGGCCCCTGATGACTCTGAGGTCCAAAATCATCGTCTCCACCTACCGCACCAGGATGGGTTGGGTGGCGCTGAAGGGCCACACATCGATGGAGGAAGGGAGGCACTCCTTGTGAGCTAGACCTCTGGGCAGGGCGTCAGCCACTTCATTGTCAACGATGCCGACATGAGATGGCAACCAGTGGAACCGCAGGTCACAACAGCGGGACTGCACCAGCTGAAGCTTCGCCGCCAGCGACCGCTACACGTAGCCGCTGCATCTCGATGGCTTGTCCTCCGCTCGCCGTCGCAAGATAGTGGCCGGCAGTAGGTGAGGACGATGGCCCTCTGAATATGGTTGAGTTTCTACAGGAGTAGGTCTGAAATAAGGTGCAGCCTGGTGCAGCCTCTGCATGGGTGGAGAAGGCGAGGAAGGGCAGGCCACACACTCGACTAGTGCCAAGTTCCATGGCCGTGCAGGGGGTTCAAGCTGTAGCAATTAACGGTTGTTCGGAGCCTTCTGCATAGAGCTGCAGCACGCCAGCCTTCTCGTCCTGCAGCAAATTAACAACCTATAATAGATTGCCTAGGTTGGTGTCAACCGCTTGGTACGATTCCCCGGGATCGTGGTGCTGACGCCAAGAACTCACACGGTGCCAGGTGGCGGTACGTCGAGGAGGGGGCGCTGGAGCAGGTCAATGTAACTATAGTAGAAGTACACCAGCATGGCCATCTACGAGTAGGGGTGACTGTGGTAGTGCTTCAGAAGGGCTCTCCGACCAGGTGCGCTATAGAGCCGGTGGATGAGGCGCAGCCCCGTCTGCGTTCTTCAGGGCCCGCATCTGGATGATCGGAGTGCCGGCCTCTCTGTAGGTAGCCGCAACCGGGGACCTGCTCAGGAGCCCACGAAGAGGCGTGGGGCCCGGCGCTGGTCCATCTCCAGCTCTTTCTGCAGCAGTGGCTGCCGATATACCATTGGCAGAGCATACAGGACTGCCGAGGACGCCATTCCATGAAACACTCGCAGAGCTACGGAATGCGATCAGTCCTGGCCTCGTGCGAGCGCCATCAGCCCGCCCCACTGCAGTCGCAGCGTGCATGGCTGGAGTGCCCTCACGTCTGGGATCCGAGTCAGCTGGCACTTAGTGAGGAGCCCCGGGCATTTGACTGTCCGGAACAGCGGGAGCGGGTGGGCGCTCAGGGAGAGGGGGGAGTTGTACTGCGTGCCTGGTAGCCCGTTGGGTTGTACGAGATCGGCTGCAGAAACAGAGAAGTGAGATGCCATGCCTTGGCCTGATCTGCCATTACATTTTCTATCTCCTAGCGCATGTGGAGCACGCGCACGGCGCTACAAGAGACGTGGGCGGAGTGCACAGCGGCCCAGCAGGTCGTGTGATGCTGTCACGCGCATTCAGCGAGAACGGAATGGGTAAACCCGCAGATGTGTTTGGTGAATACACTGCCTGTCTTTCCCTTTTCTATGTGGGCACGTAGCATATTCGGTATGAGAAGAGGGTCTTGCTTCATAACTCTATTTGTTCCAGGGTCCATTCCTGGCGGTACCAGTAACTTTTTTTTTAATTGCGATAGTATGCCCGTTGGCATAAATACTATGCTACAATTATAGGTTAACTCCTGTTTCGCGATCCAACGCAAAGAGGGAGCGGTGGTGGGGTCCCCATATCCACCGATGGTGGTAAGTGGTCTGCCAAGGTGGAGGCCTGTGCCTCGAAGGTGTCGTGTTCTGGCCGCTTGCAATGAAGGGCACGTCCACAGCAAATGTTCTGTGCCGGCATCTTCGGCAGGAGCCGTGCCAAAGGGGCAGTTCTGGTCGAACGGGGCATGGTAGCGTGGTGGCCACTCCTGAGTAACAGCGGGAGAGAAGGCTACACCAACACGAAGTCTTCGCAGCAAGACCTTCTCCCAGCGAGCGAGTCGGCTTGGGAGGTTCGTTCCACACGGTGGAATTAGAGCTCGTGTGGCGCGACGAAGATCTTCTTTCCTTTGTAAAAACTGTCCTGGGGTATCTAATGTCAGTAAAGGCAATGATTGTGTAACAAATGCAGTGTGGCAGGCACCATCCGCCGCAATGTGAGCGGGAAGCGTATTTCGCCGGACCCACGAGAGCCGCAGAGGGCAGGGGTACGTATTCAGTATGTCATGAATGTCCCTCGAGATAGCCGAGTTGTTATTCACTCGGCGTAAATCACGTATGGCCGCCGTGGAGTCTGTATAAATTTGTAAAATAGTACCTCCAGGGGATTGAGGAAGAGCAGGCGTTTGTGCTTGCAAGCCGTCCCGTATGGCCGTAAGCTCAGCCAGCATAGACGGCAGGGTGCGGCGTGTTTCGTAGAAGCACGTTTGACAGGCCTCTGGGTGGGAAGGACATTGTAGTGTTGTCGTCACCAGTAGTCCTTGACCCCAGCGTCCACAAATGCCTGCACCACCTGGGGTTGAGACTCAGCCGCCAGTTTTTGTGCGACCGCGAAAAGCGTATCAGTATGTCCGTTGCATCGATTGTGAAGACCTGTTAGCGGCCTGTTGTAGGTCACCTGGTGGTATAGCCAAGGTGGCCTGGCAACAATGCAGGCTGGAGATGTGGGTAGTGAATGACCCATGTAATTTCCTAACACCTCTGCCTCAGCAACAAAGGTGAGTTTATGCATGCGGGCGGACCGACACGGATGGACAAGCTTATCCAAGGTGTTAACTTGAGCTTCAGCTTGAAGAGCAGGGATCGGTGTTATCCTAGGGAGGCAGGCAATTGCACGCATTGCGGCTCAGTTAATTGCCTCAAGTCGAGCCCAATCCGCCTGGTTCAGATGTTTGAATTGTGCCTGGTAAACAAGCCGAGGCTCGACTACAGACCGCACCAATAGACGGGCCATTTTGGAACAGGAGCCACCAGACTTCTGTAAGATGCGTCGGATGGGCTGGAGCATCTGTCCCGCTTTTTGGCGAGCTGAATGTAGCAACATAGACGCTGAGCCAGACGCATAAATTACTATTCCCAGCACGCGAAGTGAGGTGGCAGTGCGTACTGGTCGCCCGCAGAGTTGCAATGCGATTGGAGACATCGCCAGTCGGCGACGGCCCCAAGCACTGGCCACAGGCAAAATAGCTGTCTTTTCGGAGGAAAGTGTCAGTCCAGCATATTCGCACCATTTCTGCGTGTCAGACAAGGCTTGTTGGAGGCACGCGGTTTGCCGAGTCAGGTCTGAGTGTACAGTCCACACTGCGATGTCATCCGCGTACATCAGAATGTGCATGTCAGGCATAGAACCGAGATGCCAGGCCAGCGGTAACATAATAATATAAAAAGAAAGGGCGAGATTACCGATCCCTGAGGCACTCCGCGGACAGGCGTAAAGTGACCGTAACTCGTCCCACCAATGCAAACTGAAACGAATCTTTTTGTGAGGAAGGTCCGGAGGAAAGAGCAAACCTTGTCCGGGAGAAGAAGGCCTTGGAGAATTTCTTAGATGGCTCCTTGGCTAACGTTGTCGTATGCCTTTTTTATGTCCATGGAAAGCACTGTGCGCACTTTGTGTGATCGGCCTGCCAGTAACACCATTGACGAGAAGTGGTCAAGCCCATCCTCGGTACCCAGACGGCGCTTAAACCCGATCTCCGCCGGGTGATACCACCGGAAAGTGTCCATCCACCATTGAAGCCGGGTTGCCTGTATGCGCTCCAACAGGTTGCACAGTGTGCACGCCAAGACTATTGGACGCCAATTAGGGAGCTGATCCGGTGGCTTACCAGGCTTTGGTATCGGGACGATATCAGCGAGGAGCCAAGATTGTGGCCTCGTTAACGGAGTCAGGGAGATTGCTGAGGGCTGGATCGTCGAGGTTGTTATACACATCGTACGTAAGGCCATCTGGCCCTTGAGCGGTCCGATGTTTGGCGTGATCAATCGCAGCAAGGAACTCGGTTATGGGTAAAGGCGATTGAATTCCACGCACGGCGTCGTCAGGAGGAGAGAAACCGACGTTACTCGGCAGGAGAAACGGGCACGGGTTGCTGGCTGGAAGAATGTCAAAGGCAGGAAACAAGGCGCGGGAAACATCGGCGGCAAATTGAGCAGTATCCTTTTCCGATGCCAAACATGCACTGGCTGCCGAAATCTGGAGGGCGGCCTCCACTTTCCATCGCACAAAAATGCGCCAGATGGATGACGTAGTCGCCGATGGGCCCAGCGATTCACACCAGCTCAGCCATCGCTGCCTTGACAGACGCTTCTCATGACGCCTGGCAGCCGCAGTCAGACGTTGTAAGCGTATTCGGGCCTCCACAAACGACGGATCTCGGGAGGCAGCTACTTTAGCTTGTTTGCGCTGGGCCCATAGCTGTAAGAGTCGAAGGTCACGCTTCGGTCAGGATTCCTCTACCCTTGTGTCCTCACAGGCGCTTCGAAGGGCTTCCTTAATGAGAGTGATGTCGTCCGGACTTGGCACCGTGAGCATTGTGTTGATGTTGTCCCGGAACACATCCCAGTTTGTTACAGTACAACGTCGTCGTAAGCGACGCGTCATGGTTGGAACAATGCCAAGCCTGATGGGATGGTGATCACTGCCACAGAAGTCGGCTTCTCGCTGCCAGGAGACCGTATCATTTCCAAGCCACCAGGTTAAGTCGGTCGAGTCGGGTGGCATCCGGGGATGAGTACATCAGCGCATAGGACATGAGATATCGTTAAGCAGGGTGAAGTGCGCTTCGCTGAAGTAGTCAAGTAGCACCCGTCCGCGTGCACTTGTTGAAGCATAACCCCAGTCGCAATGAGGGGCAATCAAGTCCCCGGCCACAAGTCTTGGGCAGGCAGCGTGGGAATGCCGTTGAGATGTTAACCAGCCCAATCTTAGACGAGGCGCACGTCCGCTGTGTGGGCGTACATAACATGACACCAAGATTATTGCTGACTTGCGCAGTTGAACTTTCACTGCAACCACTTCTTGCCGGCCGTACACCACACGTCTACCAGTAGCTTCATTTATTTGTTCGCGGGTGTTTTCTGTTGACACCAACGGTCACGAAAGAACTATTGCGGGGTAGAGGTAAAATGCTTTGCTTCAAAACATGGCACCCGAACAGTGAAAGCCATTCTGGTTGCGCCGATTGGAACTTTGTATAGATTACGGGTGCATAGTGTGGATAAGTAGCTTAGTTGTGCGGCAGTTCTTGCAGAGTGTCGTCTTAGGTTTGCTGCATGCACGGAACTTAGGGATAACAAAAATTACAGCTGTATCAAGGTCAATGCTATGCTATCCGGTTATGGATAGCGCCCTGCAAGAAACTTGATGGTTTTACTGTTCTTCCTGCAGCCCAATTTGTTCCTTTGACACCATAGTAAGTGTGCCAAAACCAATAGGAAGAGTACATGTTGATTCTATAGAAGAAAAAGGAAAAATGTTTCTGTTAGCGATACACGCCTACTCCAAATTGTTTGAAATAATTCTGACGGCGTAAAAACCACCGCGAAGACGATTGAAGTTGTGCGATCTTGGTTTGCCACGCATGGACTTCCTTTGTAAGTGGCAACTGATAATGAGCCGCAGTTTTGTGCCAAATATTTCGAAGACTTTCTTGAATCGAATGGTGTTCGGCGCACACTTAGAGCACCTATCACCCGCACTATAACGTAGCAGTGGAGCGCCCAGTGTAGCCTTACCAAGAAAGCACTACTAAAAGAATCTCGAAGATTCTGAAGAGAACACTACGAGATATCTTCAACAAAGATTGGACAGATTTTCTTTTCTTACCGCACAACTCCTGACCATGTCATGGAACGACCCCTGCGGAAGTATTCCTGCGAAGGAAACTGCGGACCTGTTTTTCGTTTCTATGGCCAGATACTCGAAACGAAATGGTTGTAAGGGGGAACAAAATGAACACTCTGGATGGTAAGCGATGAGGTTGGCCCCGAGTGTTTGCTGTGTTTGACAGTTTGTCGGTGCTTTCTGTGCGTAATGACGTGGTGAAATGGTGGCTTGTCAGAGTGGCGCATGTAAAGTCGCCGTCAACGTATTTGGTGGGGGTGGAAAAAGTGAGGTTCGCGCACGCTGACCACCTGTGACCATCCTGCGTGAATTTACCAATCATCCAGGTAATCACCCTGATTGTGAACTACATCATCCACCTGACGTCGTTACTCCGGCGCCCACGACAGGACACCTCGCCGAGCCGCCTACACGTGCCACAGAACTCCCTCGACCAGCACGGAAGAAAAGGTCCCGTTGTGGAGGAGCAACAGCGAACGACTACCACCGCATTTTTTGACCTACGAAAGTTTTTAAAATTGTGCAGGGAGGGAGTGTCATTTTATTGGCGCAGCGGTTGGCTGGCAGCGTATGGGCAGCACGCACGTTATGTGTTTATATTGTCGCAGCGGGCTTGGTAGATCGTTCTTCAGTTGTGAGGCGGCCAGTGAGCGCCTCGGGAAATAAAGCAATGCATTCCACTCTTGCCCGGTTGCCCGTTACTACACGGCCCTACTAGCCTGCTGGTCTGAACGGTTCAACTTAGTTCCTTGGATTTCGTAATATTCACTGTAATACGGCTGACCCACGTGACGTTTGGGGGCATATCCCGCGTTCGCCTGCCCCTTTATGATGGTCCCATAACTAATCAATTTCTATTGCACCGGTGAAGCCGCCACGTTTGATATCGCGCTCTGTTTCGGCGTAAGATAGTGAGGTTCGTTGTTCATCGCGCCTGTTCTACAGATTGGCTTAGGTGGAATTCTTTTGTTGCCTCTTAAGCGCCTCTAGCTGCTTTCCTTTTCTGGTTGTCCCCTTTTTGCTTGAATCGCACGCCGATGAGTATCGATCGGCTTGGTGTTTACGTAGGGCCTTTTAAGCGTGGTTCTCTATGCATTCCCTTTTCCTTAAAGCGAACTTCGACTCTGCTTTTTTCTGGGCAGCAGCGTGCTCGGATGTCTGCTGGCTAGAACTATATATGACGTTCACCTCTTCATTCGCCATTATATCCTAAATCGTTTGCTCTGCGCTTGCTTTTTTAGAGTGGTCGGACGGGCTTTAGAGTTTTCGGTTTTACGCGATGAACTGGAACAGCACTTTTGGCGCTGTCGCCATAGATGTGTCGAAGTCTCAATGCCTCCGTCTGCCACCCGACAGACCAATGTCACTAGCAAAACTTCACGCCAGATTTTGCAGGCAGCCCTGTACCGTCCAGCCAAGCACTGTTTCCACGGCTGTCAGCTCTTCAGTGATCTTGTCTGTTGTGTGTTCGGACGGGTCGGAACCCGCTTGTCGGAACCTAGTACGTGTCGGAACCCGCCAGAATGCTTACCTTCTTTGGTTTACACATACTTGGCGGGAAGCCGTCGGCGATGTTGTACCGTTTTTCATTTATGATATTTACAGAGCCACCGTCTACCTGGGGATAAGTCACGTTGAAAATCTCAGGGACCTCCAGGCTGCAAAGTGACAAGATCTCCATGTGCTTGTCCACGTATCTTCACCTTTACTTGTCGGCTGTGTTAAATGTTTCGAGAAGTCGCCCTTCCTAAAATGGCTAACGCTATTATTTTTTTGTGCCGCCCACACTATATTTCAGGGCTTGAGACTGATCCTGACGAATGAACTTTCGTTGACTGCTGGTGTCTAGATGTATTGGTACTTAAGATCGCCACGCACTTTATGATTGTACTTGGGTAGTCATCAGCTATAAGGATTTAGCTCGGGAGCCTCTGCGAGGAGCCGTCACATAAGTGGCTTCATCTTCTGAAGCTGTTACCAAGGGCGTCGATCGGGGCGTGGTGTAGTCAGCTCGGCGTAGCATGTCGCACACATGGTAGGGTGACGCCCGTTGCCGGTAGTGCCAGTGAGATGGCGCATCGTTTAACACAAATGAGCCAGGTGGTTGCGTTTGCTGCACCGGAAGGAGCAGCAAGTATTGCGCAGTTGTATCCTCTCCTCTGTCACCAATTTGTTAGCCCGACGCCCCATTGCCACATGACCGCAGATGAAAGAGAAGGTAGACGCTGCTTTGCTGAAGACTCAGACTCTGCAATCAAGGCCAACGCTGAGGCCCCGGGTATCTCCAATTGTACTGAGGGATTCTGGACGGATCGACGAGCTGCGTTTGATGCAGGCTTCCTTGGACTATCTTTCTCCTGAATCACAATCTGTATTATTTGGAATTCCTTGGAATTTTGACCGGGTGAAATCATCCTTGGCTCATCGTGGATTCCGTTGCGGATGCACTCGTCGACCCCTGGGCCATCTACATAGCCATCTGCCTGTATACCAAGATTATGTACAGTGGCAGGCACTGCAGAAGCACACGCTTGAGAACCACACTACGTTTTTATTGCGGAACTAGCAGGGCTTCCAGAGCGTTGATGTTGAAGTGTATAGCCATGATCAGAAGTGTACGGACGAAAGAAATACCCATTTTAGGGGTTTTCCCCTCCTATAGCAGCCCTACAAGCTCTCGAACGCGGGCTAGATGTCGCATAAGTACTGAACTACTAAAACCTACCGCACATAGTACTCCGGAAGACATGCGGCAGCGACGAAACTCAAAATTGCTGCTTTCGTGGTCACTAAACTTCTGCCCGTAGGTGTACCTTCCTGTTCAACTCGCGTAGCCTAACCGTGGCCGTAGAGCTACGCATTGGTTTGAATGCTAGTAGCGGGTCGATATTGTTGCGGATTGGGGAAAACGCCTATTCACAAGCAATAAACGAATGATTCTCTATTGGCAGATAATTAGCAAGGCAAACTCAGACAGGCAGCTAGTTGTTGTTGTTGTTGTTGTTGATCCTTTTCTAGTGGCACATACCCACGTGGGGGATTGGCCAAGAAACGGAGTGGCTTTTTGGGCCTAAAACACCCATCTCATGGCCTTAGATAATCAGCCTGTAGGAATTGGGGAGACGGTTACCGAAATATATAATAAGTCTAAGGAATGAATCAGTGAATGATGTAATAAGAAAAGGCTAAAAAATTTTGACCGAGTTAGCAGGACATGCGTCTGGAGCTAGGTCGTTCACCTCGTGCACAAGCCAGTCCACCAGAATGCCTTCTTCTTCCTCGATGACTAGCTAGGCTGCCGCACAACCATGGCACATGCCCACTTTGAGGGATTAAGCTCTTTGCAAGTAGAGTCTCTGGAGAGCTCATTTCTCAGTAAACTCATTTCTCTAATAACCGCCACGCGACAATATGTTCAATAATAAGAAACTCAAGACGAACAAATTTTTAAACAAGGGTGCTCATTGCTCACGTCGTAGTTCGCGTCCGCGAGCCGTACTACCTTGATGCTTATAGTGGCATCCAGACAAAGTATGATAGCAGGGACTTCAAATTCTCTATCCTGCGAAGTTCAACGTTTTCATGAATGGTCCCCTTGTAGTGATACCATGAAGCCTTCCACTCATTCAGAATACAAGATTACGCGGGGATCTGAAGCTGGAGAAGCACGTGTGTGTGTTGCCGTGACGCCGGCACATGTTCGGACATACCTGTTGGATCAGAGACCGGAGCAGTTGCACCACCCTATTCCCTGGCTATCCGATGTTATTCACAGCATATTTACAAAAGGCATTCAGAACAATGGATTGGGAACGGGCAGAAGTGAGGGTTAATGTAGAATTCCTCAAAAACCGCATATTTTCTGATGACTTTGCCTTGTTGAGTACCTCAGGGGGCGAATTGGAAAGCATGCTTTTCGCACTCGACCAACCGAGTAGAACGCTGGGCCTAAAAATTAATATTCAGAAGACTAATGCAATGATCAATAACCTCGGGACAGAACAGCGGTTTGGGATAGGTGGCGAGGGAGTGCAAGCGGTATGCGAATATACCTACTTACGCCAAGTTGTGACCCCGGATCGCCACCATTAGGCGGAGGTAATCAGGAGGATAAAAATGGGGTGGAGTGCATACGGTAGGCATTCTCAGATAACGAATGGTAGCCTAACATTCTCTCTGATGAAGAAAGTATACGACAGCTGCATCTTACCACTACTCACCTAAGAAGCACAAGCTTGGAGGCTCACTAAGAGTGTTCAACTTAAATTGAGGACGACTCAGCGAGCGATTGAACGGAAGATGATATGTGTAACATTAGGAGACAAAAAGAGAAAGGAGAGGGTCGGAAACAAACGCATGTTAAGGACATATTAGTAGAAATAAGAAGCACAAATGGATGCAGACAGGGCATGTATTGCGAAGTCAAGATAACCATTGGTACTTAAAGGAAACAGTGTGGATCCCCACAAAGAGAAGGCAAGCGTTGCAGAGGGCAGCAGAAAGTTAGATGGGCAGATGCGATCAAGAAGTTTGGGGGGAGAAATTGATCGCAGTTAGAAGAGTACCATGATACTTGGAGATCAATGGTAGAGGCCTTTGCCTTGCTGTCATCGTTCATAAACTGGTGATGATGATGATGATTCACCGGCTATGTAAGTATTTCGCTGGGAATCCCTAAACAAAACACGTGCCCAAAAGAAGCTGTTACAAACCTTGCGGCTGTAATCTGCCACTTCCTCGAGCGCTTGCTCCAGCACGCCATTGTGTGTTGCATCAGCGATCATTCCTTTTACTGCAGTGAGATAAGTCTTGCTTCACGATATCATCGGCGTGAGAGATAAGGGTCGGCTCTACGGGAGACGGCTGCAGGAGCAGGTCACTGAGGTGCGGGCGAGCTCGCGTGGCGGTGCTCCTGACGACGCCACGAGTCTTCCGAAGGCAGTCTATTGGCAATACAATCTGGTTTATTCTTACAAGAGTGCTTTCCTTGGTTTCGCCAGCAAAGATGTCACGGAAGGTATCACGAGTAAAGGAGCCAAAGTCCTAGGCAGAGCATTCCTGCTTCTTTGTCCCCCTCGATCAAACCACATCTCACTCAAATGATAACACGTCCCGTGCCTTCGCCCGGTTGCCTAGATCTTCAATTTTTTCATGCCCTAGTAACATGCCCCTGCTACTAATAGCATTGACAGATTTAATTGTACACGAATACGGAGAAATTCTTGTAACAGTAAAAGTGTGTTTGTGTCAACGTCATTTGTTCATACTTCGAGCGACTTCAATGAGGCAACCGGAATCGTTGCCAACTGTGTAAAGAGGTGTATAAACTAGAAGCGTTCTCTTCTAGTACATCATGCAGGTACATTGAAATTGTAGAGGTTAGACTGGCAGGTTTATTGAAGTGTTAGGAGAGCCGACTGGCGGTTATAGACTGTCCCTGCTAGATAAATTTGTGTAGTGCAGTGAGCAGTTCAAAATAACGCGCAGGGGTAAATTGTATGAACCTTGATGTGCAGGAAAAAACATTTGAAGATCGGTCAATTCACGGTATCCGGTCGAGTGTAGGCAGTGTTATATATGGTCCACATAAGACTACACCGCCTGGACCCCGACTGCAAGTTTCGGTTACCTCCTGGTATTCAGCGAAACTACGCCATGCTGTTTCACCGACTACGGCTTGGCGTAGCCTTTACCCGTCGCTACAAGCAAGTCATTGGCTTTACGAGTGACCCCGACTGTGAGACATGCCATTACTAGAGACTATCTCCCATGTTCTCTGCTACTGTCCACGCTATGTGCATCCTCGAGAACAATTAGCGAGAGCCTTGGCCTGTTTGGACTGTCGTGTGGTGTCGCAGGAAGTGCTGCTGTGACCTTGGCCAAACGCGAAGCATTCCCACAAGGCATTTAAAGCTGTGCTGACATTTCTGCGAAGCAGCGGACTCTCAGAGATATTGTAGTTGAGGCCCGTGTGGCCTAACTTTAACACATGCATAGTATTGGTATAGGCATCTTCTATACATAGCCATTAATTTATTTCTCCGCCATCTTCATCTCTCTCGTCCTCTATCCACACTCTTTTCTCCCCTTTCCCTTCACACACACAGAATAGTTGGCCAGATATACTACCATCAGGCCGAGCTTTCTGTGTTTTTTTATATCAATAAAATTCTCCTCTCTCTTTTTCGTGGCTGGTATTGTGGACTTGCAGTGAAACTAGGTGCACAGTAATGGGGTTTGCCATAAACGAGACATTTTTAGGCTAAGGCTGGTATTCCCACAATATATTTACAAAAACTTCGGCTCATCTTATGACGGTGGGAAACGAGAATGGTACGCGCTTGGAGGCACGGCCTTCACGCGGTTTTTTGTTCCCTAGGTGCACCACCACCCACGGCATTGGGGGAAAATTAGTCAAGCCAAGTGAGGCATACCCCGCGGTATAGTGCGAAAGAGATAGAGAATTCCCCTATTACAAGAAACATTTGCGATTCGTGCCGTAATTTTGACACCTACATGCTCCTCGTCCGGGTTAACGGGGATGAGCACAGAAGTGGCGCCACAGATTACTAAGGGAACGATGAAGAAAGAAAAGAAATGGGAAAACATAACAAAAGCAAGACCGTTTAGTTCGAGTCAGCAGCGAGATAAAGCAGTCGAAGATTCTGTTGTGCTAAACTATCATTTCAATGTCGCTAAGACTGCAGAGCTAATGGAACGACACCTCATGTACATTGCATTGGTTTGTTGGAGGATCCTGTGTACCAAGAAGTACTTTAAACCGAATTGGTCCTGGGATGAGGTGCTGTAATAGCTGCGCAAGAAGGAACTTAGCTTACTTATTCGTGGATCATTCAAAATAAAGTTCTCAATGACTTCAGCAATCCGCTTTGGCTGCAGTAAGTTTTGGTTTTGCACCAAGTCAAAAAGGGTATGCTGCGTGAGCGCTGCATTAACACAGAGTAAAGGTAACATTGTCTCTAATTGGCGTGCAAGTTCCTCTAGAAGATTCATATAAAAACATGTACTATGGGTACACAATGCCCTCCTACCTTCCGTCCACTTGTCTACTCACATTTGAGCACTTCAGCGTTTCCCTGGCCAGCCCAGACATAGATGCTTCCCAGTAAACGCAAAACGTCCTGAGGACGTTCTCAAATAGTCTAAACGTCCTGGATCCTTTACTGGGCGTCCAGGGGACATACACAGGGTTATATATTGTAAATGATTCCTCAATGGTCCATCCTAGAGCTTATTTTGGACCACAATGGATTGCGAATTATCCCTAAATGATCCGTTGTATTACTTCTTTTGGATCACAATCCTTATGGACGTCTGACGCTGCCCTTACCATGGAGGAAAGGCTATTACTCTCGTATCCCTAGCAAAAATTCTGATAGAAACTTGTATTAGAATTATACATTTTTGTATTGGGTGTATAAGACGTGCATTAGTCTTAGACGAACTTGTATCAGTTTGATGTTTCGCGTATAAGATGCATTAGTCTAATACAAATGAACCTATAAGGTTGTATTAGTTTACAAATACAAATAGATCTGATAGATCGCTAATAGACTTAAGAGCTATTAGTTTGTATGAGTCTAATACGTAGAGACGTATTGGTTTATATAAAAACTAATACAAATGGACCCACAACGTGCGATTTCCTGAATTTTATTTTTTCCCGAAAATCACGCGACAAAAGATTGAAATGAAGGCCCTTAAGCAATAAAATTTATTTGGTATGACATTATAAAGCGTATTGTTAAGTTTTAAATCTCCGTAAATCTCTAACCAAATTATTATGTAAAATAGGTCAACATTTTTTTTTTCACTTTCGCTGCTAAAAAATGCGCTGCTATCAGACATGAAGAGAGCTGATGGGAGCTAAGAGCGCTAAAAGTGCTGCCATGCTGTGCCTGTAAGGCCTCTGAGGTGTGAGGGGTGTGAGGCACGGATACTCTATGGTGTGAGGCCGCAAGAAGAGCAAGAAATCTAACCCGGAAAGACTGCAACGAAGTCAAGCCAAGCCATGCCATGGTGTTCGTTGGGTAGCCAATATGGCGACAAACATCAAAGTGCGGTTGGCGTGTGTGAACGTTCAGGAAGAAGACGGCTAGAAGCGAACAGCTTGTAGCATTATTTCACATCAGACGCGTGTGCATGAGCGTCATCGAGAAGCGTTGGAGATGTGTCTAACGCTCGCATAACTTTGGCAAGTATGAACCAGGCCGCCGCGCAACCCATCTTGGACCCGTCACCTCGCCGCTTCGAACATCTTTGCTCCTTCTGCTATGCTGTGTAACGAACACCTGACATGAAAGAAAACGTGCGCATCACGTCATCGAGAAGTGTTGGAGATGTGTAGCGCCCGCCTAACATTTACAAATACTATCCGGGCCGCCGCCCGACCCATCTTTGACCCATCACCTAGCCGCTTCGGACTCCTTTGTTCATCCTCAAGGGAATGCCTCACGACGAAGAGATTCCATTCTAATCACATGTTGCGGAAGGGTGAATGCCGTTTTGAAGTTGCATCGAAATGGGAATGGTGTTCAATCGGCCTATAATGCGCTCGATGTGTGCCTATGACTGGACCGTGCAGGTTTGACTTGAGCTTTTTTGATTGCATGCTGCAGCTATTTTGTGGATTCGCATTGCAATTTATTCGTTCGTTTCTAATCAGGTTACGAAAGTATGCATCGTTAAATTATTCAGCCAGATTTCTGTCAGCCAGAGGAATTTGCCTGTGTACAGGGGGGATTAAAAGAAATACGAACGGAGCACACAGCCTCCGACGCATGCCACACCGTCTGGCTGCGCTGTCAGTAAACGGCGCGCATGCGTAATTCTTTCAGAGTGTGTGAGAGTGTGGCCTACTGTTATAATGGAAACGCTTGATAAAGAAGGGAAGCCGGCCATTTATTTTGGGGCGTCTTCCTATGCTCTGTCGCCACTGAGCATATTTTTATCTACTACATTCGGGAGCCAAGCTCTCAGCAGGCTGATTGCAGCTAGCATGATGCCCTTGAACGATCACCCTACTCAGTGGCGACGCAGCATGAAAAGACGCCTCTCAATAAACGATCGGGGTCGCGTCTTGATTAAGCATTTCCCATAAATATAGGCCACACTCAAACGCTCTCAAATAAATGCGCATGCGCGCAGTTTACTGACTTTGCCGCCAGACGGTGCAGCATGCGTCGGAAGCTGTCTGCTCCGCTGTTCGCATTTATTTTAATCCCCCTGTACCCTGATAATAAAACGTGTTGCCATGTTTCACTGCTTTGTTTGAACTTGCCACTGGTTCTGATAGAACTAGTACACTCTGGTAGACCTACCAGACTAATACACACTGATAGATCTAAATACAGACTGATGGACCTAATAGACTAATACAGACTGATAGGTCTATTAGCGGCAATAAGGATGTACGTGTATTAGAATTTGTATCAGAATTTCGTCAATAAAAGAAAAACAGTTAAAAAGTTTACCAGAAGTTTTTTTTCAAAATTAGCCAAGTCCACTTTGGGTGTAATCGAGAAAAACGTCGTTTTTTGCTCCCAAAATAACCGTGGCAACTGCTGAAATAATTTTTTGCTATGGTGTAGAAGCAAGGAAAGGATGAAGTTGAGCAGCGCAAGGAGGGGACTAAGTGGCAGAGGCGACAAACACGGGTGCCTCTGCTCTTAGTCCCGTCCCTGCGCTGTTCAACTTCATGCAATGAACCAACTAGCCCAGTTACAAACCCTCCTAAAAGAAAGGATCTTATTTGAGCACTGAAATAGAAATGTGGCTGCATTACTTCCCTCAATGGTAAGTACTTGTAAAGTTCGGATCTGGCACACATTGATGTGACATGCAGGATTTAACCCATTTTGGATGAAAAGTTGTTAATTGCACAGGTCTTTGCAAGTTAATAACGGCTGGAAACATATCACCTAAGGGCTTTTTAAAGTAGCCTGCACAAAAGTAGTAATATGGCTGTCATTTTTCAGCCGCAATGCCTTGCTGCTCTGGAACTGAGGTCACTGGGTTCGAGAGCACGATTGATGCGGACAGAAGTGTCTTCTTGGCAATATCCGTACTCTTCCTGTTCAACAGCTGCCTTTTCTTTAATTTCGAATATCTTAAAAAAGTCGGAAAAGTACTTCAACTCTTCATGCAGCTGCCATGATTCTCCAAAGCTAGAGAAGTCCCGTGATGCCTTTCACCTTCAGGGGCTTACGTTGTGCTCGTACAAGCCACACCTATCTGGGGCACCTGAAAGATTCTTCCCTTTGCGTGATACTGAAACAAAATTTGACACCGAGAACTGCTACTGTGGTTCTGCTCGTACTTCCAGTCTTTGTCTGTTGGGGTTAAGCTAGCATATTTAGTTTTCTTTGGTACCCGAGCCGTCTTTTCGGGTGCAGTGTTTTTGCCTCCCTGCCAGGCACGGCTTCCCCAGGTTCTACTGTAATCATTTAAGACGTGCCCGATTTCTTTAGTGAGGCCTGTTGCATTAGCTTGTGAAAAAAAGACCGAGAAAACAGAACATTAGTTTGTATCCTGGAAGTGTACGAAAATTGTCCAGCGGCATCATTTTGACGACGTTCTGAGGATGTACTCTGGACGGACAAACGGACCCCGATTGGACTGGCTGAGGATAAGATATCGACAACCTGAGGATGCTGAAATGTCCAGAGCCGGACATCTTGAGGATTTACCCAGGTTTGTTTTGCGTTATCTGGGTTATTGCAACCCAGTGAGCCGAGCAAGGACAGCGAATGGATTCCAGAGATATCGCAGACTAGGGATGCCGTTCACGTTGTGAGGCCCATACATCAGCCTCTACTCGGCAACTATAAAAATTGCCCTCTATCTGTCTCACCTACGAAAGCCTTAGCGGGCTGATTCGCGGTTGTCACTGGTGTGTCCAGGTGACCCGTCGATATAAAGATATTAGGAGTTGTATGCAAGACGGAATTTTTTTGGTGGTTGTTTGTGCAAAGAGCGCAATCTTATTGTTTGTTAAGCTCGAGGTGCAAAAATATATCGTTAAGCCTCGAAGCTTTACGCTCAGCCTAATTTAGTTCCCCTTATGCCCTCGTTTGCATGAGATGACGAGGATCAAATTATGGTACATTTATTAAAACATTTACCCGAGGAGTACGGAACACTAATGCCATAAAATGCCTAGTGTTCGCAGGAGCCACCATACCTGATGAATGCACGTTTTATATGGGGCCTTTATTTGTTGTTTTCCAGGCATTGGGTTCACATCATGTCAACTCAGACAAAAGGGGGACCAAACTGGTCCATCTCCAACCTCAGCATGCGACGGACCTTTCTATGCTGCTTGCGGGAGGTATGGTAGGGTGCACGATATTTACAGAAATACATGTAAGAAAACAAAACCGAAATAAAATTTGTGACAAGCATACTAAAAGGCCACAATGGTTCACTTTAGGAAGAATTTATGTGCAAGTGAATAGTGCAAAAACTCGGCCAAATAAAACATTTATAAATATCATACTGTGTTTCTTATCTTTCAAAAAAAATCGCCCCAGTTGCCTACCTAGCAGAGTGATAAAAATTATTTCCCTGTTCACAGGTTTATGATCACAGTGCAATGTCACTCTTGGGCGAGGCTCCAGCGAACCAGCGAACAAATAACTGAATAATAGTTGAAGTTTTAACGCCCTGATTTAGACGAGAACACGCGAAATTGACGGTTTTATCTGAGAGAGCACGAAAGATGACTGGCAGTGCTACAGCCTATTAAAAACCCCTAAAACACAATACAGCCGGTGTTGCGGCAGTTGTGGTGTCTTCAGATTTTTTCATTTGTGTTATTAATGATGTTCCCTGGGGATGAATCGACAAACTTTGTTTCGGAAAGCATTAAGGTTTTTATAGGATACGATTGATGGGGGTTTTATATTAGTGCTACATATTGTATAACTGATATTAGTGCCCAACTAGGAAGAAGATATGAAGTATAAAAAGTCCACATATATGTGGACAAAAAGTCTACATATCCAAAAAAAGCAGAATGCAGATTCCGCCTAACAAATCCGAGTGACTAAGATGCCTTGCTGGTGATTGTATAATTATGGTGGTTCAAGTTCAGATGAGATGTTATGTGGACGTGAGCGTATTTTTTAGCGTACTGTTACAAACATAGTGGTTGGGGCTGCCAGCTTAGTTCTGGAGAGTGTTATTGTGGTAATTTGGGCACCCTTATTTCCTTCTGCCAATCAATACACCATTTCATCAGTTGACTAGGTGCTCGCAATGAAAATATTTCTTTGGGGGTTTTTAATTTGTCTAGAAATAACATAGTCAGCCGCAAATAAAGGAATAGATCAACCGAATACTTCGCAACCTCTATCTTAACCCCGTATTTGCACATTATGCCATGTGTGATGGCAGTGCTAAAGACCCCTACTCTATTGCCAAATCCCTAACCTACCTATGGGCAATGGTGAAGCAGGTGACCAGCTGCAAGCTTCCGCACCAGCCTCGAGTGGTGGAACGGGCCCGGACGGCAAGCCGGAACCAGGAATCGTGGAATAAGGTTGCGGCCCTGAGATGTTCTTTCTGCTCACCAGTATAATTTAGTGATTCTCTCTCTCTCTCTCTCTCTCTCTCTCTCTCTCTCTCTCTCTCTCTCTCTCTCTCTCTCTCTCTCTCTCTCTCTCTTTTCTCTTTCTCTCTCGCTAAAGATACTATTAAACTTGTTAACCTTATTGTTAATATCAGGAGCAGTTAGCTTTTTCATCAGCTTGATGTCATGAATCTTGTCTTGAGCCTAGGCAAAATTCTTAAATATAGCCTATATTTGTGATACAGAATGCACCGCTATATGAACCTCGGCAATAAATTTCATAAAATGGGTTCGCAGGTACAACCTTTAAAAAAATCGCGTTTATTTGTGTGTAAGAAGCTGCGTTTTGTTACGTAGGTCTTTACGCCAACTGATATTTCCTGCAGTATAACTTTGCAAACTATTCTGATTAACGAAACCTGTTTGTAACATAGGTTGTCTTATTTGAATTTGCGGATTTCATGGACAATTTTCCTGGCAAATGGTACGCGTCCTGTGGCCATAGAGTACATAAATAGAGAGGATATGATGGGGGATATGGATATTTTATTCATTTTAGGAAGTTTGATGCAATGTTTCAGAGCATTGACAAATTTATTCTGACCTGCTCACATTATTATTTTGGCACGAGCCGCACATTATAATGCTGGATTGTTTCCATTACCTTGAGGTGGAAGTTTTTATGTTAGCTAAATACGTCCTTCTGAAACTTTCTATTCGACGCTAGCAGTTCTTTAAAAATCGCCAACATTTGATCGCATTTCGGTGTCAGGATCAACAATTGACAAGTGTCAACAATAGATGAAATTTTTTAGAACAGAGAAGCAAGTGAGCAAGAAAAAACGTGGCCAGTGGTAACTGTCCCCCGGTACTGTCTCTAGCTCTTCAAATTGTCACCTTTTGTTTCAGTCCCATTGTACTTCCAGTTTTGAAAAAATGACTCCGCGTGCATTGAATGACTGACAGTTATTCCGTGCTGTTTTCAATCAAAGAAAAAACAGCGAGTACTGTGCCTACTATGCGCTGAAAGGGCGTCACCAAACATGGCTCGTAACAGTGTTAAGACAACTTTTGAGGAAAGAACAAGAACTATGTGGTGTGTTTATACATATTCTCCACGATTCACCTTTGGATCTAGCTATTTTCAAGAATTACGAAGAATTTCATCAAAAATCTTTGGGTTTTCTGCAGGATGTTATTGTTCCATTTTGGTTTCTGTGGTCCTATGTATTCACGCAAACAAAGTAGTAGTAAAAATGTTCAAAATAAACTTCCTGGTCTCTGGAAATAGTGCACAGCTAAGAAGCACTATCAAAATTCTGGATTTTTGGATTTTAACACAACATTGTTGAAGCAATATTGGTCAATGACAAATATTTATGACATAGCTCTGTCTTTGACAGCATTTTATATTTTTGCTGTGTTTCAAACAACTCTGTGCGCATCCACTTCATTGCGGCGGTTAAGTCTACCCACGTGCTTAAAAGCCCAAAGCCTAATGTAATTAAAACATGTTTACTACTGAAGTATTTTGTTTGCCCCTATATCACTCGTGTTGTTTCATTGTCTTCTGGGTGGAAATAATCGTACAGGAAGGCTGACGACACTTCAAATCACTCCTTATATGGGCACCTTTTAAGGTCACTTGCTCTTTTGTTGCATTTTTACATACAGTAGCCTACCAATTTTTTTAACCTAGAGGGGAACAAAGAATTGTGCGCATAAAAGATAGGTCCGAAAAATCTGCAGTTATCACTCCTATGGGACAACTGGAGGTTTCTTAGGAAATTCTATAATACCCATGAAGTCCCAATTGTTAGAGTCCAAAACAAAACTGTCCGCTACACGGACAGAAGGGGCGCAATAAAAAAAAACATAACCACTTTACTTCGAAAACATAACTTTACATCGATGTTTCGGATGGGTACCGTTCTTTATCAAGAGTGATATCTCACAGAATGGAAGTGGTTTATATAAAGTTCGAGCACTTGAGGCTCATGGGGTGGTGACATACGTTTAAAATGGAAAGCGAGGAGTCAGAGAGAAAAGGGCATTGAAAATTGCGACAAAAAGCCAGCAATGAGGAAGAACAAACTATAGTTCATACCACAAGCTATCTGCAGCACTGCTGGAGTCAATATTGTTATCAATAATACGGCCACTGAGGGCGCCTAACTTGCCGTGAACGGGGTCCTGAAAGGACATTCCCTTCTCCCGCTCTCGGCCAGTAGCACCGCAAGGCCCCGACGCCTTTTGTAGCTTCCTTCGCGTTGAGTTACGTGCTCTGACGGGGACAACAATGAAGACTCCACAGGGCTGCAGCTAGCTTATGGTATCAACTATAGAAACGCATAAATAGGCGAGAGAGTGTGATGGAAACAGACGACTAAGGAAGAAATAAAGTGAAAGAGAAAGGCAGTGGGGAGGACACGCAATCCAAAAAGTTATAAAGAACCGAGAAGACAGGGCAGACAGAAGCTGAGGAATGATACGGGACACATACTTGCTTGGTTGACAGGGGTGGCGAGTTGCAACCCCCCCCCCCCCCCCCCGATCTGCGCCGGCGAACAATATGCACGGGGTGTCATACGTGCGCGTGCTTTGAAGATTCCCGTGCTTGGGGCGCGTGTTTTTGTCGGTCCTTAAAGACGCTCGCCCATCCACTTCCCCCACTTTTTGTCTTTAGCTCCACAGGCGCAAAAGCCGTATGGTCTAGGTGTGCGATAAACCTGGGAAGGCGCAGGCATCCCCCAGTGGCGCCTGCGACACGAGGGCTCAGGTGTCGGAATGTCGAAGTGAGAGTGATGATGTCTCTGTAGGGCGCAATGAATCACATTCTCTACAGAGGCAGCGACAACAGAGGCAGAGTCAACAGGGTGGGAAAAAACAGGAATGCAGGTAAAACAAAGATAAACCGAAACAGGGAGAAGGGCAAGGCCAACAGACGCGCAAACGTGCATACAAGCAATTAACAGGCACAAACGCAAAATCGGTCATGGAAAAATAAAGTGGCCAATGACTCGGCCGATTAACCCAAAAACAAAATCAAACAAGTGGCCGCTAAAGAAGCAAAACAGCGACAAGGGTAGACGGGGCGAGACAAAACATTATCAATGGTCTCTAGAAGAATGACGCATAGAAACAATTTTGTGCTTATACATACACATGTATGTACTCAATTTCTGACATTGAGTACATACACACATACATACATACATTCATACAGAAACCTGGAGGCGTATTAAGGAGATTCAACTTAAATTGAGGACTCTGCGGGCAATGGAACGGAAGATGATAGGTGTAAAATTAAGGGACAACAAGGTAGCGGAGTGGGTCAGGGTACAAACGCGTGTAAAGGGCATATTATAGAAATGAAAAGATAATAAAAGCGGGCAGCGCATCTAATGCCAAGGCAATATAACCATTGGTCATTAGGGGTAACATAGTGATCCCTAGAGAAGGCAAGCATTGCATGGGGCGGCAGAAAGTTAGATGAGCAGATGAGATCAAAAAGTTTGCGGGGATAAATTGGTCACAGTTAGCACACGACCGAGGTAACTGGATAGTAATGGGAGAGGCCTTTGCCCAGCAGTGGTTGTAGATAGGCTATCAATGACATACACACGTGTACACGGAAAACTCCTAAAAAACACAATGCCTATACATAATTACAATGAGCAGATTGTTCACATCACCACCAGCTACCACCCCCACCGGCTCTTACGATGTGTGTATCAGTGAAAAAGCAGCAGATGTCAACATTACGGGGACAACCACGAAAACTTGGCCCTTTGTTCTTTTCTTTCACCTGCAACTGAGTTGAATTTGTAGATTAGAAATTATTGAAACATCTCTCTTTCGTGGTGTGTTCTGAACTTTGATTTTAGCACTGTCACAGAGAATTTGTCAAAGCAGTGACCCAAGCAGGTGACGTGTTTTGAGACAGGGAGATGAGGCGGTGTTTTGGTGTGGGATCTGCGGGCATTACTTCGTACAAGCAGTGGTTTTTCCGTCTGTACTATGTACTACGTTCGGCATACAGTGCACTGAACAAGGCACACAATATTAGCACAGTCACAATCGAAGGATCCACCTATTTGAAATGAGAAGCTAGTGGCAGTGCTCTGGCATCACCAGCGTTTAGGTATCTTGGGTCAAAGCTTACAGCGGGATTTGTTGCATGGTTCAGATCCCGGAAATTGAGAAGTTTCAGTTTTTGATGAAGTTATGATGTCTTTCAGGTTTTTGCTTGTCTGTATACAAGGCTGGGCGGTTCTGGGCGGCCACGTCGCATTCGATTGCTTTACAGAAGGATGTTGTGATGTTTACGCAAGATTTTTCTTACTTTCGGAGCGGAGGATGAATAAGTTAGAATCGAGTGGGTTCCATATTTATCAGTTTGAACCTTGCTGCTGCTGTTGCTATTAGTTGACGTCTGTCCAGTGTTTTGAGTTTTTCAATTCCATCGTTTATCGTGGGAAGGGCACATAGTTTGCGGGTGAAACCTTCACGTAGTTGGACACAGTTGGTGGCAAAGCCTTGATGGTCGGAACATATTCTTTTGAATGGGATGGACTGGCTGTAAGGGATTCCGGTTTTGCAATAGCGAACATGGCTGCTGTGAAAACTTAAATACTGGTTTCGGTCAGTGGGTTTTCTGAAAAGTGATGTTCAGGGTTCACAGCCAGATATTTCCACCGTGACGTCCAGAAAGTTTATGCCTCAGGCAGAGTACGAGTGAAAGAATCTGATATCTCTGTGGATATTGTTGAATGCTTCAATAAACGTTAGGAGAGCTTCCCTTCGTGAGGCCACATGGGAAATATGTCGTCAATGAATCTTTTTAAGAAGAGTGGTTTTAAAGGGTAGTCTCCTAGGAACTTGTATTCCAAATTTCCATGAAGATGTTGGCATAATTTGGACCAAGCTTTGTGCTAATAAAGGTGCTATTGATTTGCACATAATGTTTGAAATTGAACTGAAAGTTATTCATCGCTACAAATATTTGCAAGAGTTCACTAAACGTCGGACTATTAATTGGGCTGTTATGCGACTGCATTTGCTCATAAGCAAGTATTACTGAGCTTATGCCAACTTCGTAAGGGACGTATATATATATATTTAAATATATATAAATAAATAAATAAATAAATATATATATATATATATATATATATATATATATATATAGAGAGAGAGAGAGAGAGAGAGAGAGAGAGAGCGAATCAGAAAATGGGAAATGAGGGGCTCCGTGAAATAACACAGAAAATAAGGGTTGGCAGTCAAGAAAACCTCGGAAAGCAAAGGGGAGGTTGTGGTGGGTCATAGAAGGAGATGAAGAATTTTTTTAGTCGAAAAGAAAGTGGTGAAAAAATGCCCGCCGGGTGGGATACGAACCCACGACCTCCAGAATACCGGTCTGGTGCGATAACCACTACGCTACCGGCGGGGCTGTTTCCCCAGCACTTTCTCGGGTATTTATGTTAAGGTATTTTTGTTTCCTGCACTTGTGGGTGGTAGCCAGCGCCACTCGGACTACTCGGGGTGAAGGGGACCTTCTTTTTAACCCCCGGGCCGTGACGTGAGTGTCTACGACATGTCGAGAGTGGTCGACCAGCGTTGAACCCTCTTATACTCCCTTTGGCCCCAAGACTGCCAGAACAGAGGCCCTCGCTAAGCATGTAGCGAATCAGAAAATGGGAAATGAGGGGCTCCGTGAAATAAGACAGAGAATAAGGGTTGGCAGTCAAGAAAACCTCGGAAAGCAAAGGGGAGGTTGTCGTGGGTTATAGAAAGAGATGAAGAATTTTTTGAGTCGAAAAGAAAGTGGTGAAGAAATTTTTTCACCACTTTCTTTTCGACTCAAAAAATTCTTCATCTCTTTCTATGACCCACCACAACCTCCCCTTTGCTTTCCGAGGTTTTCTTGACTGCGAACCCTTATATATATATATATATATATATATATATATATGTATATATAAATAGGGAACGAGAGGGCTTTGAGAATGGTAACTAGATAGAAATATTACTTTGAAGAAGCTAGCAGCCTGAGACCTCTGCCAACGTTTCGACGAGGACACTCTTCTTTTTCAAGACATTAGGGTTCATCTCCAGCACACCTTTTTATAGATACAGATTGAGTTGGAGAGAGAGGGGGAGGTTGTTAACAGCGGTACCGGAAAGTTGACAGCAGAGTGGGTCTACGGTCGGTTTAAAGGAGCAAAATAGAGAGAAAGGGAGGTGTGGTTATTGTGACAGGACCGCGCAGTAGAGAAAGAGGGAAGACTACGTGATGGTTGGAGAAAAGCGGAGGGAACGGTTTAAGCTGGGCTGTGGTGGAGCCGGGCGACCTCAAAGGAGGCTTGAGGGAAGATCGGGGATGAGAGGAGCCTCTTCGGGGTGCAATCGCAAGGTTACTGAACTGTGTGTAAGAGAGAGTCGTAAACAGCAACAGCCCGTATAGTTTGAAGAATTCCGACTGGGGAGGTCAGTGTTCGCAGAAGAATAGAAGGGGTATGCGCGGATGCTACTCACGCGGAGCTTTGCGGTACATTCAAGGACTTCTTTTCTGTTTTCTTTCTTTTTCCCGTTTTCTTTTTTCCTTTTTGCATGTGTGTGTAAAGCAGGTAGTAAGACGAAATGCCGAAGGTCGAGGGAGGTGAGTGCGCGTGGTAGGTAAAAATTGGCTTGGAGCAACAGAGGAGAAAAAAAAGGGGGGGGGGTAGAAAAGCAAAGAAATTGTATTCAAGTATCAGCTTTGGGGATGGCCAGGCAGGAATATTGCGAATGGACAAGGCCACTTCTTTTAAGAGCATTATTTTTCGCTTCGAATAAGATACCGTACGGTTTCTAAGCTGCCTTTCGAAGCATTGATTCCAGCCTGATCGAGGCAGTAGAATTTATGGATTAAGTACGATTCTCTGTATTTCGGGTCCCTTCGAGACTTTATGTTTCACTGCAGAATACAGAGCTTGAGATCATCGAAATTGTGGTTCCGCTGCTTGAAGTGTGGCACGACTGCTATGGAGGCACTGTTTTGAGTGCCGGCCCGATGTCCATTCAGGCGTAAGTTCGTAGGTTGACTTGTTTCTACAATGTACTGCTTTTGACACAATGAGCATTCTAGCATATACACAATGTTAGAAGAATTGCAAGTGAAGCTTGAATTAATCTTATGAACGTATTGGCTGGCAGTGCTATGGACAATGCAATCCGTCTGCAGATGTTTGCAGGTCTTGCATCTAGGGCGGAAGCAAGGGCTGATGACTGGTTCCTGAGAAGCGATCATTTTGGCATGCACTAAAATGTCGTTTAGGTTCTTGTTTCTTTTGTAGGTTACTCCTGGGGCTTCCGGAAACGTCTTTTTAAGTCGGTCATTACTGGCTATAATGGGTAGTATTTCCGCAGGATGTTGTGTATTTAGATAGCGCGTTTGAGAATCTGGATATTAAGGCTGGTGGTCGGGCGCTTTCGTTTCGACGTTGTTGCTTGAGCACTTCGCCCCTTTCTAGCTTGGATGCTCTTCGTAGTCTGGTATCCTGTCCTACAAAGATACCTTGTTTGCAGTGTCGTGGGTGATTACTAGTGTAGTCTAGCTACGGTTGCCTGTCCGTTGGTTTCCTTAATGTATGGTTTTCAGTTTACCTTTGTCAAGAACAACAGTAGTGTCTAGGAAGTCCACTTGTTTATCCGAGTACTGGCATGAGAGCTTAATGGTCGGATGCGAAGAATTGAGATGTGAAATGAAACTTTTTAGGGTTGTGCGGCCATGCTCTCAAATTATGAAGATGTCATGTATGTATCGAAGATAAACCTTCGGCTTCAGGGGGAAAGAGTCTAAGAGGGAAGCTTCAAGTTGTCAGATAAGAATGTTGGCGTAGATGGGTGCGAAACGAGTGCCCCTGCTGGTTCCAAAAACTTGGAAGTAGTAAGATGAGTACAACTCGAAATAGTTGAGAGTTAGAAGTAACTTTAGTAAAGTAATGTAGACTTCTAACGCATTTTGGTGCCGGTTTTCTGTAGCTTCTGTTCCTTCGGTGTTGGGAATGTTCGTATAGAGGGCGGAGGCGTTGACCATGACCAAAATTTCGTCTTTGGGTATTTGCCCACCATCGTTTATTGTTTCTATTATGCGAGGGAAGTTTGCTGTGTCCTCAACAAATGAAGGAAAAGAAGTCGAAATGTCTGCCAAATGGTGATTCAGAAACACAGACAATGTTTCAATGGGGGTGTTGTTGTTAGAAACTATGGGCCTTCGCGGAATGTAAGCTGATAATAATGCTCCGGTGGGGACTTTATGGATTTTGGGAATGGGGTGGAAACGTGGTGCTTGCTTGTTCGTCGGTCTAATGAAGTTTAGTTCTGTTGTGGTGGTTAATTTTCGGGCCAGCAGATCTGTGAGAATGCGAAAGATTGTTTGACTGTATTCGTTCCTGGGATCATGGTATAAAAGCTGGTAGTCACCATGGTTGTTAAGAAGGGACGTGGCAAGTAAAACTATTTTTGCTATTAATGGACCAAATTCATTCAAGTTAGAAGATTTTATGCAGTTAACTAACCTACGAACAAAGCCTAAATCAGGTTAAAGGTATCTTCTATACTCTTTGGGTTGCCAGACTAATTACCTTCACAAAGCGGCTCCAAGATTAATTAAGAACTCAGATTAAGGCAAGAACTCAGCAAGGTTTTTATCTCAGAGTGACCTGGAAGGTCTATTCTGTGCAAGGAAGCTATTTGATTATTGCTTTATTTCTTTTATGTATCCAAAAAGAAAGAAGGAAGTTTCACTTTCTTTTTGACTTGAAACTATTTCTGATTTAGAAAGGAAAATGAAACTTTTCTTGTTCGTTCTTTATGCCAAAACGATATAATGCAATAATTTTATAGCTTCCTTGCACAGAATAGACATTTCTGATCACACTGACGTAAAAATCTTGTTGACTTAGTGCATAATTAGTTCATTATGCTGATTTCAAGTTTCAAGTAATTATCTTCAAAGTCAGAAAGTATAGTGGTATCTTTACACTGATCTCAGTTTTGTTGTTAGACTGGTTAGCTACATAAATGCATCTAATTTTATTCAATTTGGTTCATAACTAAAAAGTCGTTTTACTTGCCACGTCCCTCCTTAAAAGCTGGTAGTCAACATGGTTGTTAAGCTGCCTATAGGACTCATCTTGATATTTTTCTATTGGTAAGATGACAACGCTACCTCTTTTCCATGGAAGTGTAATGATTATGTCCGTTTTGGCGGCAAGGTTATTTAGTGTGACTTCTGAGGGGGTCAAGTTCTTGCGTTTATTTGATTTCTTGGTAGAGATTATTATTT
The DNA here is from genome assembly GCF_048455015.1 of Haemaphysalis longicornis. Classification (NCBI taxonomy): domain Eukaryota; kingdom Metazoa; phylum Arthropoda; class Arachnida; order Ixodida; family Ixodidae; genus Haemaphysalis; species Haemaphysalis longicornis. The sequence goes on along the minus strand of NW_027526407.1, from coordinate 10,921,083 downwards.
CTTTTGATAGAGATTTTATATCAAAATCGTGTTCTGGAGATTCCATGGCATCTGGCGTCCAAGTGCGTGGTGCACGGAGTGGGTGGTCATTGATTTCACCATTGTCTTGCTTATCGGAAAAGAATTCCTTCAGCCTCAATCTGCGGGAAAAGTCGGTGAGATCCTTGTGTAAGTCGTATTCAGTCACGTAATTGCTGGTAGGGCAGCAAGTGAGGCCTCATTCTAAGATACTTTTTTCGGCTGTCGATAATTTTTCTGAAATATTTATAACGTTTCTGTTACACGTGACGGGAGAGGCGGATACAACATTCTGTTCAGGAACAGGTGTCATGCTGCTGTTACTTCTACAGTGGCAGCTAGATTCTACATTTTGGTTATTGGCGGGGGAGAAAAAATCCGCCGTAGCAGATTCTGACGCATGTGCGAGGACCGTCAGATGATTTTGTGCAACGTCGTCAGGCTTAGCGAGGACAGGAGGTTCAATGGTGCAATGTGCGTGAGACAAAAGGAGCTGGTTATATTCAAATTTAAATCTTTGTTTCTTGCACAGCGCGTGTTCCTTACGGTTTTTTAAAGGCATCAAGATCAATTTTCTCTTGCTCAGTTGGAGGAATGATTTAGGTCTTTTCATTTAAAACACTAAGTTGTTGTTCACAGTGCTCTCTGATAATTTCTAGAAGGGACAACGATCTACGCTCCAAAGTGTTCTGCCAATTAGCTTCTAGTTGGGGGGGGGGAAACTCCAAGGGAGCAAATAGCCTTAAGGCGGAGGCCTTTGGGGATTTTGTGGTTTGGAGGTAAGAAGAATAGGTGTTGAAGTGAAATCTGTAGTGTGTTTGTTTGCCGGTTAGTTTTCAAACCCTAATTAAAGCGCGGGATTTGAGGGGGAACGCGCGCGGTCCGCTCGGTGCAAGTCATTTTAGTTTGTTCCGAGAGGACCTACGGGATGGTGCATTTTTGTTCGGAGTCTGTTGTTTAGGGGGGCTGTTAGGGGTGATGTCCAAGTTTGGGTGCTTGTTTGCGTTTTAGTGCGTGTTAGTGTCTGTGTGAACATTGACCGTGATGTCCTTGGTGGGTTAGGATGTTGTTCTACGTGCTGTTGAGCTGGTGTTGTGGGTGCATCTACCGTTTGTGTGCTCGCGTCGGATGTGGGCTTCTTGGGGAGACAGGGTGGTTCGCTACAGTTGGGAATGTAAGGTTCGGTCTGCTGCTGGGTGCTGGCCACAGACGGGCCGGTGGTGCCGGTAGTGGAGAGCGTCACCTCAAACAACTTGCTAAGCCTGTACTTTATGTTATTTTCCATTATCCAAACACCTCGCAAGTTAGGGTGGAAACCGTCGTTGGCCAGATGTCCCTGGGGATGATGATAGATTTCTCTGTAGTAGATGATGTCCACGTTTTGTTGGGTGAGTTATGGGTCAAAGATGGCGTTGTTGAGCTTAACTGTTCGCTCGTAGTGAGCTGCGTCTGTGCACCTAGGGTGTGTGTGACTGGTGATTGTTTTCTATTCTGGGAAGCACTGTTGTCAGGGCTATCTCCACGTAAGGTCATTTGATCTGAACGTCTCGTACGAGAGATTTGATGGCTTCGAAAGTTCTTTCAGCGCTGTTGTACTTTACATCGTTAGTTCCGAAATGAAGTATGAAATGCGTGATGTTGCGTGGGGCATAATGTATTAGCTTCTTAGTGTCCTGAGTGTGGAGCCGCTTTGAAATATAAGGTACCCTGCATGTTGTCCAGACGGAAAGTGATCTTGGATGTACTTGAAGTGGCTGTCTCCAATTATAGCTACGTGTGCCAGACAGAGGAGAGGTTGCTTACCTTGTACCGTCATCTTCGTAGATCAAATCCAGAGAATGAGAGGGCTTTGAAGATGGTAACTAGATAGAAATAATACTTTGGAGAAGGTAGCCGCCCCACCGCAGCCCTACCGCACCCTAGCTAAAACCGTTCCCCCCAGTTTTCTCAGAACCTCGCGTAGTCTGCCCTCTTTCTGTACAGCGTGATCCCGTCACAATCACCACACCACCCGTTTCTCTCTCAATATTACGCTCCTTTCAACCGACCGTTCACCCTCGCTGCTGTCCCCCTTCCGGTCCCGCTCTTAACAACCTCCCCCCTCCCACTCCAATTCAATCTGTATCTAAAAACACTGCCAGAGGTAGTGATGCCTTGAAAAAGACAAGTCTCTTTGTCGAAACCTTGGCAGAGGTGTGAGGCACCTAGCTTCTACAAAATAACATTTCTATATATAGGTATATAAATATATATATATATGTGTGTGTGTGTGTGTAGTGAATCAGAATTGGAAAAGAGGGGTTCATTGAAAATAAGACAGAAATAAAGTTTTGGCAGTCAAGAAAACCTCGGAAATCAAAGGGGAGGATATGGTAGGTCATTAAAACAGATAAAAAATTTGAAAAGAAAGAAAGTGGAGAAAAAATACCCGCCAGGTGAGAATCGAACCCACGACCTCCAGAGGTCATGGGTTCGGATCCCACCTAACGGGTATTTTTTCTCCACTTTTTTTCTTTCTTTACAAATTCTTTATCTGTTTCAGATAGCACCCTTCCCCGGGTTCATGGTCAGGGACAACCCCTTCGACTGCCCGGACTGAGCGGAAGAATAGACCTAAGTGGGATGAATGCCACTCGCCCGTCCTTCCGGTCGGCGGAACCTTGCATGTTTTGAGCCACAGTGCGGAGATCGTACCTACACTCTTAACGAGCCTTCCTATTTGTTTGTGGGGTTGGCGTCACGGAAACATGTGTGCGGCTGCGACCGCTTGCTGTAAACTATTTCCGCAATGTCAGTGACCATTGGAATGCTGTGCTCCCAGTGATTGTGTGAGATCCTTTCTGTTACTGATTTGTGCTTTCCTTTCTTGAGCAGAGCGGCGCCCTTCTAAAGCGAGCGGTCCCTGTCGCGCTTTCTGCAAGCTGACGAATGATAGAGGCCAGCGTTTTGTAAGATTTGTGTACCATACATTGGGTTTGTTTATTTGTGTTTTGCTTTTACCGCCGGGCTGCGCCGGTCTATGTTATCTCTGCGCCAAGGGAAGCGCGTGTTCCATTCTTTCTTTCTGTGCCGCATGTATTATCTGTCGTGATAGGGAGAGCATTCCGATCTAACGTGAACAGCCCAGAATAATCTTCTTGGATCTACTATGTTCTCGATGTGAATCGACGTTTCGAGAACCACGCGCGCCGAAAGATAAAAAGCCTGCAGTGCGGACGCCGGAGCATTCGATTCTGTGACGCTCGCTGACGCAAGTCACTTTGTTGACCGCTGCTTCGCCGCCTCTGTATTCTTTTGAGTTGTTAGGGGAGCACAAGTTCGCTCCAATAAACTTGTTTCTCCTGCAAGACAACTGCGTCGTCCTTGGCTTCGTGACATCTGGTGGAGGTGCTGGGTAGCACCCTTCATGCCCACTGCAACCTCGGGAAGCCGCCAAGCCAGTCCAACAAGAGCCAGCCTCCGCCTGCAAGGTTTACCACCCGAGTTCGGTTTGATGCCAGAAGGGCCCAAGAGAAGGAACGCTGCAACCAACACCATGGTACAAGAAACAACGTCGCCAATCATGCTGCAGGAGCCCCGGGAACCGCCATCGTTCCGGGGAGCCCCCGCTGAAGATCCAGAGGAATGGTTGGAGAAGCTGGAGCGCGTGCGGATCTTCAACAGGTGGGACGATGAAGAAACCTTCCGGCATGTTTTCTTTTACTTGGAGGATGCAGCCCGAACTTGGTTTGAAAACCACGAGAGCGCCTTGACCGACTGGACGCAATTCAAAAGCGAGCTCCTTAAGACCTTCACGACCGTGGTGAGAAAAGAACGAGCTGCGATTTTACTGGAAACTCGAACGCAACACCCGAACGAAGGAGTCGTAATCTTCGTCGAGGAAATGAAGCGACTTTTCCGCCGTGCGGACCCAGGAATGACGGAAGAAAAGAAACTACGGTTTCTGATGCGAGGTGTGAAGCAAGAGCTCTTCGCGTGCCTTGTTCGCAACCCCCCCAAGACCGTGTCCGAATTCGCGTCTGAGGCCGCCGCAATGGAGAAGACGCTCGAAATCCGAACGAGGCAGTACGACCGCCCAATCAATGCGCTGGTTTCGGAGACGCTTGGTGCCAGCGCTATCAACTCCGACTCACTACGCGACACTATCCGCGAAATAGTGAGGGAGGAGCTGCGGAAACTGCTCCCGACGCCGCTGCAACCACAAGTCGCTTCTCTTACCGACGTCATTAGAGAAAAAGTGCAGCAAGCGCTGGGAACTTCAACGACGCCAGTAGCACCTCGCGAGCCGCAAGCCATGACCTACGCGGCTGCTGTACATCGCCCTCGCCCACCTGCACCCTATCGTCACGAGGCTCCGTACCGTCGTCCCCTCTCGCCGGCCCGACCACCTGCGGCGCAACCCCCTGCCCCAAGGAAGACCGACGTGTGGCGAACGGCCGACAATCGTCCGCTGTGCTACCACTGCGGAGAGGCCGACCACGTCTACCGTCGCTGCCCCTACAGGAGGCTCGGTTTGCGAGGGTTCTCCGTCGACGCACCCCGCCCCCGAACTGGCCAGCGCCCATCGGAGATCGAAGAATACCTCTCCAACACCAACCGAGGACCAGCCCGCTTCGACCGTTCACCGTCACCCTACCCATACCAGTCGCCGAACCGCCGTAGCAATGCTGAGTTCTCACGTGGAAGGTCCCCCAGCCCACGCGGGGGAAACTAAAAGCAGCAACTTCTGGAGGTAAAGTTGCACGATCGCGGAAAAATGAAAACCCTCCAACGACGCAACGACTCGCGGAAGACAGTGACTCACAACATACCCCTATCCCGACGATCCGACCCAGACCTGACGAGACTCCCGTACACGACGACAGCTATACGCCGCCACGCGCACCCGACCGGACCGACACGTCCGCTGAGAAGACGATGACAACGACGACGCACAGTGCCCGACCGTCAACACGTACAAGCAGAGATACGACGCCCCGACGAACCCGGAACTCGAGGAAGACTGCATCTGACGTCAAGGTGTCCATCGACGGCTTTGACGTAGTCGCCCTCGTAGACACGGGAGCTGACTATTCGGTAATGAGCGGGCCATTTGCGTCTAAACTGAAGAAAGTTATGACCAGATGGGACGGTCCGCACATACGCACAGCAGGAGGCCACCTCGTGACGCCAAGTGGAACGTGCACATCGCGCGTCACCATAGACGGCACAACGTACCCTGCGGCGTTCGTCATTCTGCCTAACTGCTCCCGCGACGTAATTCTTGGAATGGACTTTTTGATGGACAACGGTGCAATAATCGACCTGCAGACCAAGTCAATAACTTTTTCCCCCAATCACTCCATGACGCCGGAACCGAACCCCGAACGACGTGCTGCTGTAAGGATTGCCGATGATCATGTCACCCTGCCACCCCGCGCAAGCTTGATGGTCGCAGTCTAATGTGAAGATGCTGCTCCTGACGTCGACGCTATCGTAGACACCGATCAAAGGGTGCTTCTCAACCGTGGTGTGTCGGTCGCAAGAGGCATTGCGCGCTTCAAGGAACACCAATCCCACATTTTGGTTACGAATTTCACCGAGGAGTACCAGCATTTAAACAAGGGCGCGGCAATTGCATTCCTCGAAGAAGCGCAAGAAGCAAGTGACATGATCGCGGTCGCCGACTTTGAACGCACACCCGTAGAAACCTTCAAGCTCCCGCAGCCTTTCGACGTGAATCCGGCGCTACCGCAAGAACAATGGAACAAGTTATTGGCTTTGCTGCGTCGCTATAGCGAATGTTTTTCGTCGAGCGCAAAACTACGTCAGACCCCTCTAGCGAAGCACCGAATAATAACCGAAGACGGAGCCCGACCCACCCGACAGTCACCGTACCGCGTCTCTTCACACGAACGGGAAGCCATCCGGACTCAAGTCGACGACATGCTCATCGACGACATTATACAGCCCTCGAAAAGCCCCTGGGCTGCGCCCGTCGTACTCGTAAAGAAAAAAGACGGCACATTAAGGTTTTTTTTTTGTGTTGACTACCGGCGACTGAACAAAATCACGAAAAAGGACGTGTACCCCCTCCCCCGAATCGACGACGCCCTCGACCACCTCTGCCACGCGAAGTACTTCTCATCGATGGACCTGAAGACCGGCTACTGGCAAATTGAAGTGGACGAGAGAGACCGAGAGAAGACTGCATTTATAACCCCAGACGGCCTATACGAGTTCAAGGTGATGCCGTTTGGGCTGTGCACAGCACCAGCCACGTTTCAAAGAGTCATGGACACTGTGCTAGCTGGCCTTAAGTGGCACACCTGCCTCGTATACCTCGACGACGTAGTGGTATTCGCCCGGACTTTCGACGAACACCTTGCAAGGTTGGAGTCTGTACTCGAGGCCATTCGTACGTCGGGGTTGACGCTGAAGCCTGAAAAGTGCCGTTTCGCATACGGGGAACTCAAGTTCTTGGGCCACGTCGTCAACGCCGCGGGAGTCCTACCTGACCCGGCAAAAACTTCAGCCATTGCGAACTTCCCAAGACCGAAAGACAAGAAGGGCGTGCGAAGATTTCTCGGGCTGTGCGCATACTACCGGCGCTTCGTCGCAAACTTCGCACGCATTGCAGAGCCACTCACGCGCTTGACGAAAGATAGCACCCCTTTCAGCTGGGAAAACGACCAAGAAAAAGCATTCTGCGAGCTGCAAAAACGCCTGCAAAGACCGCCCGTGCTCGCTCATTTCGACGAAAATGCCGAAACGGAAATGCACACGGACGCCAGTGATATAGGCTTGGGTGCCGTCCTTGTCCAAAAGCAAAGCGGCTGCGAAAGGGTAATCGCCTATGCCAGCCGTGGTCTGTCGAAGGAGGAGAAAAACTATTCTGCCTCTGAGAAAGAGTGCCTGGCTATTATATGGGCGATTTCAAAATTTCGCCCATACGTGTATGGACGGCCATTCAAGGTTGTAACAGACCACCATGCGCTGTGTTGGCTCGCCAATTTGAAGGACCCCTCTGGCCGTCTTGGGCGGTGGAGCTTACGCCTGCAAGAGTTCGACGTTACAGTCGTTTATAAATCCGGCAGGAAACACTCCGACGCCGACTGCCTGTCCCGCGCCCCCGTCGACCCACCACCACAAGACGCTGACGAAGACAGCGCGTTCTTCGGGATCGTGACGGAGAGCGACCTAGCCGCCCAGCAGCGTGCCGACCCCGACTTACGCGTCATAATCGAGTACCTCGAGGGATGCAACGTTGCCGTTCCTAGGACCTTCAAACGCAGCTTACCAGCATTCAGCCTGAGAAACTCCGTCCTCGTGAAGAAGAATTTCAGCCCCGGAACAAGAGCGAATTACCTTCTCGTCATCCCCGCGGACCTTCGTGACGAAATTTTGGAAGCGTGCCACGATGACCCGTCTTCCGGACATCTCGGCACAGCGCGCACTATTGGAAAAATCAAGGCGAGGTACTACTGGCCCGGCCTTACCTCTGACGTCACCCACTACGTCCGGAGCTGCCGTGACTGCCAGCGACGAAAAACGCCGCCGACAAGACCCGCCGGACTTCTGCAACCGATCGCCGTCCCATCGAGACCATTTCAACAGATTGGAATGGACCTTTTAGGCCCGTTCCCTACGTCACGATCACAGAACAAGTGGATTGTCGTAGCGACAGACTACATGACGCGCTACGCAGAGACCGCCGCTCTTCCGAGGGGGACTGCACAAGAAGTGGCAAAGTTCTTTATAAGCCAAGTTGTGCTGCGACATGGAGCCCCGGAAGTCCTAATCACCGACCGCGGAACGGCATTTACTGCGGAGCTGATGAGGAGTATTACGCTACAGCAACACGGATCACCGAAGAACGACGGCGTACCACCCCCAAACGAACGGACTAACAGAACGTCTGAACAAGACAATCGCAGATATGCTGTCAATGTACGTTGACGTTGAACATAAGACTTGGGACGAAGTGCTCCCGTATGTCACGTTTGCGTACAACACGGCTATCCAGGAGACGACGCAGCTGACGCCGTTCGAGCTTGTCTACGGTAGAAGGCCTACTACGATGCTCGACGCCATGCTTCCGCACGTAGAAGACGACGACCTCAACGCCGACGTCCACGGATATCTTCAACGTGCGGAGGAGGCCCGCCAGCTCGCTCGAGTTCGTATAACGGACCAGCAGCTGGTGGATGCGGGCCGCTACAACCCCCGACGCCGAGACGCCGAGTACCAACCAGGGGATCGTGTTTGGGCTTGGACTCCCATCCGACGACGCGGACTCAGTGAGAAGCTCCTGCGGCGGTATTTCGGACCCTACCAGATTCTACGACGTGTCGGCCAACTTACCTACGAGGTGATCCCCGATGGTGATTCCGGAACATCACGACGACGCACGCGGCCCGAAGTCGTTCACGTGGTTCGCTTAAAACCTTTCTACGGACGATAACGAATTTTATTTTTATTTTCGGACTGTCGCTTATGTTAGCATCGGGTCGATGCACTCGTAGAGGGGGGGTAATGCCGCGAACCATACATTGGGTTTGTTTATTTGTGTTTTGCTTTTACCGCCGGGCTGCGCCGGTCTATGTTATCTCTGCGCCAAGGGAAGCGCGTGTTCCATTCTTTCTTTCTGTGCCGCATGTGTTATCTGTCGTGATAGGGAGAGCATTCCGATCTAACGTGAACAGCCCAGAATAATCTTCTTGGATCTACTATGTTCTCGATGTGAATCGACGTTTCGAGAACCACGCGCGCCGAAAGATAAAAAGCCTGCAGTGCGGACGCCGGAGCATTCGATTCTGCGACGCTCGCTGACGCAAGTCACTTTGTTGACCGCTGCTTCGCCGCCTCTGTATTCTTTTGAGTTGTTAGGGGAGCACAAGTTCGCTCCAATAAACTTGTTTCTCCTGCAAGACAACTGCGTCGTCCTTGGCTTCGTGACAATATATATGTGTGTGTGTGTGTGTAGTGAATCAGAATTGGAAAAGAGGGGTTCATTGAAAATAAGACAGAAATAAAGTTTTGGCAGTCAAGAAAACCTCGGAAATCAAAGGGGAGGATATGGTAGGTCATTAAAACAGATAAAAAATTTGAAAAGAAAGAAAGTGGAGAAAAAATACCCGCCAGGTGAGAAACGAACCCACGACCTCCAGAGGTCATGGGTTCGGATCCCACCTAACGGGTATTTTTTCTCCACTTTTTTTCTTTCTTTACAAATTCTTTATCTGTTTCAGATAGCACCCTTCCCCGGGTTCATGGTCAGGGACAACCCCTTCGACTGCCCGGACTGAGCGGAAGAATAGACCTAAGTGGGATGAATGCCACTCGCCCGTCCTTCCGGTCGGCGGAACCTTGCATGTTTTGAGCCACAGTGCGGAGATCGTACCTACACTCTTAACGAGCCTTCCTATTTGTTTGTGGGGTTGGCGTCACGGAAACATGTGTGCGGCTGCGACCGCTTGCTGTAAACTATTTCCGCAATGTCAGTGACCATTGGAATGCTGTGCTCCCAGTGATTGTGTGAGATCCTTTCTGTTACTGATTTGTGCTTTCCTTTCTTGAGCAGAGCGGCGCCCTTCTAAAGCGAGCGGTCCCTGTCGCGCTTTCTGCAAGCTGACGAATGATAGAGGCCAGCGTTTTGTAAGATTTGTGTACTCTTCTCTCCCCTATGCATGTGTAGGTTTGTTTTTGTTTTTTTGTTTTTTTTCTCTCAATTTCTCTTTTTTATTAACCTTTACCTCAACTCGCAGAGAGGGTGTGTTTGTTGTTGTTTTTCTCCCCAAATCCCCCTCTCCCTCTCTCTCTCTCTCTCTTTCTATCTCTCTCTCTCAGTTTTTCGGCGTCGTTGGACGACGAGATCATGAATACGTGCAGAGAAATACGAAATGCTTTCTTGATAAAGGTCGGCATTCGGTCGGCATTCGAATATATATATATATATATATATATATATATATATATATATATATATATATATATATATATATATATATATATATATATATATATATATATATATATATATATATATATATATATATATATATATATATATTATATATAAATATATATATATATAAATATATATATATATATATAAGCATCCCTCACGGAGCTGGTTTACGCTCAGTAATACTTGCTCATGAGGGAATAGAGCCGCTTAACAGGACAATTGATCGTCAGGCAGTTGGAGAACTCTTCCCAATATTTCTATAAATGGGAGGAGGAGAAAGTGATTGTTGGGGATGGGAGAAGGGGAGATAGGCGCCGATAACTGTCTGGCGTTACGCTGACACTTCAACGAGCCGAACAAAAGCGAGAATGGGGACAGAACAAAAGTAGAGAAGAAGGACAGTAGGAAAAAGGAGAGTATTTCTTATGTACTAAATAAATAAAAAAATAATAAATAAAACAACAATAAAATATTAAAAAAAAACCGACACACCCAGCGCAGACCACAGCCGGGCTCTAGGGCATTCTGGTTGCGGCAATAATGGTAAAAAAAAGGAATAATACTAATGATAATATGAATAATGATGACTATTGAGGTATTGGAAATCTGTTTGCAAGGTGCCCTCAGCCATGGATAACTTTGAGTTCAATAATAACCATTACGTTCAAATCAATGGCACCTCTATTGGAACCAACATTGGTCCCAATTGTGCCAACATCTGCACGAGAAATTTCGAAAGCAAGTTCCTAGGAGACTACCCATTAAAACCGCTCTTCTTTAAGAGATTCATTGATGACATATTTCTGATCTGGCCTCACGGAGAGGAAGCTCTCCTTACGTTTATTGAAGCATTTCGTAATGTCCACAGAGATATCAGATTCTCTCACTCGTACTTGGCCTGTAGCATAAACTTTTTGGACGTCACGGCGCAAATATCTGGCTGTGAACCCTTAACATCACTTTTCAGAAAACCCACTGACCGACACCACTACCTACGTTTTCACAGCAGCCATGTTCGCCATTGCAAAACCAGAATCTCTTACAGCCAGTCCATCCGATTTAAAAGAGTATGTTCCGACCATCAAGGATTTGCCGCCAAATGTGTCCAACTACGTAAAGTTTTCACCTGACAACTATGTGCCCCTGCCGTGATAAACGATGGAATTAAAAAATCCAAAACCCTGGACAGACGCGGACTAATAGCAGCAGCAGCAAGGTTCAAACTGATAAATATCGAACCAACTCGATTCCAACCTATTCATCCTCCACTCCAAACGTAACAAAAATCTTGTGAAAACATCACATCCTTCTCTAAAGTCATCAAATGCGCCGTGTCCTCCTTGAAGCGGCCCGCCTTGTATGCTGACCAGCAAAAAACCTGAACGAAGTCATAACTTCTTCAACAACTGAAACTTCTCAACTTCTAGGATCTGGATCATGCAAGAAATCCCGCTGTAAGCTTTGCCCCATGATACCTAAAACGCTTGTGGTGCCAGAGCACTGCCACTATCTTCTCCTTTCAAGTACGTGGAACCTTCGATTTTCACAGTGCTAACGTTCTGGAACTTCTTCAGTGCACTGTATGCCGAGCGCAGTACGTATGTTAGAAGGAAACACCACTGCGAGTACAAATTAATAACCATAGATCCCCCCCAAACACGTCACCTGCCTGGGTAACTCCTTTGACAAATTCAGAGTGAGCGTGCTAACATTGCAGTTTAGAATACATCACTAACGAAAGATGTTTCAATCATTCCTAATCTACAAATTCGACTTAGTTGCAGGTGGAATAAATGAACAAGAGGGCAAGCTTTCGTTTTTGTCCCCGTAAGGCTGCCTGTGCTGCCTCTTTAGTGATACACACAAGGTAAGAGTCGGTGGTGATGGTAGCGGTTAGGGATGTGAAATATCTGCTCATTGTAATTAGTTATAGACCTTGTATATTTAGGTGTCGTCCGTGTTCACGTGTGTATGCCATCACCAGCCAATATACAGCCACTGCAGGCAAAGGCCTCTCCCAATATTCTCCAATTATATCGGTCCTGTGCTAACTGCGAACAATTTATCCCCGCAAATTTCTTCATATCATCTGCCCATCGAAATTTCTTCCGCCCCCTGCAACGCTTGCATTCTCTAGATATTCACTCTGTTACCTTTAATGACCAACGGTTATCTTAACTTCAAATTACATGCCTTGCCCACGTTTTTTTCTTATTCCTGATTTCTACTAATATGTCCTTAACACGTGTTTGTTTTCTGACCCACACCGTTCTCTTCTTGTCTCTTAATGTTACACCTATCATCGTCCGCTCCATTTCCCGCTGAGTCGTTCTCAATTTAAGCTGAATCCTCTTTGTAAGCCTCCAAGTTTCCACCCCTTAGGTAAGTACCAGTAAGATGCAGTGTCATCCACTTTCTTTTTTAGCGACAATGCTAGGCTGCCATACATAATCTGAGAATGCCTGCCGAATTTACTCCTGCCCATTCTTATCCTTTTATTATCTCTGCCTCGTGGTTGGGATCTGTGGTCACAACTTGGCCTAAATTGATATGTTCGCTTACGACTTTTACTGCCTCCCCAGCTTTCTGAAATTGCTGTGCTGTCCCGACGTTATTTAATTTTACTTTAGATTTCTGCATAATAATTTTCAGGCCCATGGTTCTACTCTTTTAGTCCAGTGCGGTAAGCATGCTTTGGAATTCGTCCCCCGAGTTACTTAGCAAAGCAACATGATCCGCAAATCAGAGGTTACTGAGGTACTATTTCCTTATACCTTACTCCTAGCTGTTCCAAACGTAATGTTTTGAATACTGCCGCGAACCACGCATTGCGTTTGTTTATTTGTGTTTTGCTTTTACCGCCCGGCTGCGTTGGTCTGTGTGATCTCTGTACCAAAAGAAGCGCGTATTCCATTCTTTCTTTCTGTGCCGCATGTGTTATCTGTTCTTATAGGGAGAGCATTCCGATGTCACGTGAACAGCCCAAAATAATCTTCTTGGATCTACAATGTTCTCGATGTGAATCGACGGTTCGAGAACAACGCCCGCCGAAAAATAAAAAGCCTGCAGAGCAGACGCCCGGGGTATTCGGTCCGACGACACTCGCCTGTTCAAGTCACTTTGTTGACCGCTGCTTCCCCGCCTCTGTACTCTTTTGAGTTGTTAGTGGAGCACAAGTTCGCTCCGATAAACGTGTTTCTTTTCCAAAAACTCCTGCGTCTTCTTTGGCTTCATGACATCTAGTGAGGTGCTGGGTGGGCACCCTTAATGAGCTCGACAGCCTCTGGAAGCCGCCAAGCCAGTCCAACAAGAGCCAGCCTCCGACTGCAAGGCCTCCTGCCCAAGTTTGTTCTCCTGGCAGACGTTCCCAAAAGAACGACCGGTGCAACCACCACCATGGTGCAAGAAGCAACATCACCAATCATCCTGCAGCAGCCACGGGAACCGCCATCCTTCGGAGGAGCCCCTGCAGAAGATGCCAAGAATGGTTAGAGAAACTGGAGTGCGTTCGGATCTTCAACAGGGGGACGACGCAGAAACGTTCCGGCATGTTTTCTTTTAGGTGGAAGATTCAGCTCGCACTTGGTGTGCGAACCACGAGAGCTCCTTGACCAACTGGGCTCGCTTCAAAAGCGAGTTCCTGAAGACCTTTACTACCGTGGTCAGAAAAGAACGCGCGGAACTATTGCTTGAAACTCGAACACAGCACCCCAACGAAGGGGTCATGATCTTCGTCGCGGAGATGAAGCGACTTCTTCGCCGTGCGGACCCAGAAATGACGGAGGAAAAGAAAGTGCGTTTCTGATGCGAGGTGTGAAGCAAGAGCTCTTCGCGTGCCTTGTCCGCAACCCCCCTAAGGCCGTGTCCAAATTCGCGTCTGAGGCGGCAGCGATGGAGAAGACGTTCGAAATCAGAACAATGCAGTACGACCACCCATCAATGCGCTGGTTTCGGAGATGATTGGTGCCGACCCTATAACTCCGAGGCACTATGCGACACCATCTGTGCAGTGGTGAGGGAGGGGCTGTGGAAACTTTTCCCTACGACGACGCCACAACCTCAAGTTGCTTCCCTGACTGACGTGATCCGGGAAGAAGTACACCAGGCTTTGGGAAATTCTATGGCGTCCGTAGCACCCCGCGAGCCAGAGGCTATGACCAATTCCGCGGCTTTTCTTCAACCCCGCCCTGTTCCAACACGTCGTCAAGAGGCCCCGCGGAGTGAGAAACTTCTGCGACCGTATTTCATACCCTACGAGATTCAACGACGTGTTGGCCAACTTTCCTACGAAGAGATCCCCAATGGCGACTCCGGCACATTACGACGACGTACGCGGCCCGAAGCCGTCCCCGTGGTTCGCATAAAACCATTCTACGGACGATGACGAACTTTTATTTTTATTTTCGGACTGTCTCTTATGTTAGCATCGGGTCGATGCACTCTTAGAGGGGGGGTAATGCCGCGAACCACGCATTGCGTTTGTTTATTTGTGTTTTGCTTTTACCGCCAGGCTGCGTCGGTCTGTGTTATCTCTGTGCCAAGGGAAGCGGGTGTTCCATTCTTTCTTTCTGTGCCGCATGTGTTATCTGTTCTGATAAGGAGAGCATTCCGATCTAACGAGAACAGCCCAGAACAATCTTCTTGGATCTACAATGTTCTCGATGCGAATTGACGGTTCGAGAACCACGGGCACCGAAAGATAAAAAGCCTGCAGAGCAGACGCCGGGGTATTCGGTTCGACGACACTCGCCTGTTCAAGCCACTTTGTTGACCGCTGCCTCGCCGCCTGTATTCTTTTGAGTTGTAAGGGAGCACAAGTTCGCTCCAATAAACTTGTTTCTTTCCCAAAACAACTGCGTCGTCCTTGGCTTCCGTGACAATACTTCTTGTCACACATGCTATGAATAACGTTGAAGATATTGTGTCTCCTTGTCTGACGCTCTTCATTATAGGTATAAGTCTGCTCTCCTTATGGAGGTTGATGGTAGCTGTGGACCCATTGTAAATATCCTCTAGTATTTTTGCATAATGCTCATCTACTCCGAGGTTCCGTTTTCGAAAATGACTGCTGAGGTTTCGACCGAGTCAAATGCTTTGTCATATTCAATGAAGGCTATTTATAGGGGTTCAGTATACTCCATCCACTGCTCTATCATCTCTTTGATCGTGTGAATATGGTCCATTCTTGAGTAGCCTTTATAAAACTCTGCATGTTCTTTAGGTTGACTGATATCTAACGTGGCAGAAATTCAGTTAGCGATTACCTGGGCAAGTACCTTTTAGACCACTGACAGTAAGCTGATCGGCCTGTAATTTTCCAAGTACTACATATCACCTTCATGTCACGCTGTGGCAAATCTTAAAGTAATTCCGCAAGCATAAACACACCTGAACTGAGCATACACACTATTTAAGGAGTTTCAAGCATTTTTACAGCTACAATAAAATGATTCTGTGGAAGAACGTCCAGTGAGGAAGGGGCAGAGGCATTAGTCGATAGAAAGCAGATATATTTGCAATGTGTACAGCTAACCCTTCACGCAAAACCATCTTGTCGCCTCTCCTAGTCGCCTTATTCTTCTGGGAACGTTCTTTTGAGCTCGGTACCAGCCTCATCCTCGTCTTCCTCGAAAGTTCCAACATTACCCAAGAATTGTTTTGTATGTTTGGTGTCATGGTGTGAGGCAAGGACACAAGTTTTTTCCTGTGTGCTGTATTTTTTGAAATAATACACTGACATTGGCCGTGAGTGGACTCGAGGTACCAAGACCGACCTGAAGGGAAGACGATGGGCTGCGGGCAGGTGGCACGGCTGCTGGGCAAACATTAAGAAAAAAGGAATAGGAAGCCGGAAGGGCTACGAGTAGAACATGTGAAGGGGCTCATGCCACAATTCACGGGTTGGGCGACGTTACAGAAGAAGAGCTCCGTCCGTCGTTCCTTCTGCGGGCCTTCACCCAGGGCGTGCCTAGCTTATCTAGTCTTGGTGGCCTGTCCCAGGACCGTGGTGCGACCTGTTGAGGTCCTCCTGCCAGGGTGCAGCTGCTGAGTGCGGGGCCTTGGCCGACGCTACCACAGTGTTCATCTCTGGGATCGATCCTTCGGCGTGGTCCTCGCGAGTTGCACTGGGATCAGATATTGGCCCGCCGTCCTATGGCAGGCGCCGCACACGTTAGAGCAGCCGTGTGGCGGTGACAATTCAGTCGCAGCTTTCGTTCCACCCCTGCCCTCGCACGCTTTGATGGCCACATCAACTGACGACGGCCAGCCTGAGAAGGCATCGGGACCTGTCCATGAGACGACAACTTTAATATTCCAGAACCCGGCTCACGAAGAACGTTGGTGTGGGGTAGAATAGACAGTAGGTCGGGAATTGCCGAACTGTATTTTGGGGTCACTTGCCATGTGAGACTCACGCGAAATGCCGATGTATTTTGTTTTCTCCCTCCCTTAACTCACGACTGGTAGGACAGATAAATGTATTTCTTTCTTTTTCCGTGTTCACAATGTCTCTGTCGCCCCCTTTCTCGTCCGACAGGCCACGGAAGTGTGACGAACGTCCATTTACCATCACACAGTGTTAGTAAGCAGAGATATTTGAATCATAAGTAAATATTTTTATTATTCTACCGTACAGTTGTCGTTGTTTATTGCGTAATATGCGTACTGGCCTACCATGTTGGAGCATCTAATAAATTCTTTTAAACATTTTTCGCCAATGCATTGGGGATCTTTAACGCGTACTTCACACCAAGGTTTATTTTTTCGATTGCCTGAAAATAAAAAAAAATTTATATATTGCGTTTTTGCAGGAACATTTTGTCAGCAAAACAAGCAATACCGGGGCCTGGTCAACTTTATTTAAAAAACAATTCCCTGGGATTTGTTGCTTCCCAATTTATTTAACGGCTAAACCTATTTTTTTCTGTAACACGAAAACATCGCAAAGCGGAATTTATGAACTATACTGAAAGCTACATTGTCAAACCATGTAGGCCTATCTTCAGGATAGAGATTTTTGCATGAAAGACAAGTGAACAAATTTGCAGCAAAAAAATTTGGTCGATCAATGAAATTTAGATTGGTTCCTAAAATGCCAACCATCATGCTGCGATGCGTTTGAGCACTTCTGAACATCTACTTACAGTTACCAATTATGGTAGCAGAACCTAAGTTGTATGGGATAAACTATTGGGACCAATATGAGCTTTTCTATATTGGAGATAGCGCAGGAACCTGCATCAAAGCCCCACCTAGCCGAAGCCTTATCGATACCTAACGAGAGATAACGAGTGCGCCAGGCGCTGATTTCATATTGCCGACCATAAAAGGGACGGTACGTGAGTAGAATGACTGCAGCGCCTCACACACAGGCTTGAATCAGAAGAAGCTGTAATGTGAAGCGTCCCAATTTGGCCTCTCGAAGTATGTTGTCTATAGATGAAGAAACACGAGAGAAACAGTTCGAACGTGATTCAGACGTAGATACAGATTTGATGAATATTGGTAGAGTAAATCATACTGCTTTCACAACCAAAGTACCGTACGATAGCAGACTTAGGTCCCTAAATAAATGTTTGTGTCCTCCCAATACAGTTGGAAATTTAAGGATGTGCGCATTAAAACGGAAACAAGCTTTTAGTGAGTTGTTCTAGAACGGTGTCTCATTAGCAATTATATAATGCATCTTTGTAGTCGCAAAATTACAAGAAGCAATCAACTGCTAGCAAAAATATGTCCACAATTATGTATCCCGCTGGTATTTAGGATTATTGACCACATATTGTTAAAACCTATCGCTTAGGTTCACCATTTCCATATAACAGCAGTTTTTCAAATATCTCTTTCTCGTATCCTAGAAAAAGTTTACAAGCATGTGTTGAAATTTGCAACCAACTCGCATTTTGAAATATTCTATCACTTAATGTTTACACCGCCTCTTGGTGCGACACTATGCTTGGCAACTGCGGCTGCATTCTTGTTGAACACAACAAACCCACAGTAAAGTTGTACGTTTACCAAGGTTATTAACCAATGTATAAAGAAACATTATTCGGAAGAATGTTCCAGAAAGCGTACTTTTGCACGAGAGGATGCCAATAAGCAGCCCCATCACCTATGTGTAGAAAAACATTGTGGACAATGAGCCTAAACAACTGCTACAAGAATGAATGTAGTTTCTCGAAATGCTATATTTTAGTGTGCGCTCACTTATGTTACCTGTTCTGTGATGTTTTTTTTCGTTACCCCTGTCTTGACTGTGTTTTCGCGAAAATGTGTATCATAATTTTTAATGACAATTCACTTGATAACGGTATAAATAGCTGATCTACGTAAATGAGTGCACTGTCTTTGTGGAAACGTTGTTGACATTGTTAACTATCTGGCCTAAGCAGAAGTGGTCATTGTTATTGCGTGTAATGCCTTCTGGCCGGCTATCGTTACACCATCACTAAGAAAACGGCAATACTGCAATTCAATGTAAGCACTGCAACACACAAAAAATGTACACTGTGACACAAAGATGGTGCATTTGCAATTGGTTACATGCAAAAACAAGCGAAAACAAGTATACTACATAAGAAATGGGCAGTTAGACCTAGTGATGAAGGGTTCTAGAAACAGCAGAGATGCAGCCCCTCTCCCGCCAATCAGTAACGCGGTTGTTCCGCCTGACGTGGATTTCCGAACTTGGCGCTGAAAGTTCTCGATGACTCGCATTCCCGGATTGTTTTGTAGGCAGGCTTTCCCATTTCTCCGAATGGCGAACATATTATTCCGCGCTAGAACCTGCCTCAAGCAGCTTTGCGAACTAGGTGTGTGTAGCGCGCACTCGGCGTCTGTGCCGCCTACTTAAGACGCCAAAGCACGTGCTATGGTGAGTACAAGAGCGCGCGACCGATCAAGCCAGAAACGATGGGTAGAGTGTGGTAGAAGGTCGAGCTGGCCTACATCGGGAGCTCATCAACCGGAGCAAGCTCGCGTGCGTTCGGGATTTTTTTTATTTTTTCGCAAGCCCATGTTCATGCCTGGCCATCGGAGGGGGCTGCTGACAAGGGGGCATTCACGTACGCTCGACTAGGCTTGAGTTTCTTGTAGCGTTCGATGCCGCAACTACAGGCAGGACAAGCTCTGCGGTTAAAAAGGTTCAGCCGATGGAATGTTCAACGGCATTGTTTCTCTAAATGTAGTCGTTCACCCGCACTCAGCGAAACGACGAAGATCTCCCTCGCTTGTTTGCACGTTAGCGGCACATAAAAAGCCTAATACATCTCCCGGAAAATTTGATTTATTGCGCGAAAGAGTACTGTGATCTTTTATAAAGTAGCTTCACACTTGTGTATACCATGGTGCTTGGCTAGAGTTATAGGAGCATTAACTTCCTGTCAGGGCACCACATCGGTGTTTTGTAGTAAAGAAAGACCATAAAATCTTCTAAACTACTCCGTGATAACACCTAATGTGTTTTGTGTATGGCGGATTTAATCTAACTGGTACTTGGAGCATATATGTTTTTTAAGCATACGCACAGCCCACCGAGTTATCTGATGCTGTGCGAAAAGTTAATTTTTATGCTGGCCGCGACTGATCTGATTGTTTGTGACGCGTCCTGATCGTCCTCCACTTGAGTGATCCCTTTGCGTTTGCTTGTTACTTTATTATACATTTTTTCTTGGCCTTTTTTTGATACCTTCTCTGCAACTAAGGCAGAACCTGGTACCCATTCCTTCAAGTTATTGACGCGGTTGTGCAGAGTTTACTCTCTAGATAGCGGCCACAGTATCGGGATTTTTTGCAAGTGGAATTACTTTTCATACATTTTTCGCTCTTAGAACAGTGAGATGCAAAATATATAACAACCATTATAACAGCAGTGCGTACCGCGGTCCCCATAGAGTTTCATTCTAATATACACTGGAGAAAAATCTGGCACGGCAGTGGCGGGTGTTGTGGGCACCACCATTGCAGCTAGCGGGGCTCCTCGCCTACTTGGCTTAACTAGCCATATCGCTTCTTTTATGTCTTGAATCCCGAACACAAATATCAGGCAACCTTTATTTCCTGTTCATCTTGCACGAAGCTTCTAAATAATTCATTCTATCTAAATCAGTACGGAGCTTTTATTTCACAATAAAACAAATAAAAATATTTAGTTGCAGTAATATTTTTGCTTTTTCGCAGCCAGATCCAAATTTCCAGCCTTTTCTTCAGCTGTGGCCAGGACAAATAAAATGCGGCGATACATGAAGGAACACTCGATTAAACACGGCTCGCCCAAATAGTGTCACCAGATTTCACCATAGCATATATTAGTATGAAAATATGCAGCTAGCACGGACTTCTCAGCCGCTAGCTTAGCTTGTTTCCTTGTATGTTCTTTCTTACTTCTGTGGTGGTATTTGTGCTGCTTGTAGTATGCGGTCAAGCCCAATTATAACAGCAGCAGTTATAGCGAACTCTCGGTTACGAAGAACGAATGCGCATGGCCGTCACAGCATGTATTGAAGCAATTATTTTGTCTCACATATACCCAAGTGCCGTGAGAGTATAACTCTGGTACAGCAAACAATCAACCAACGACCGACCGTGCCTGGCATTCTCAATCCCAACTGACTGCTACAGCCTGACTGCTGCCAGAAGACGAAAACCAATGGAAACGCTATGTAAACAAAAGAGAACATCGTCGTCGTGGGTTCCATGTTCCTATGCTTCCCCTACACACCCTTTCATCTCCTGCCGGACTGAAGGAGGAAACGATCATAGGAGGTTTGAAGCTATATAAGTGAAAAAATTGGAGAGCCGACGGCAACTTCCTGAACGTTGACGTTTGTTCTGTGAAAATGCCTGTGAAGCACATGCGTCTCTACCGTCTAGCTTGTTTGCGGCCTGAAAAATTTGCGAAATTATTTTTAATGCCCCAAAAGCGTACGAATTATTTTCAGCAGTCACTAATTTCGCGTTGCTTTGTGGGTCTGCCGAAAGAAAAGGGGAAAAAAGCAGCAACCATAAAGGCGTGCACGAAGCGGAAACGCATAGAGTGCACGGAATTTCAATCGGTTGTTCTCTTCGGACATTACTTATGTGCCCAACTTCGGTGCCCACAAAATTGGCCATGGTGAAGAATCCAGGAAGGAAAAAACTGGCCTCCTAAAGAAGTATGTTTTGTCCAAGTCTAGAAAAGATGATCAGCGCCAGAATGATGCGACCCGTCGTCCAGGAAGCGCAACGGCCTAACGGCTATTCACAGGACATTTGTGCATATATTAGAAGCTATTTTTGCACTTTCCTAACTTCTTTTTGGACCGGAAGTGTCATTCGTGCGGGCTAGCGGTAAACGTCGGCTCATGGCTGCTGCTAGCACCCCGGTATTTCCGCACGCCGTGCAGGCAATATCCACGGCCGCGTCAGTCCGACTTCGTGCGTGCCCCGTCTAACGCGGAGAAAACGCTACTTTGACCTATAACAAACGTCGCATACAACTAAAACAATTCACCTTGATCGCCGAGTTTGCTAAACGTGAGATAGCTATATACGTTTACGCTTCATTTAGAACAGAAAGGAGGTATGTGTGTGGCTTCTTTACGTCAGCGTGTACGGGCTTTGTGTTGTTTGTGTTTGTGTTCGAACACCACACGCGTAGATGATTCAACAATATTTTACCAGATTGAACAAAGTTGCCATGAACACGTTTAAAATACTGCACCAATGAGGAATTACTGCGGTAAACGGATATATAAATGAATTATACAAAATATATCCTTCCACGTGTCATATATTTCTGCCTAGTATTACGAAGGTTACTCTTGAGCCTACAAAGCTGGGCGAACACAGAATACCGCAATACCTTTTCAATTAAAGGAGAATAATTTCCTACTTCGGAGCCTAGTGTGAGGTCGATGAACAGTGCAACGATGAAGTCGCCCGTGCCGATGCTTGTACGAGCGCTTTCGGTAAAATTTATCAGGTTGGTTTCAACAGACGTGTTCGTTGTAATTTATGGTGAAAATAGGTTTTACGTCTTCATAAACTATACAAAATGAAAGACGGCATAAAAAAGAAATCGGCACAAAATCTTAGCAGGCATGCCTGTTGGCATATTGAAATGCGTGGTATTGATTTCTTATCTTACCAATATTGTCCTGGTGGTAAAAAACGCCGCAGGTTAAATCCTCACTCAGGAATCGTAGAAACTCAATGCAAACAGTTTGTTGTGTGTATGCTGTAAAGTTAAAGGCACACAATTGTTATTTATGTCTCCTCAGTGTTATTGCACACATATACGAAACAAAGGGGAAGTTGACCAAAACAACACTTACGACTAGCAATTTTAAAGTGACTTGAGATTAGAATTTAAACCCCAATTTTTTAGGGTTGTCATAGTTTTTTGAGAAAGAATATGTGTACGTTTGCATAAAAGCAGAAAACAGGAGAAGCATTTATGAGTGCTTGTAAGTGCTTTGCAAAAGGGTTGTCTATCCAATTGTATTGTAGAGTTATCGTTCTGAGTATCCTAATTTTTGCACAGGAAGGCTTTCAAACAATTTTAATACAGAACACTTACATGGGTATATGACGGCACTTGCGCCTTTTTTACGTCGCAAACCACTTCTAGATTCAATTCAAGCACTACTAAAATCCTATGAAAAAATGTTTCCCGACAATTCGAAAAGGGCGTGTAGTTTTCATATTTTTGTCCACCATAACTCCATGGGGCATGTTCGAGGTTAGGTTAGGTATGTTGGGTTAGCGAATGCCCCACAAAGGCCTCTTCTCTGTGGTTTAGGCTGCGAAGGTTATCCTGATAAAATAAATAGCAATCCATATTATAACAGCAGATTTCCATTTTTTCGGAGAGCTTTAGCTAAAGGATGGCGTTACTTACGCATAGCTTACGACAGGGCATACTTCTCTAATTGGTGGATTTGAACTGATAGAAATGAATAAAAGTGTAACTGGTATATTGTAAGCTATTGAATGTAAAATCATTTACGCAGCTGTGGTCGCATTTTGGATTCCCATCAGCACCCGCTAGTGCTATCTGTGGCGATCGGAAGCAGGAGCTCGATGGAGGTACCTTTCATGGAAATACAGGCACCTCCTGCCTGTGTAGTTCGAGCGCATCAGTTCTGTATGAACCCAAAGATAAGGACGGGTTTCTGGTTTCCCTTCAACAACCTGCAACGGCCGGAGGTCGTCAAAAATGCTAGAAAGCCCCCTTAAATCCAAAACACAGCCTTCCAACCAAGAGAACATTGGTAATAATGGCTCTGAAAGACTGAATTTGTGAACGTCTCAGCTTGGTCACGTTCTGTACTTCGCAAAAGAAACAGCTGCAGGACATTCCTTAGCAAATTATAAGGTAGGAAAGTAAAAGTATGACAGCAATTCCATATCGGAAGATGAAGGCGTAGGACTGAATATATTCACGCACAATAACCATTTTGCACTAGTTTCTACACGATAGGTGCAAGCTACGCGCCATTGCTGTTTTGTAGTATATAGTGTAAAAACAGCGATAAAACGGAACTTGAATTCTTCAACGCAATAGCACAGTCTCATATTTTGAGTCTTGACGTTGAGGCAATGGTCGTGGAGGCAAAACATACCTTTCTGGTGCATTTTAATACACACGTTTTATTGAGCAACGACAGAAGCTAAGTGACGCTTTACGTTTTTTTTCTCACTTAATAAACTTTATATACTACCTCTTGCGCATTCTGTACTTATGGTTGGCCTATTACCCCGCCTAAAACGGACGGCTTTGAAGGGGCGTAAATTTGCTTTACTACCGTGCCAACCTCATTTGTAAATAGATGTCACAATTTCTGCGAGGGATTGCGCATGCCTTCGGCCCACAGAATCGCAGTAGATATTTTAACGTCTTTCTGAGCAGGCTATGACTGCGGCTACGCACGAAGTTACGTAGTTGTTTAAAAGGTAACTTTGCAGAGGACGGTGCCAAAGCTCCATCCCACCAACTGGGACATCGAAGTTTATCCAAAACAAATACATTACATAATACAGGATACGTGTAAACCAAAATAGTTAAGCATGACGTCTGCAGTTCTCCCCTTTACGTTTAATATAGCTAACCAGGCATAAAATTTATATATTTCTGTTTTTGATGCCTATGGAGGTCGGCAGTGTTAACATAATTAAAATTTATCTTTGTTACGCGGCTTCTTGGTGCAAAATGATAACAGAAAGCCAAAGCGCAAGTCATCTGGAGAGTTCAATATTTGTATCGCGTACATGGCGCTGGAAACCAAAACGATGCTGTCCTACATGAATGCAAGTATGTAGACTCAGCCGCAGGGACTCAAAATTTTTGTTGCAATAGTTGTGTAATTGTTAATTTTCTAGAACGTAGACCCAAAACTATGTGCAAAAAAATTTGTGGAAAAGTACATAAAATTGGTTCTTTACTAGCCGACAGCACTTTGCTGGACATATTTGCGGTATTTCCGGCAATGACAACCACGTCTTCTCGGAAATAGTAGAAATCACTTTTATTGTATTTTAAGTACTACCCTCTAGAATTATAAGGCATGTCGGGAGCTCACGTCTGTAGTGACATTGGTGGAAATAAAAAAAAACCTCAAAGCACCTATTGAGCATCAATCCCATACGCCAGAGACTAGTTTTTCGGTTGGAGTGTTGCAAAAATACACAGCTATGGTTGTTAAAAAATGTCCGAAAACTCGGCACTTCATTGTTGGGCGCAGCCTGAGTGGCAATATCACCTTACATTGCTGTCATTGTTCTAACACTTTTTTGCGCGAAGACTCTATTGGCTGATTCGACTGGTGGTCAGTAATGCTGATTGTGTCCTTCCCCAAAACTTCTTCCTTAATGCCCGTTCTCTTAATCCTAACCTTAAGCTGGTGGCCATTATCTCCTCCTTCAACATAGCTAGCGCCCCTCCCCCCCCCCAAAAAAAAAACCTCCTAACCAATCACAGGCCCTACACCCTTTCTTAGAAACGATAGGTTAGGTTAGTTGCCTACGGGCGCTTCTTTTTTGGAACAATACGCCGAATTACAAACTGAATTATTATACTAAAAAATAACCGCCTAGCACGACTTCGTCAACTGTTATAAAGGTAATTCACAAGGATATAAAATAACCGGCAACAATGGGCATAATTACAAAACAAACAGTTGAAGTAAACTAAAACGGGCACTCATCCCGCACTCGCGTCCCTCGTGAAGAAGGACTCGGATAGCGAAACTCGAATTCGAATGAGCACAAATGCCAACACAAGCCAACGCACTCGTTCGCGCAGAGCACCCCGCAGAGGGATTGATTGATTGATTCATTGATTTATTGGGGTCCAATAAGAAAAGTAATGGACCGAGGCGGAAAATATCAATTACATACACATCAAGAGATATAGCCGTGCAGACACTGTAAATATCACTTTCGCATAATAATGGGCATACATTTTACACAGAAGAGAAGCCTTTCTCGCATTAAACAATTGGGTCGCAAAAAACAAACTACATTTGTGCACACAATCAAAAAGTAATGGGAGATCACTTTGTGGACACACACAGAAACGTGAGTTAAAATAAAAGAAACACGAAAACGATCACGGGTTTTATGACGAGGAAAAAAGGGCTAGGTTTACAAGATTCACGGTTGTATAATTCTAGAAATGTAGGTGTTTACCGCCAAAGAAAAAAAGAAGCAGTTAAAGCCTACTCGAGAACTCATTTTTTATTTCCCGCAGCATTGTGGGATCTCTTCAATTTAGTTTGCAAGCTATTCCAGATCTTTATCCCTGTGCATTGCATTATTCTCTCCCCGTAAACGTTATTTTTTGGTGGCAAGTTGAAGTTACCGAACATGAGACTTATAGTGTGGGGAGAAGAGGAATAAAATAACAGACATCAAATTGGGTATTGTATTTTACAATACTATTAACACAAAGAGTCGTCTTGTATTCACGCAAAAGATCGAAAGGTAGTACTTTTAGCGCTCGAAATAACTGCCGGCTTTACTTGGTATGGTAAATGTGATTTATTCTTCTTAAGGCGCGCTCTTGTAACCTCCGAAGGGGATCCAGATAAGAATCATAAGTCTAGGCTCATGATTCTACGCAGTAAGGTAAATAAATATTGACGAATGCAAAGTAAAGCGCCCGCAGAATGCTGTTGACTAAGTATCCTGTAGCTTGTAAAAGCACGTCACAGCCGGAAGCCAGATTTACACCTACGGCAAATAATTGGCCTGCCCCGTGAACGTGACTATATAGTATATTCCCAAGGTATTTAAAGGTGTCCGAACGTTCCAGTATGCAGTTATCAATTTTATTCTCAATATCTTTGTAACTAATTATTTTTCTGCGGGAATGTAATATAATCTACTTGGTTTTGTTGGCAATAACCGTTACCCTCTTAGCAAGAAACCACTGGAAATTCTTTTTCAATTCGGAGTTTTCTTGTGTTTGTGATTCAAAAATAATGTCTGCCGTACAAATTAATGCTGTATCATCGGCATACATAATAATTTCCGAAGAGCTAATACATGAGGCAAGTCATAGATATCAAGTGAAAAGAACAGCGGCCCTAGAACCGACCTATGTAGCACCCCTGTGTTCAGATATTGGAGTGTGGAAGTAATACTGTTCATCACGAAAGCTTGCTGTCTGCTTTTGACGTAGCTGAAAAATAACTCATATGCTTTATACGTAGGCCCTAGTGCTTTAATTTACGCAAAAGAATTGAATGATATACATTATCAAATGCTTTTTGTAATGCTTTTGTAATAACTTCCTCTACCTTGTTGTTGTTTAGGGCCGTGTTAATCGATTGAGCCAATGTCAACACTGCGGATGACGCAAAATATTTAGACACAAATCTATGTTGGTGAGAACAGAGAACCATGTACTTGTGTAAAAACTTATTTATGTGGTCTGATAGGAGTTTTTCGGAAAGATTATTTACAACGCTAAGGCCATATACGTGTCTGTAACTAGCCGGATCGGAATTGTCGCCATTTTTGGTAATTGGGAGTACTTTTGCAATTTTTAGTATGGATGGTTAAGTTTTGTTTTTTATAGAATGAATAAATAAATTGCATCAGATTGGACCTAAAATATGCACGTTTTCTTTTACCAATATTGCTGTAATTTGGTCTAACCCAGCAGATTTGTTAGTTGAAAGACTTTTAATAATGTGAACAACTTATGTGAACAATAACAAACGTATTGCCAACTGGGTTTGGCGCATTATAGCTGTCTATAAAGCGGGGAATTTTGCCCGCAAGAGCTTTGCCTATACCAGAAAAGAAGGTGGTGAACTCTATAACAGTGCCCTTGTCAACGCAGTCAGGAGTAAGGCGCTGTGATTGATGGCCCCTAGTAACCTCGTTTATGATGCCCCATATTTTGCGTGTATCGCCAGATGCCGCATGAAGGCAGCGTGAGTAGGATTTTTTTGCATGCTCGAATTATTATAACGCATTTATTCCGCATTAGCTTGGACTAACGTAAATAGTACCAGTTGTTTTCATTTATTGTACCAGAAATTCTTTGTTTTTAATACTTGCAAAATCTCTTCATTCATCCAATGGCCGATTGGTAATTCATATGACGGTGTAGGTAGTACGGACGGCACTTATCAACGGCGTTTTTAAGAATTCTTTTTAGGTTCGAAAACTCAGTATTAACATCATTATCGTATGTGTCGTCAAAACTGATTTGCAAGAGGCTCTGTCTCAGCATCGTGTAATCTGTCTCGATAATATGTCGGCGATGTTCCTTCTTAGTTTAAATTAAGTTATTAATTACAATGAACATTGGATGGTGATCCGCAAATGGTTCATTGAACACGCCAGCGTGAACGTCGGTATCTATTATTTTTAGTGCGTGATCTATATTTGATGAAGGAACACTTGTAACATGCGCGGGGGTAAGTATAACATTTGTGATGTTGAATGACTGCAACAGGAATAGTAATCCTTATGAGCATCATGACTAGTATCAAGGTTAAAATCTTCAACCACCACAATGGGATCAGCGAACGTTTTGATATCGCCATAAAAATCATTTCCAGTGTACAAGAAAGGCGGGTAGACTAGAATTGGGAGGCCGATACAGGACACCAACAATAAGAGGGAATCCTAAATTTACGAACAAGGTTTCCATAAAAGAACAACTGTACGAAAGTGATGGCAAGGGTGTGAAAGAAACACTTTTATGAACAAAAAGGGCGACGCTGCCACCGCGATTTCGCGACTCGGTTGGCTGTGAGGTAAACCTATAAGCAGCGATTACAACCTCCTCACCTATTTTCAGCCATGTTTCTGTGATTGCAATGACATGAAACGGTTGCGCATGCTCGGACAACTGCGCTACAATTAAATCTAAGTTCTTTTTCATACTTCTAACATTGCAGTGGAATATTGACGAGCTCGTTTGGCCAGGAAATTGTTGAACCTCACCATTATTCATTGTAACGGTAAGCCTTGGTAACTTAATGAAGTGTTAGGACTGGGTGGATGACTACGCGAATTTGACGAGGTCATTTTTCTCAAGTTATGTGAGGCACCTTCGTTTTTCCAATTTCCTCATTAGGCACTTTCCGCAGAAATCCAAGCGAATTTGCAGTTGTTCTCACGCTTTGCACTTATCGCTTCGCCAAGCAAAACGTTGTTTTCACGGGATAGATGTTCGTTGATTTAAACTGGTTCGTTTGTTGCAAATCCAAGCATCACCGTGTTTATCTGTTCTTTTCGGCAGCCTGCATGACACTATCTCGAGTCGACGTTGAGTTCAACTTAACAATGACGTTAGGAAGCCCCTTTGAAGCTACTCGATGCACTACATCAATATCCTGAGAAGCAACGTCAACACCTGGATGGGTAGTGATTCGCTTCAGCGTTTCCTTTAGGCCCTCGTTTTCTGTAAACGGGACACCTTTTAGCTTAAGGTTTTTCTTCCTGCTGTACTGCTTCAGCTCCACAAGATGCCTCCTGACTTCCTTCATATCCCTGCTCCGCCTCTCACTTTCGCGATGACACCCAAGGCCCCGATTCTTGACCTCAGTAAGCTTCTCCAGAATAGACTTTGCATCACCGTTGATTTCCTCGAAACAGTCATTCATAAATTTCATTGAAGTCGTGACACAAGTTCTGTTTTGATATCAGTTGTTGAGGAAACAAGAGCTGTTACCGTGGCTGTCAACTTATTCATGACCTCGATGAACTTCGACGTCCTTTTAACCAGGGCCTGAGTGATTTCTTTACCGCTAGTTGGTGCATTATCTCCGAAGCCTTTTGCAAACTACATGAAAGTATCGGTTTCCTTGTTATCCTTTGCCATCCTAATGCATTAAGTATTTTTGGACAACACAGTTTCAACCAAGAAAACACTCAGAGCAATCCAAGCAGCCTCCGTACATCAGCTTGTACCGTGCACATAAACGTATGAACAGTACCTGCAGTGAAACAGGAAGCAGTTAAGCGACGTTGTTGTTCGGCTTCCCGGAGCGCTCTGATGTGGCGTAGCTGTTGGCCGGGTATATATGGGCGACGTGGGGTCAGCGAGTCCTGTCCGCATGCGCAGAAGCCGGGACGATGTAGCACAGAAGCCATTGAAGCCACTTGCTTTTGCAGCGGCTACGACGGGCCAGCGTGGTGGCGTGCATAGAGTTTCTTAGTAAGTATAGTAGAGAGTAAACTGCGTTTCGTAAGCCATGTCGTCATGGGGGTTCATTTGAAGACCCCCATTTTTGGCTTGGGCCTGGTATAACAATTGAATTCTTAAGCGGTATTCGGGTTTTGTTTCTTCACTATGCATTAACACATTTACGAGCTACAAGGAAGCCGAAATCGTCCCTGTTCTGTGGTAGCCATTTTCGGTGAAAGAGCAGGCAGTGCGTGATCGCACCTGACATTGCTGATGCCACAGTGGAAGGACGCATGACTGAGCGGGTAATATGCCACCGCGAAATTTGTAGCCCACAAAAACAAGAAACAAATCGTACTTCGACAAGACAATATACGACCACGGGAATACGACAGATACGGGCGCTTGTATGTGCCCTATCTTGTCATCGTGCACGACTGCTTTCTTTTTTCTTGTTAAACCAGTTGGCGGTCGGTGCACCGGTTCACCATGAAGGCAACGTTTTTATAGGCACGCTCAAAAAACTTTCCGAACACTTCAAGCAACTTATTATTTGCAATAATGGTAAAATTATAAAATCAGAGTCTCTAATGACTTTCGCCCCAAATATTAACCTCGTTCGTAACTACAAACTCGGTTTCCAGAATAGCAGGCACAATTGCTCCTGCAAACATACGCTTTACTTCCTTTTCCTTAGTTTAAAACAATTTTTTTTATTTTGCACTAACATAATTTTACATTATTCTTCGCGTTTTTGTGGCACTTTGTTTAAATTTGCGGTCACGAAAACGTTTCAATCCAAGCCAATGATGAAATTAGGGCGAGCGCGTTGTATAATGGTGGTTCATTACGACACAAACGGCCTTAATTTGAGCAACATTGGCGCAGCACCAGATTCCTCTCTAGTGTATATTATAAGAACCTCTATGTGTGACGTGATGGCGTCCTTGGTTGCAGGAGGAGATGACACACCCAGCGCGTACCGTTTTGCCGCTATCATGCAATGATACAGAAGATTGTTCAGCGACATTGTCGTTCGGCTGCCGGTACTACTATTCGGGCCGCCGAATTGGGATTTTCGGGGCATAAATTGTGTTTGGTCGAGGGTTTGGTATTTCATTTGACAGACTTTATGAGGAATTAGTTTGCGATATCACAAGGATCGACAATATTCGCATGAACCACTGATTCCGGTTTTAGGGTGTGGTACTCTTCAGAGTGTTTGGTGCAGCATTTTCCTAAACTTCGACAACTACGACTCCCTTCACTCCACTTGTGCACGGATGTATCTGGTGACATATTTGACGAAATTTTAACCAATGAAGAAAATACAAACGGCGGTATATCATGTGCTAGATGAAAGCCAAATTGTGTCGCAATGCCCTAAAAGTGGTCACAACAATTATGTGTGTGGTGAGCCTCTGTGCTGCATGCCCGTGTTTTAGGAAAGGTTTGTGACGGGCCAATAAGATATGCCCATTCGATGCATACACATACCTCACCGCAAAAAATTATAGGGAACGAACATCACCCCCTAGGCGATAGGAAACGTGTACGTTAGAAAAGCTTTTCTTTTTTTTAGACAACAGTATACCGTTTTGTGTGACTTTTCATTTTAATATTCAATTGTTCGCTGACACCTCTGTCCGTTTATTAGGGCAATCTTATGCACCCATCCATAAGTGGTCCAAACGTCTTTGTCCTGAGACTGAATACACCGCTCTTGGAAGCGGCGTCGTGGAAAGCAGGGTAATAAAACTGGCAGCAGTGATATTTTGTACTGTTGTAGACATTTACGATGGGAGACATGAAAAAAAGGGCAACCTTTGGAGTTGAGACGCGAAGACTGAGGTACAGCGGAGCTGCTGGGCTTCACAGGTCATATTTTTGGTCTTAACGTCTTATTGGTTGATCGGACACGGATGCCGCTGAGTGGAGTCCGTCTTGTTTTCCCAGGACGGATACGGACGCTGTGCTTGGGGAATCAGTAAGAGACGGAAATTTTCAACGCGCGCCTCCCCACAATGATAATTTCGCTAAGACGCGATGTTCGCACACCTTCCCGTTGACTCCTTTCCCTCTCGCCACTTTTCCTAACACTTCATCGGCAAGCATTTTCGCCCCTCTCTGTTTTTCTGCACCATGTTTTCAGCAACGGCAAGCGCGAATAGAACTCAAGCTTAAGCATCTCCAGTGTTGAAGACAGAGCTGCTTCGAAATAAAAGATGGCTAAACGTCATAGCTTTCCGCTTGCAAACTGACTCAAATGAAAGGCGGAAATCCCCACTACTAGAGTATAAAAACCAAAACTGCAAAATTCCAAGCTAAACTCAACTTCAACAGAGCCAAAGTCGAACGCCAGCGCCCGTGCTAAGAACACAAAGGAAATGCTGAGCGGTCGAATGCGAGAATACCCTAATGAAATAAACACCGCTTTGTTAACGTGATAAACCGTTGCTCCATTTCGAGCGGTGAAAGAATTTGCTCCTCTGTTTTGTGCACTTCGTACACCTGCAATTCAGTTCCTTGCCACCTCACTAGTTTTCGACACATTTCTCGACGCAGCATCCTCCTCCTGTTCACGTTATTGCACCGCTTTAGAGTGACGCAGGCACTCATGTAACTGAAGCTATCAGAGGTTCGCTACTATAAATTACAGATCGCTAAACCCAAACGAACACAAGGTCTTGTTTGAAAACATCTTCGTGTACTGTTTATAAAGCGGGGTCGAATGCGACAAAATGCGTGGTCCTTTACGTAGGCACAGGTCTGGAAAAAGCGGAAATCTTATGTTTCAGAGTCAGTGCACGGGGGGTTTCAATAAATGGGCGTGTACTTGAGTGTCGGTGATTTGAATGCTTCGGCTGTAAATTTTTGCTTCATACATTTTGTGATGGGTTCTTGAATCTTCCAAGAGGAATTGAAGGTGCCATTGCACAGCACTTCGTGGATTAACTAAAACTTAGTTGTATATCACTTCAGTCGAAGAGAAACAACTATTTAATGTTAAACTTTTTGAAAGCTCTGTCTTCCAGCGGGCATGATACAGAAACGTGACATACAATAAGCAGAGTTACAGCCGTTTTGAATAGGATTCTTTTTGTTATTGCCGAATTTAAAGCCTAACGTCGGACAAATGCCCTATTTTTAGGACTAACGTTTATCAGCTCTCAACCGCAGCTTGACGATGCGCCAAGCAGCGTAAGGATTATTAGACATTGGCTGCGCTTCGTGGGGAGCTTGTCAGTGTTATGTCTCCAAAAAAGATTCGTCATCTTCATCAGCTCCGCATCCAGTGTTCGGCTGGTGATTTCTAAACTAAAATGTACGTTGTAGGCTGGGGCCTTATTTGTTAACATGCCTATGGGACTTACTACTTCAGGACCCACGGGCTTTTATTAAAAAACTATTGTGCACCAATACGAAAAGGTTTACGAATACATATCAGTGCTCACAATGGCATGGGTGGCTCATTGTAGAGATATATCACTTCTGGAACAAAATAAAAATACAACTCTTGCTCGCTTGACATCTAGCGCCTTCTAGTGACAGCCACATATACCGAAAAACGTTTTTTTATTTTGATCTTAGTGAAGCAGATATGAATTAAGAAAAAGCAAATTAGAATGCTAGAGACATTTCTATTGTGTTTTAACACATTTTGTATCTAAACACGATGCTTTTAAAGGCCGTGGGTGATAAAGTATTAACTCCCGTAGTGATGTGATCAGGTCTGTTTTCCTTAAAACGCATTTTTTTGACGTCAGGCCAATAGGCCGAAGTTGTTTAAGAGTCGCTTTTTTATAGAACAGTCATCATTCTATGACGGAGCTTTGCATTAGGCATCTTTGTGACGAATCTCATGCGTATGAATGTTTCTCTCCAGAACCTCCGTTGTGATTAATTTCCAGCTTTCGCTTGTTGCAGTTGCTGAACGTTTTAGTATTTGCAATGGTAAATTTTTGTAAAGTGCGCAAACAATTTCTTCTCCGCCAAAACTCACCACCAGCTACACGGTCTAAAAATGAAGCTTCTGTGGCGTCACGTAAAATCAATAGTTGGGAATTTATTATGTGTGCTTCTGGCCTGACATGGAGTGCTTAATGCAAGCAGAGGTAACCATTTCAACGTAAATGATGTAGCTAGGAACTATCCAAGCTACAGCGTTGAAATGTTCAAATATTGTGAGTGATATTACATTTCTGTCACCAACATGGGCGTCTACAGCAATGACAGAATCGCCGATATTGTGTGCGCATAGTGGAGTAGGTAACTAATGACTTTGAACAAAATTACACACTAGTTCTGACAATTGGGGGGTAGTATTAGAACTTCCTCGAGTTCTAGTTTGTACTTCAAGACCGCTACGAGCCTAAGTATCATGTTATGCGAACACACTCGAATTTCCTTTGAACATGCTTGTTGAAATGTGGCAATGGATTCCGGCCGGAAGCATAGACCGACTGGGTAAGTCATCAGGTAGCAATGCTTTCGCTCATCATCAGCAAAACGCCCCTGTTAAGTATGGTTTTCAAAGTTGTTTACGAAAGGACATAAATATGTTGAGAATTAGGGAACTATTCGTGTATATAAAGTGAGTAAATTCCAAACTGTTACGGGCGACAAAGCAGCGACGTTTATTTACAATAGTGATTGCAAAATACTAGAGGGAGTTACCGCCGCTCACGTTAGCTGGTCCAAGTTTTCTTCTGGTAGATCATCCCCATCCTGCTGAATGTAATTGGCAACATTGGCATTCACGCAAGTCTGTGAATGAGCGGAAAAAACCTCCCTCGGCGCATATAAAGTCATCTGGGCGAGTGAGTTGGTTTTGCGACGATAAAACCCCGTGAAATCTTTACTCTTAGTGCGACAGCGACTGCTGGCAGTGAGCCGGGATAGGACATTGGGTACGTATTTAGTGTGTGCTTGCTGAGACCATTGGTGTGCAGGTGATAGAGTGCGGATCGCCGACATAACTATCATGCACGAAACAATAAAAACGGCGAGCAGTTTGTGACATATTACGCGCTTGTGCAGAGGCGTCGAAAGGTACACCAAGTCTCCCAGTTCGTAACAAATGTCCCGGTGTTGGCGATCATGGATAGATATATAGATAGGTACATCTTTATTTGAGGCACTGAGGTCACCGTTGATGCGGCATCCGACGGAGTGGTCCCTTATTCACAGGCCCATATACAGCCAGCACCTCCTCGCGTGCGCGGCGTGCCATCTCTCGGGCATAGTAGTCGGCAATGGTGTTGCCGATTATTTAGGAGTGAGCTGGTGTCCGTATGACCTCGACTACCCTTTCTGATGGCTCTCTCTTGTTCATTATGTTTCCTGCCAATGAGGACATTGTGCCCTTCCGGTAGCTGGTCTAGGTCTTCTTGACCATGACCTCGACGCCTGGTGGAAGCAGCGCTAGTGCCATGGCCACTTCTTCCGCTGTGGTTGGGTCTCGTGTCCTCGTGGAGGCCGTGGTGACTAGCCTGTTTCTAGACGTTAAGGCCACTGGTGCTCTGTCTCTTCCCTGCAGTAGGGATGCGTCCGTGTACAAGACGTGAGGGTTGTCGCCGAATCTCCTCCATAGAGCTGCTGTTCGGGCCTTTCTTCTTTGTTCGTCCTCTCCCAGCGTCATATCACGTGAAAGGAGCTTCGACACCGCTTTGAAGACCCTTGTGAGGCCAGAATGCGGAGACGGGCAAAGTCATGGGATTCTTGTCCACGGCAAAGAATGGTTAACACGGCTGGTATTGTTGCGGAAAGAAAGTGGGGTCTCGACAGCACTTCGATTCAAACGAGCGTAGAGGAGGAGAAAAATGCTGTAGTCAGCAGTTTCGTACTTTGCGGTATTATGCGCATGGTTACAAACGGCAAAATGGCATGCCAGGTTCCTTGGTCAGAAGCGACGCACATGTGCAGCATGTCAGGGTCCGTTGTGTGAGCTCGGTGCGGCCATTCGACTGCGGGTGATAACTTTTGAAATGCTGATTGTGCGTAGCATAAAAACGAAGAAGCTCTTCGGTAATATCCACAGTACATATGTGTCCCCGGTCACTAATAGTGATAAGAGGGGCCCATGATGAAGGGCCCATGATGAATCAGAATTGAACTTAGGACAAAGCTCGCTATTGCCGAAGCCATTACGGACGGTAAGGCAGAGGTCTCGGCGTAAAGCGAGAGGTAATTAATGCCTTCGGGGATACAGCTGTTGCCACACAAAAACGGGTGAAATGGTCCCAGTAGGTCTCTCCCGACATTTTCAAAAATCACGGGACAAGTTTTACGTGATGACGTTGACCGGGATGAGCAGTGTTTTTACGTTTCAGACGGTGGCAAGTGGGGCACTTGGACACATACCATTCGGTTGTTTTGATCTTTGGGCCAATAAAAGCATGGGTGTAAACGATGAAGTGTTCGTACAATTCCTATATGGCCAGTGGTAATATCATCATGTACGACTTTGAGAACAGCGGGGTACATGTTTTGTGACACCACAATCAGATAATAAGATATCGAGAGAATACTACTTTTTATAAACCGCATTCTCACGCATAAAACCTCTTTTCGACATGTTGGGTCACGATCTAATGCTAAAAATGGCTCTAGAGTCTGATCGTTTTCATTCAAAGCGTAATATATGCACGCCAAGAAACGCCGGCTCAACAGAAACAAAAGTCTCGTCATCGGCATTGGTGTGACTTTGGGTCTTTTCATTGGGCAGGCGAGCGAGATGTTAGCGTCAGCGTGCTTCCGTCTGATCCTATACATACTAGTAAAGTTGAATTCTTGAAGACGCCTCGCCGAGCACGCAAGCCAACCACACAGATCACGCTGGTTGACCAACGAATATAGCGAGTGATCGTCGGTGATTTTATGATGGCGCATACATAGTGTTAGGAACGAAGTGTCTTGGTAGCCAAAACAAATAACGAACAGTCGTTTTTTGTCAACGTGTAATTACACTCACACTTGCTGAGGGAGCGATTGGTGTAGTCAGTGATATCTTCTCTACCGGAACTTCGATGCTGGAGCACGGCAGCTACGCCGACACCCCTCGCATCCATGTGAAGTTCAGTTGAGGCGCAAGATTCAAAGTGGAGAAGTACTGGCCTTTCTTGGTGATAGCGTTCAATCGGGGATAAAAAGCCAACTACCTCCACATAGTCTTTTTTTCAACCAAATTTACCGGAGCTGCCCATTCACTGCTAAATATAGTATGACACCCTTCGCCACCATATCTTGAAATTGTTCATTGACTAGCTCATTGACTGACTCGGTTGCGCGCTCCCGGTGTTGATGGAGTGAGCAGTGTTAGATGGTTGGCTCGGGGACGGCTTTTGCTTAATTGAGAAACCGAATGCTGATGGGCACGTACGAATGACGTCAAGAACATTAGAATCTTCTCAACGTATTGCACTGTCCTTGAACATGTGTAAAACTACAAGTCGTCCGGCAATGCTTCGCTGATTGATCAGTGCGTTCGCTTAAAACAGCTACTGAATTTTTCGGGTATTCTTCCAAATGGCCCATTTTTAACCCTCACGATATAACGATCTTCTTAGGTGTATAATTTACCGCCCACAGAGCACAACGCCCTTGTTTAAGGGGAAGAACGAGAAAGAACCAAGAAGAACTATGTCCTTCTTAGCGCACGACACGCTGAGAGCCTCAATAGTAGCGGTGGATTTGTTAGGAATAGCTCTTGGTTCCTTTTGGTGTCACAAATGCAGCGCAGAGTCCCAAAATAAACCTTCCAATACGGGCAATCTGCGTTACCTTGCACATTGACAATCCTCCACCAGCGCCGAAAAGAGAGAGCCATTGACGTATATTTAACCACTTTTAAAATCAAGGAGTGCCGTGCACTGTGCCAAAAAGTCAATACCATTATTCACGTTATGTGTGGACATCGAGTGCACGGTGAAGAAAATTTTAAATTTCTGCCCACAGAATGTGACATTGGGGGAGCAAAGAACCTGCGTACGCAAATATTAGCGCCAGCCCCACAAAAATGTACCGGACGACGCCAGTAGGACATCGCTTTGCTTTCAAGTTTATTTTAAAAGCTGGGCTTATAACAGAAACACCTGACTCAGTGTCTAATACTGCCTGTATAGGACGTCGTCAATACCCAGTTGATGATTCTTTTTTGCAGCAATACTGGAAATAACATTGTATAAGCGCTGAATGACGGCGTCACTCCCTTCGGCCGCGATGACTAGCTTTCTGGAGGCAGGGAACACCATCGTGGCTACCGAGAACAGTGGCGGAGAGGCAGTAGAGAGTTTTAGCAGTTGTATGCTCCGTTCGTTACGTTCGTTAAGTTGTTTACGTATGTACCGGGAACAGACTGCGCATGCGCCAATTGTTCCGTACGCGGCCGGCGTCTCTCCCGGGGCTCTGCTTCCGCGTTACTGTATCCGTAACTTGGTGGCCAGCCGTGCCTCCTCAGCGGCTGTTACGGAGGCGTACACAGCCGATCCACAACCACGCGGAAGTGGGATCCTCAACTACATCCGCTATAGACGTCAGCGCCTCCTAATTTGAAGACTTCATACAGTGATGATCGGGCCTAGTAGCTATTATGTTCATTTCGAACTGAATCGGGCAAGGCCAAGGCCATTCCTCCACGTGAGCGGCGCGCGTCGCCGCCGCCACAGCAAGCTTGCGAGGGTGACGCAAAACACAGCAACGCGATAAACAGATCGAAAACAGAAGATGCCAAATTCACAGCCACTGTCACTGAGATGCACTGGGCACGACCCATGCACGACGCAGCGCGCAGGTAACAGGCCCCCGCAACACGTCGCTAGCAGTCTGCTAAATATAAATGTAACCGTAAATTGTCTTACATTGATTGGAACAACGATTGTTTACTTTGTGTAAGATTTATTTTACATTTACAATGCTTTAGGGGAAACTGCGTTGTTTACGTATTTTTAGCGTGTGGATTTTTGCAACAACTCGGCTAATCCGCCATTACGCGGAACGAACGGTACTACGCTACGGAGTGCTAAAACACGTTTTCCGACTCACTCCATGGAAATGATCCGGTACATGCGCGCGCATGCGCAGTCGGGTCCCGGTACATACGTAAACGGACAGCATACGGACTGCTAAAACTCTCTAGTGTTACACTTCGGTCGGTGGCTGGAGATCCGGTCCGCGGAGCTTCAAGTTGGAAAAAAATCCTTCTGGGAGACCGGCTAGGGCGCAAGTGGAAATTATTCTACTAATAGTCAGCGTTAGAAAGAGGAAACAGTAATGCCGGGCTTTATCGCGGGCACTGCCGGCGTCGTTGACAATATCGGGAGAGGTGCCCAATCTTGTCGCAACGACAACACACTAGACCTTGTCGATCTCGCTACGAGGTACTTTCTCGGTTGTAGTTGTGGAATCCAGAGCTGCTGTAGCTCTTGGGAAAGCACCGAAGTGTTCCGGACGAATTGGCCTGTTTCTACGTGTGGCCCACTCTGGTAGTCTTGGTTTGAAGCATGCGGAATGGTAGTAGGTGAACTATCGTTCGCCACAGCTAGGGCTTACCTGTGAAACACAGGTGTTATGGTATTTGTGATCCACGTGGTGTCCCTAAGGCACGGTAGCTCTTTCCGCACAGTGTGGCGTGTTGTTTGAGCCATGTCAGATTAAAAATCGGAGCCAGAGCTTGAAATGGTCATAAAATTAAGAAGTGTACCAAACTTTGGAACGATGCTGCATATCGTCAGGGTAAAAATGGTGGACAGCATCTAATGATATCTGTACCCGAGTTAAAATTATCACGGCCAATAAAAAAATTTCTAAGTATCTTCCACATGGCCCATCAGCAAATGGTCGACTTTATCCTCATCACACATCCGCGAACCCAGGGTCTTGCGGAGATTTAACACGTCCTGAAAATACATGGTGAAAATTGTCCCGGGAATCGGAGCCCGGTGATACATTCTTGCCTCTGCTCGTTTTCCTTGCCAATAGAATCGCCGAACCGGGCTTTCATCTGCCCTACAAAGTGGTCCCAACTCGGCAGTGTCTTCTTTATGGTTTTCAAACCATACTAAAGCAGTGGCCTCTAGGCAGAACGAAATGAAAGGCGCCGCTTTCTCATTACAGCTGCTCACGCATTTAGGCCGGTAATTGTTGTCTTCCGCAGCTCTGCCAGTTTATGGACGTGGCCCACTGCAATGCGTTCACCTTCCAGTAGGCGCCCGCCGCTGAGACTGCTGATTTTCGTTAATTATAGTAGGCAGTGAAAAGAGTCCAGCCACCCATCTGCTTCAACACGAGTCCTCGGCTTCGGTGTTGACGTACCTCCAATGACGCAGCGAGGCCTATTTACAAGCGGGATCCCTAAACACCCTTGGAAGCAACGGCCGCTCAGCGTTCACTCTTCCCGCTTTTCTTCTCTAAGTCTATCCCTATTTTGCTGGATGTCCGTATTCAGGCAAATGTTTATATGTTTATAACAATACCACACAGCACGTCATGTGTCAAAAAAGAGCCTTTTTCTGTTCACCCTGTCCTTTTAGGGCAATCTTATTTCTATCATGTCAGACCAACCAGCCCGACAGATTTCATGGGTCATATGTGGCACCCAGGCAGCACTGAAACCAGCGATTACTCTCGAAAGAAGCGTTGCGCTGCTGAGCACGAGGTCGCGGGCTCGATTCGCGGCTGCGGCGGCCGCTTTTCTGATTAAAGCGAAAGCAAAAAACGCCCGTATCTCTGAGATTACGTCCAACGTGAATGATCCCGAGGTGGTCAAAATATTCCTGAGCCCTCAACTACGGCGCGCCTCATCGCCTGCGTTGCGTCGGCGCATTAAACCCTAGAGTAAATCAATACTTTCTCAAGAAAGATAGGTTGTTCCGTAAAATGCCAAATAGTGTCAGTGCCTTTAATGCTTTCTGATATCTCTTTTTTATAATACAAAAAGAGCTCATGCTTTTGAGAAAGTAGTGGTGCTTATAAACGCCGACTGACTAAACAGTCGAGGATGTTGGAAATGTTGTGTAAACATTGTTCCCAATACTGTGCTCCAAGGTTTCGTTTCCCTTTTTCGCTTCGAACGCAAGCG
This sequence comes from Haemaphysalis longicornis, assembly GCF_048455015.1. Classification (NCBI taxonomy): domain Eukaryota; kingdom Metazoa; phylum Arthropoda; class Arachnida; order Ixodida; family Ixodidae; genus Haemaphysalis; species Haemaphysalis longicornis. The sequence goes on along the minus strand of NW_027526407.1, from coordinate 10,880,406 downwards.
CGGTAGTCTCAACTCACATACAGTAATCCCTCATAAAAAAGGAATCACTTTATTCGGAATATTGATTTACTCGGAATTTATTATAGTTCCAATACAAGAAAATGCTTTTTAGGCAGCATTACTCGAACCGCACAAAGAGCTTGACTCGTTCAGATTGAACTGGCGAGTGGAGGTGCCGCCGAGCTGCAAGTAAAGCTGTCAAGATGGCGGGTCAGCGCAAGCTGGTGTTTTCTTGGTGATTTTCTCGAACCGATCTTGCTCGATTCACGCCATCAAACTTAAGGCGAATGGCCCATTATGTTCATGAAATTTGGTTCCTAGGCATTGGTCAATCGTGTGGAAGGAATGGTGCGCGAAGAGCGATGCCTGGACCATACAACCAGCAGTGTCGTCGACGACGTGGACCAAGAAAGTCTTGTTTTACTAACTTCCCGGCGGTTGTGATTTATAAAGCCTACTAGTGTCCTATACATACCCGGCTCGATGCGAGGAATGGGTAACTGCTTCTCCGAAATAACAATTGCTCAAGCCACGGGAAGATAGGCAACACCAGGCGATCTCTTTCGAATTTCTGACTGCAAACACAATAGCACAAGTCCAATCGATCATTCAGGGCATCATTGGAACCACACGAAAGTTGTACCGCATGGCTATATTGCAGTGCATGCTCACAGCGTACACGTCACACAGGTACAACATTGATTTTCTTGGGGCGCTACATTTCACTAACTTTTCATTGATAGAATTCGCAACTTCGAAGGCCGCAAACTGCTTTACGAACGCCGGCCATTATCGCACCGTTCTCAGCTACTCTGACTATTACCAGAATGACGATGACGGGATTGGCAGCTATCTGTACGATTCTATTCATAAAATTGGTTACCAAAATGTACAAGGTGATTTCACTACTTTTGCGTTTGGGGACGATGCGGCTCCCGTGCTTGCCCCAGGGACAGATGCGCAGATCTTTCACACTGTGGTTGATGGCCCGGCAAGAACAAAGAGAAGGAGGACGAAGAGCCGCGTGATGTGCAAACTATGGTGCACATGCGGGACTACCTACGCCTGTTGGGAAATAAAGTTGAAGGTATGGGCGGCCACCGCGGCATCGTGCAATGCTTGGTCAAATTAGAGCAGGGATCCTTTTCTCAAAAGATCGCTTTTATTGATACACCGCTTACAACAAAAGTTTTTGCCGTCCCACTGAATTCCTTATAACGAGAGAATACTGTATTTTCTCATACTGCATAAATTAAAGGCAGAATTATGTCGCTCGCAAAAATAATTAGTTTGCTCGATATAACCTCCCTACTTGCTACTACATAAAATTTAAGGGTAAAATGGAGAATCTTTTATGCGTGCAAGATGTTTCCATAATAAATCGCAATATGCCTTGATTATTGTAAAATTTTGTAAATAGGCATTGGAATAAAATTAAGGGGTGGGTTCGACATATTTTCGTTAAAATGCTTTTGTCTGGCTGCCATGATTTTGTGCGTTAGGCATGGTAGTACTTAAAATCTTTCTCTGGGTATATAAGTATTGTTCATGAAAACCAATATATGCCATTGAATGGGCGGAATTTAAAGAAAACTTCAAAAAAATTTAAAGGTAGAAAACTAAAGATACTGCTTAACGTTGGTTTCTCCAAAAATTCGCAAGATAAGGATAACTTAATCGATGAGTACGATCATTCAAAGATTTCATGTCGGCCGCAGTTTTCTTTACGATAAAATATTCTGCCAAAGCGTAAATTTGGGCTAGTTGGGTACACATGACACCTTGGGAAACAGCGCAAAAAACGTAGACGAAGAGAGGACAAAGAAACACAAACGCTGACGAGAAACTGGTAGAATTTTATTAGAGTTGTCAATAACTAGAAGAAGGAAACAACTTAATCATACGAGAGTGCGGGAAATAAAAGCGAGATAAACAAAGCCTAAGTAGCCGCGTCGACAATAAACGGCAATAAAACACACAAACATAATTTTCATCCGGCCAGATACGCAATCTCCTGCTCCAAGTGTGCCACGGAAGGCGAACTCACGCATCCCTCACCCTTAACGCTTATACCTGAAGCCTCAAAGATTTCGCGGGATCGGGCGCCAGGGTACCGTTTTAAGATGCGGGTTTCGTTGAGCATAGGGTAGCAATCTTTGCCATTCTTGCTGTGTAAGGCAAGATTGCTCCCAGTTCCTGTGCGCATGTTACATGCGCGCTCACAAAGCCTGTCGTTAACGCCCCTGCCACTCTGGCACACATAGACCCGCCCGCACGAATGTAGGATCTAGTATATTATACAGTCCACGCATCTACAATACTTTTTTTCCTTCTTCGTCGCACACTTTGCATGTGATCCTTTCCATCAGTGACCATGGCGCACAAGGTTAATGATGGAAAGGGCAATGATAACATATTGTGCTGCTCAAAGCCGCGCGGAATGAAGAATTTTAATTTTGACTTATTCTTCACTACCAGTTATTTCATTTTCAATGGGACTACTCTTGTTAAGTTGAGAGTTTTCTAAGAGAACAGTGCTCTTGGCATACCGTTTATGGGGCCGGGAAGAAATTTTTCGCCAAGGATAATTATTACTAGTCCTAAGCACAAAGAATTACGTGTGCGTGTAATATTACACGCCACATGTTCCGAAACTTTTGCGTGAAACCAGCAACCTAATGCTGTGACCGATTAAAATAAAAGCTCTACAATAGATCCGTAAAGATTTATTTACCAGTATACACCGTCATGTAAGTTCCAGGTTTAACCACTACATTTGGCATACCAACCAAATCTTGTTCCATACTGAAATATTAAGCCGTAAATTAGTTAAGATGTTTTACAGTTTTTTCTGGTTTCTGCTACTAACAGTGTTACTAAAGACAAATTCTTTGTGGTGTTCTTTAAAGTTACTTTGCATTCTTAAAGTTGTGTTACAAAGCGTGATTTTTGCCTATTGGCCAGTGGGCAACATTTAGCCTACGTGGCTCGGAGTGTCCTACTGCATGACAGGAATTTTCTCATTCACAGCAGCTGATGCCCTGGCGGTGCTAACGTATTTCCTTTTTCTGCGGTAAGAACGCATGTGTGTTGCAAAATCATCAGCTTAAAATGTCCCTGAGAACTTGCATGCTGCTCGTTATATCCGGAGTCATACTTACGTTTTCCGACGTTTTATGTAGCTTCGCCTAAATGCTATGGTCGCCTTTTGTTCCGAATAGTCCGTATTGTTTATAGAATCAATCACGCATCTTTTGCGGAGGCCGTTGGGTTCTGAAGTCAGTGACGTATATATTGTCTCATTTGCTTGTTTGTAAAACTGGAAATATATGAAACCTCTCAACAGTATGTGGATGCGAAACCTTCCTCCAAACAATATGTGCTGAATAGGTGTTACAAAGCAGTGTTGCGACAATATTCCCAAAATAGTCGGACACTTAAGAGGACGAGCAATAAAAACACAAAAAAACATCAGTTCAATGTTTATACGCACACTGTTTGTAACAGGTCTGTGTAAAATAGCATTTCTATGACTGTGTTGTACCCTGTAGAAATAAAGAGTTGGGGCCTTTGTAAAGTTACCAGTTTGAAAGAGATATGTTATATAAATATAGAAGCGTTACTTAATTGTAATACATTAGAGCCAACCATTTCTGCTAATGGATATTCTTTTATTATTTTTTTATCAAAAGTGTAGGTGTTCTGCAGACCCATGCAGGGGAGCGAGCGTACAACATCCCAGGTATCTTATAGATACTCAGTCAAAGAAAAACAATACTTTGGGGACGATAAACGGAACAGCGGAACACTCAATAGTGCGTACATTAGTACATTGGTACTCTTCGCATGCACGAAAAGAAAAGAAAATGCTCGAAGCCGCAAGCTACGCATGAACAAAATATGTACAGAAAAGAACAATGCAACCCTGCAAGACCCATTTTGTGGTATCACAACAAGAACAACAAAACATAACTATACAGGCTACGTTACAGTATACAGGATATACAAAACAAGATCATTTTTGATCCCACTTGTGTATAGTGGATCTTTTGTCTTGGCATACCTTGAAAACAATGATCTTGCGTGCGCCACTTTTTTAAGTGGTGTTTCGGTAGGTACAGATGGGTTTTTCTTCGGAAAAGGGACAAGTCGCCAGTTCGTCGACAAATACGAGACGTGCACACAAACAATCGTCTTGGCTAACTCATGGTCAATCAGCAGCAGTTGTGGAAGTGGGCAGTTTAAGCTTGGAAGCACGACAGCTTATAGTACGCGCACCATCGACGTTATTCTGCAGAAGCCGTTGAAGACGCGTTTTTGGTTTGCGAATGGCGACGTTAGTGTCTTAGGTCAAAGCAACAGTTTCTTTTAATGGTTATACCTTTGCAAACCCAGGCGCCGTGTGGACTGAAAAACCGCCTATCGATGCAGTGGTTATCTTGCATTTGCCTTGAACTTCCCCATCCAATACGAACCTGACCCTAGTGCTCGCACCGGAACCGCTAGGGTGTGCTAATTAAGAATGTCCTACAACCGGTAACATCATTCGATAGCACAAAAACCGATGCTCAACGCTCAGCCAACCGAGCGTACAATTAAAAGTTGGCTATTTTCTAGCGTATGGCCGGAACCCTTCAAAGACATTGCTTACGTTACACTTACTGTATACAATCGCTGCTTTTGGGTGCCTTCGGCCGCCTTATTGCACTGCACGGAGTTTCCGTTTTATTTTGACGTCTTTCTTCAGTGAACACGACGGTTGCGATAAACAACGGACATCTCTTCTAAGGTTCTGAACCTCTGCCTGACGTTTAGTGCAACGTTCGGTGGCGTTTTATAGGGAAAACAAGAAAAAGGGTTTGTTTTGTCTCATAAAGCAAACCAGAAACGAATAAAAAGCATTTAAATGGCCTTGCGTGTCTCCTTTCCTTTTGTAAGGTAGAATATCGCATAAGCCAATAAAATGCGTCCGTAACGTCTTGTTACAACCACCATACCAATAGTCGTTTTTTTCTTGCTGGTCTTGTTATTCGTCCATAGGGTTCATGACGTTTCTTAATGGGCGTAGGGGGCACAACGCACAGTAAAGTGCCTGTTCCCTACTACCACAGGCGAGGATGAATACACTGGGTTAACTGTACGGAGAATAGGAATGACGAGCAAAGAGAAGTTAAAACAATAAACCATACCCTACGACACCATCGTGTGTAAAAGAGAGTTGTTTTTGGCGAGTCAGATATCAGTGCAGCTAACTAACAGGAAGATTCAAGGCTGCCCATTGCTACGAGCCTCCGCAACTGCCTTGAACCATGGAGTCCACGCATTTCAAATTCAAATGCGAGGCTTGTTTAAATCGTGCCGGGCACAAGAGAACGAATAGCGATGGCGAGGGGCAGGAATAGCTTCATCTGAAAAATGGGGTGGTTGCTCGTTAAAATGCGCTCGCAACGCCATGGCGAATAAACAAAATGGGCAACACGTCCTCAATTTCACAACGCTGCACCGGTCAGCGAGTTCTGTACAACCACTGCATCGTCATTTTTACTCAGACAACCCACGAAATTACCCGCTTTTCCATGCATTCCTTTTCTACCTGTAACTAAGTTTGTTCGCCATCGTTTTGACTTCAAATTCTATTGCTGCTCACTTCATTTCGCAACCTCTCCAAGTGCTTACGGGAGTTACCGGGTGTGGAGAAATGGCGTGAGATCGGCTCATCGAAAAGAGTAGGTTGTGAGCCCCGTTTCAGTTGGACATCTTGGCAGCGTGTGCAAGCGCAGCTCGTTTACGCCTTCTCCTCTCTCTTGCTGGCGGCTGCTTACGGGCTCACTAAGAACACAAATCGATGCTAAACCCTTGCCGACATGCTGTAATACACGCAGTAATAAAGAAACGTCGTTTTAAAGTCTTGTACACATCATCAATGCCTTCTGTTTACAAGAATTTTTGTATAGACAGCCTGCGTAATTAAAGTGAAGGAGTGCGCGGTGCTGCTAGAAAACAACAAGGACTCCAAGATCGAGTTATTGAATGGCCCCAGAGCCGCATAAAAATTTGGCCTGTATCTCCTTCTAATTTTGTGAATGTCGTGGGAAGATCTAATTCTGCCGTCTGTGTAAAGTTAAAGCCTCTCTTAATTTTCACGACCACCTCTCACTCTCATTGCCTCCGCTTTGCATGTGGCGCGATAAACACAGTGGAGAATTGCTTACGTTTATTCAAATTTGCCGTATTACAATGTCTCGCCACATATTGGCAATTTTTGTTACGGTTGAACTTTTTTGAATGTCGCCCCAAGTGGCTCTGCGAAGGCTAGTTCTGTTTTAGGGAAACAACTTTGCTTTTAAAAGGCGGATTTCTGTTTCACTTTCGCAAATATCATCCGCCACGTGTCTCTAATAAAAACAAAGTGAGCCAATATAACTTACGTATTCTATGTTTTGCATCAAACCTGCCTAAATGTTTTACATAACTATGTTATTAAGAGTAAACGTTGCTTTCAGATATGGTAGTTTGACAATGGTTTTTTAATGCGAAGTTGTTCTAAAATTCCTTTACGTTATGCCTCGGTGGCGGAATCGGATGAGAACCACACAGACAGACAGACAGACAGACAGACAGACAGACAGACAGACAGACAGACAGACAGACAGACAGACAGACAGACAAACAGGAACAACTGTCGCTTCCGTGCTTCCCAAGAAACACTACCGTCTTCAAAAGTTATGTGTAGTATTTGAAGCATTGTAGAATCAATTTTGGTATCCAATCGTCGTAAACACCTAATAAGATTATGGGACTTTTAACATACCTAGTTCGTCCGTCGGTTCTTTTTTAAACCTACGTCGTGTGATTAGTCTATTTCGGATTAAGCGAAACAGGAAAACGAAGCATGACAGGCTTTTTTATCGCTTCACTAGTTTGTATGCATGTTACAATTGTAATACAAATGGACGTGGCAATGCTGTAAAGTACAGTTATAGTCCCCTGTAGCAAACAGTCGCTCAACAGGTTTGTTTACTGGTCAATGGCGGCGAGATTGACTTCCCTTATACATGGCGTTCTGCTGGCGCGTTTTTCTCTTGAATGAGAATCCAATTAGGGACTCCGCCGTTGATGACGGTAGAGCTTAAAACTTGGCAAGAGGCCCTAATTCAGGTTGGCTAATTCCCACGTTGAACGAGACCTGTACGTGACAACGGTTTTTAAGCGCTACATGGCACACAAATATAAAAAGATATTTACCCTGAAAAAAATTTACTACCCGCCTAATTCACACTGTTAGAGTTGTCATGCGACTAACAGTGTAGAGTGCCAGTGTTACGAGCTTCCTGCCACCATGTCACCCATTCGGCTATGCTATATCTTTTGAAGCCCACACTTGTCATTTTTTGCATGTGGAAATAGGTCTGGTTGTCCCTGTTCCAGTCAAGTCGGCCAGCAACCAGTATGATGTCGTCTGTGTTGAAAATCTTAAGCGTAACGCAGAAACCGCTGCTTTGCTAACTGCTTCAGCACGCTGAAGTTACTTATTCACCCACAGCATTGCCAGAAAAGTGCCAGCCGGATAGAGCCCCTTTACCTAATGACCGCACGCACACCATAGATAAACCTGGACAAGATCGTGCACTCCTTGTTGTCCAACAACATATTGTTTTTCAAGGCCCTGTGCCCGGACGATAAATCCTGTCATTTGAGTGGTCTGCGTTACAGTCCTCTTGAAAACAGAGATATGATGTCCTCTACCCATGTACCTTTGTGTAGAGATTTGGCGTGGCTCTGCGCTCCATATGAAAAACCCGGTTTGGGCACTTAGCTTCCGTTCTGTAAATTGGCCCATTTGTTACTGCGCAACGTGTAGGCGATGTGATATGCGTATTACACACCTCAGTGGGAGTGGCGGCTGGGCAAGCAAGGCTAGACTTGTGTATGTAGCATGGTTAAAGACTTATCACACCGTGCTGCAGAGTGACGCTCAAGGTAGGCTTTGTCAGCGGGGGATTGTTATGCGATGGCCTCACTTGAAGTAAATGGTAAGGCCTGCACAATAGGGTAGCCTTCTGTGAGCATCGCGTAGAACAAGGAGATAGATTCGCTTATTACGTACTTGGCGCACGCGCTCACCGCGTACCGGTTATAGGAAGTCTTTGCCTGTAAATAAACACTGCTCCACCCATCAGTTGTCTGAGCATTCCTGTAAACATAGGGATGTAAGCCTCAGTCGATATCTCTTCTGCATTTATAAGTGTGTAGTTGTGGAAGACTACATAGCATATCTAGGTGCATATTGATTTAGTTAATCAATCGTGGTGCCTTGGTGGCATTTAAATGCGCTCATCAAACTTTGAAATGACGCAGGTTTTTGCCCTTCAATCATACTTACAATACGTTTTCTGTCTTGTACATTATCTTTCTTTCGCTGTAGTTCCTGGAGTATTCTTTCGTTACTCCAGAAAACATTTATTATTTTTTTGTTTGTTGCCGTGTCTTTGTATAAAGACACCTTTGGTCACGATCAACGAATCTATGCCTATGACTCCAACTTAGGCTTCGTTGAAATCACCTCACGCAATAAATCACAAGCGGCTAATATATTTGGTTCCTGAAACCTCGAACTTTTTCACTTGCAAACTCCTATATTTATAAACTTAAAATCCGATCTATCAAGGTCACCTACAACTGCGAATAATTTCGTTAAATCGAGAACTTTGTAAAACCGAGACTGGTTTTTGGGAATCAATTGATTCAATAAATTTAATGTTTAATGGGAGGCGCTTATCAGCAGATACAATGAGTTCGTAATGAGTTCGCCGGTAAGTTATCAATGAGCGTAAAGTGCGAAGTCAAATTAATAAGCAAGCATGGTCTTGCCATCAACTCGTAGCACCACAACGGGTGCAGGAAGCGCAGCAGTTTTTGTTTCACCACTTCTGCGCTGAGAGGAAGGTCCATGCATCTTTTATGCTTGAACTTTGTAAGCAATGCTTTCTTTTACTTGTGGCGTGGGGTGGTCTTGGGTTTCTTTTTCTTTGGTACAATTTCAGGCGAAGTGCCATGGATAAGAGTGTCGTCTTCTTGAAGAATGTTGAAAGCATGCAAGTCTGCATGTTCTGGTCTTCGGCCACGTATATCTCCTTTAACAGTACATAAGCAAATTGCTTTTGCCCTCGCCTATTCCACAATAGGTATGGAAATTTGATGTTTTTGATTTCGCTCTGACTTTTGTAAAAACAGAGTGGATGTCTTTTAGGTTAGATATTTAAACACGTTTTGCATGGTACACGAGGTTTGATAATAATGCCGTGTTTTGTCTTCTGCACATGCCATTTTACGTTATTATTCAAAGAAAAGGTTGTATTTGATTATATTTGGTCTCTGCTTTTTTGCCAGTTGTACACTCCTTTGAGTCATCTACGCCCTCGTTTTATGTTGCCATGATGTAGAACGCGATTTGGTGAACACGTTCGAGACTGCTAAGTGCCGATGGTCCTGACTTTTTTGCCAGACGACTTCGTTTTTATGAATAGTCGAAAGCACATTAAACGCAATCTAATAGCCATAAAGAGTCTTGTTTCTGTGTAAGTTATTTCAGATAAGATCCGTACGTTTGTTGTATGTTTGTGAAGTTTTGACTGATGAAATGTGACAAATATATATTGATGTAGATTTACTACGCCCTGTTTGCTGCCGGAAACGGCTGTACATGCCCTTGCGGCTGTGGCATACCCGCATATGTATTCTGTTTTTGGAATCAATAAACGCTATTATTATTACTAATCAAAAGTCGATGTCACACAAAACTTAAACAAACCCCGATGCCTAGTTTTTCTGACATGGTGCAGTGACCTCCGTGGAGGTCTCCTAAACCCCATTTGAAAATGTTCTTTTTAAAATGTGTCTTCGGGTCATAATACCTAGTGGATTGAGATCGGCGCCGAATCACTTCCGTCGGTTTGAATTTATAAAAGAATTGAGCCATTTTGGCTACCTCGGGGAAATTCTGATTTGTTTGCCTGATCGGCAACTTTGTAAGACCCTATTTTGCTTGATCGAGTGTTGGCTGTATTCCAAACAGAAGATAGTACTCCTTTAGATACATAATAAATACGCAGCCATCAGTTGCAAGAGCACTAGAATTTTCCCAAATTCCTTAAAGATCGACGTTTAATCTTTTACCTCGTTCCGTGCAGTGGCTTTAAGTAAGTCAACATACGGTTTCGAACTGCAAGTGAAGCCGAAAAAGATTTCCCACATTTGTAACCACGTGACTTGTGCATTGCACTAAGCTTCCAATCCAAACAAATGCACTTTTTACTAAGCTCTGCTTCCTGTTGTCTAAACCAGACAGCGGTCTCAGAAAACACGACTTCCTTGTGCATTTACTGGTCTGCACTTGCCAACGGGGTTTTTTACCCTTTAAAGACGAATTTTTGACAGAGGCGATGCAAAACTCAACTATTTCTGTTGAAAACTTTTTATTATTCCTGTTCTTTTTCAAACTAAGTCTGTGTTTTGAATCTACAGCTTGAAACCGAGTGGTTTGTCGCTTGGTTTTTATGGCTAGATATCTTTAGGCTCCACAAAAAGCCTTGAAGGAGTACTGACACGAAATTTCTCGGTTTCATTTTTATGCTGTAAAGAATACCTATTGGCCCAGTAATTACGAAAATCGAACCGAAATCCGTCAGCCCTCAAACACAGAATTAATTATAGCACGTTTATTGCAACCAATTTCAAGTTTGGTCGCCGCGCGGGAATATGGCCGTTCGAAGGCCAGCCTGCAAGCGGGCAGCCTTACGTCACGGTCTCACCCGTGACGTCAGGGACGTTTTTCTTTCCTCCATCCGTTCGCCGCATCGTCTGCTACGATTGCACATGGTCCGCGACTCGCCCGCGCAGTCGACATGTCGTCTGAATCTTCAGACTCGAATGAGTCACTGCCACCCGACAGACAGAACAACTTTATTTGGTCAGGCGATTAGGCCGGCGATGTCTTTGCCGTCGTCCGTTTTTTAATAACACTGCTGTTCATACCGGCGCAGACCGTGATAGCAACAGCTTGTCGCCACTCTTCTAATCAATCTTATCACGAAGAAGAAGCTCTACATGCGAGAAACTAGATGTCAGTGTGTTGAAAATTGTGCTAGGAGTTGTTATCAGCGCTGAATTTAAAAGTGGCGTTCAGATATTTGCCGCGATGGTAAGCCTACGCTGACCGGAAGCGGAGGTTCGGCGCTCCGACCCAGCACTGTCGGCACCACGGTGCGGCGAGCGGCCGAAAGATGGCGCCACCTACGCGCTAGAATCAAAACAGGCCGCGGCAGATGTCTTGGTCACCGATCGCAGAAACGGAAATTATTGCCAAAATAAAGCTTCATATGCGAAACAGGTGATGATAGTGTGGTGAAACGTTGTGTAAGGGATGGTCATTCGCAGTTGTACAGATACCAGCGATCAAATAGTCGCCACGATACTAAGTTCCCAACACCCAAGGTGACCCGTGCAACCAACCCCGAGCCCGCTGGCTTGGGCGACAGTTCTTGCGGCCGCCGGCGTGCACGAACTCCACGAAGACCACGTTTAGCGCTGCATGTCGTCGCGTGGAAAATAATGCATCTTGGCGTCGTCGTCGGTTTGCTCGGGCAGGCTTCCACGAGCAGTACTTTGAATACCGCGAGCTTCCCATAGCACAACTTGGGCGAGCTCAGCGACGCGCACCGCCGCGTCGCCGCGGTGCCCGTCGACATCGCGCACCACGCCGTTTTCGGAACCAGTGCCGAACACCATGCGCCGGCAACGAACTGAAGAGCAAAGACGTCGAACACGCAACGTTTACAAGCATTGCTCACACAGCTACGCCCACGTCTCCTGCCCAAACGAATACCACCGACAACAGCAGCGCAGGATAATATCGTTTCCGGTTCAGAAAACGGCTATATGACGTCACCCTGAACCGGCCAGACACGTAGGCCAATGTTTCGTCACGCCGAAAGTGATTGCGCTAGTGCTGCCGATTTGTGGAAGCTCGCGGCCTGGACAATCAAAATCGATTTTAGATGTGATTCCGGACTCGGATCGCTGCAAAAATTTCTGCGAGGCGTCTGTACAAACTACTGAAGCCAATTATATCATTTTTTAGGTATCAAAATTTGGTGTCAGTACTCCTTTAAAACATTTCTGGGCCTGTTGAAGGCGAGGAAGATACTTTGTCTCATGGCAGTGACCGTTTTTATAAATGTTTGATAAATTGCTAGGGAAGAGAAGGACAGTATGGGCAGATGCCTGGTTCAATGGTGCACTACTGATGGAGCCGTTGGTACGTTGCAACAGCAGTGGCTATTTGACGCCACCACTGACGAGCTGTGTGCATGCGCTAAGTGCAGAGTAGACTTTTGCCTAGCAAAGCTACAGATCTGCTGTGTGATGGAACTTCCTCGTGCGCACAAATGGTTTTCAATAGAGAGCTTTCACATACAGTGACATTGTGCACTTGGTGGGCGGCATGCTACACGCCGGCTTTACATTAACAAAATATTTTTCTCTGAAATGCATAATATTGCTGAAATTTTGGGGCTCATATTGCACTTGACACACCAAATAAACTTTGCCAAAAAGTGAACTTCAAAAATAGCATGCGAATAATTGCACGCGTCCCTTTAAATCGCAGTACAGCACATGCTCTAAACATTCCTCTTATGTGTCTGAAAAGTATTTCTAAACAAACGAATGTTAGCTAAGCAGTTGGGTATATATTTTGCGGTGTCATGATTAAAATACAAAAACCAACTTACCTTTTCAATATTTTCATAGGGCGTTTCCCAATAATCTGTAGGAAGGTCAAATTTAAACCCAATTTTCTTCTCACCCTTCGAAGGGTTTATATATCCAAGTATGAGAAGTAGCAGCCCCCTCATGAACATAGTGCCTTTTGTCATCGATTTTGATATGACGGCTTATTTTTGCGACAGGTTGAATATTCGGCTTGTTACAGTTAGGCACAGTAAGCTTAAAAATACGTTCAGCCTGGATTATGCGGAGCACAGTCAAATTTTATAATACTGCAGGATGTTTTTTAGCAAATAAAATTTCACAAATCGATCCTAATGTAGGGTGTCGGGCAATGCGAAGATTGTGTGACGGTATTGCGATCCTAGCACTAAAATGTGCTACAAAAAAATTTAAAAACTTTGTCTTTGGATGATGCATTGTTCCTTGTATATTGTAGGAAAAATGATCGATTCAAAAGAAAAAAGCTGTCAGGTTTGCGGAAAGTGTTTTGTTCTGGGCGTTGCTTCGTATATATATTTACGTCTACGACAACCTTTTCGCAAATAGCGTCGAACAAACTGACAAAAACTTCCTGCATACTACGAAACAATACCAAGGTTGTTTACGCGTATGCCAAAGGCTGTTCTTCATCAAAGTAAGCTCCAGACGGCACATATACGGCCTGATGCCGCAACAAATGTCACAAAACAGCACACTCCAGTTGTGCGTTCGAAATGCAGATTTCGGGTGCATCTCCGGTTGAAATGCAGCTTTCGGAAAAACAGAAAGAAAGCGGAGAAAAATTTATTTTCTTAGGGTAGTTGGTTCGGATCCCTACCGGCGGGAATTTTGTTTCCACTTTTTCTGTCTTTCCAAAATCTGCATCTGTTTCAAAGATAATAAATGACCTTCCACATTATCCCTTTTGCGCTCCTTGGCATTCTTCACTGACAGCCGCTATTTGTGCCCTAATTTAACAAAGCCCGTCATTTTACATTCCGGTTCGCAACATGCATAGCGAGGGTCTCTATTCTGGTACTCTACGTGCCATAGGTATCTTAAGGGGTCCCATTAACGTGCCAAACTCTGGGACCCCTGTCTGTATAATATTGTTTCACACACTGTAAACATTGTTACGAATAATAAACTGAAACTGAAACTGAAGAGGGTTCATCACTGGTCAACCACTTTCGACAAGTCATGGACTCATGAGTCACGGCTGGGTGATAAGAAGAAGGCCCCCTTCAACCCGAGTAGTAGGAGTGGTGCTGGTTACCACCTCCAAGCACAGGAAACAAACACCGTAACATAAATATCCGAGAAAGTGGAAGGAAAAACAGCCCCGCTGGAAGTGTATTGGTTATCGCACCAGATGCTTCTCAGGAAAATGTAGGCTCATGTCCCAACCAGCAGGAATTTTTTCTCCATTTTCTTTCTGTCTTTTAGAAATATTTATGGCTTTAAAGGATAGTAAATGTCCTACTGCATTCTCCCCTTATCGTTCCTTAGCATTCCTGACTGCGCAACCGATATTTATCCTAATTCAACGAGCCCCTTATTTCCAATTCTGATTCGCTACATGCATGGCGTGGGACTCCGTTCTGGGAGTCTTGGTGCCATTGGTAGCTTAAGTAGGTTCCACGCTGGTCCACCACTGCTGACATGTCGTTGACACTCGCGTCACGGCCAAGTGGATAAAAGGAAGTTGCCCTTCTGCCCGAGCACTTCGAGTGCCGCAGGCTACGATCCCCACGCGCGGAAAACAAATACCTCAACATAAATTCTGATTCGCTACATAACATGCATAGGGAAGGCCTCTTTTCTGGCAGTCTTGGTGCATTGGGAGCCTAAAAGTGTTCAACAATGGTCGACGACTCTCGACTTCTCAGCACTGGAGGAACAACTCGGGCGTTAAAAAGAAGGTCCACTTCGTCACACGTAGTCCCCATGGCGCTGCCTACCATCCCCAAGCGTAGGAAAACCAAATGACTTATCATAAATACCTGACAAAAAGAAGCGGAAAAAACCCCGCGGGTAGTGTAGTGGTCATCGCAACAGACGCGTATTCTGGAGGACATGGAGAATCCCGCCTGGGCCGTGGGGTGGAAGATCACCTCCCGCGGGTATTTGATGTCCACTTTCTTTCAGTCTTTCCAAATTCTTTGTCTTTCAATGAGCTACCCCATTCTCTCCTCAGCTTTCCAAACATTTTTTGACTGCCAACCATTATTTCGGTCTTAATTCAACGAGCTCCTCATTTCTCATTCTGGTTCGCTCGTCAGTAGAGGCATTACAAAAGAGAAGAAAATTGCGGGTAGGTTCATCTGGCTCGTAGTTGATCTGTTGCTAGCGAGATTCTACTAAGCCAAATATCAAAAGATAACTCGAGGCAACAGTGTACCATGGTACCTCAGTAGCAGTGTCTGTGATGATTCAGGAAAACTTGAGGACAAACAAATGCAAGATAAAAGAAACGGGGACAGCATGGGCAATACCCGGAACGCGGGTATGCTCCATAGGGGGAGATTTGCGTGGAAGAAGACTACGATGTTGGAACAGAGAACACAAGACGGGCGGGGCGACAGTACTGGGTTTTTGCAGCGGGGATTGTTGCCGCGCTGTACATTCATTTATCTTTGAATCACGCCGTCTACCGTGCTAGCCGCTAATTAAAGATGGCGGGCTGCTCTTAAAAACATGTCTGCGCCCGTATCCTCTGCCTTTCCGCCCACTGCCTCCCCTTCGCTGCCGAATCTTTTTTCTTTAATTTTCTTACATACTTTCTACGATTGTCCTTTGGCCTATCCTTTACTTATTCATTTTTGTTGATTTTGTAGTTGGTGACCTCTATCTGCTACCGCACCTCATTTTCTCGCAGTTTACTTATTATCTTTTTATTCCCGTTTATACTCACCTTTTTCTTGTATTTATTCACTTTTCTTCTGTTAATCCAAATTCCAGTTTTTCCTCTTCTCTCAGTTAGCGCCAATTTCCTAGCCAATCCCCCTGAGTGGGTACGAGCCATTTTTTTGGAATCAATCAACCAACCAAGACGGGTTCGAGTTCGGGTGCCCTTAGAAAGGCGACATTCACCTGAGGGCGGCGACCATGTAGCAATGCTGGGACGTCGGCAGCTCTTCCGGCACAGCGAGGCCCGCGGCGAAGGGCCGGATACCCGTCTATCTCCCGCACCAGAGCGTTGCGCCGGGTAGCGTGGGCATCGTTCTTTTCATCGGGGGTCACCACATCGTCGGGCGGACCACCTGCACTTTTCAAAAATCGAGGCGATTTGTTGGGAAGAGCATGAATCCCTGTAGATTTTCTACCCGAATATCTTCGCGAGGAGAATCATACCTACCTCCGTCGTCTTCACAGTTGTTCAGCTGTGAAACAAACAAGAAATTTCCCGTTTCTCTCCAGAACTACGCCGGAGGATGTTCGAACAAGATATGACCTGGGCTGCTCAGCAGGACGCAGATGTCGCGCTTCCACATTTCAGTCTGTCAGCCAGACTTCCATGCCCTGTTCGAGCTCCGGCAACGAAGTATCCCTATGACGACGGTTGAAGTGCGTACGCTGTCGCTGGCGGGCGGTTGTATCATGGTTTTCTAACTTGTTGAGGCTCACTCTCTGATGTAGAAGGCTCCTTGGACAAACAGGTACCGTTGTTCGTTGCCGCCTGCCCATTAGAATTTAATCAGGGCTTTTTTTTCCAGTGGCCCCGGAGTGTCTCTGTGCACTAGGAGAGAAAGGTATTGGTCATGCGGTCTTGTAATCAGGCCTTTAGTGTTTGGCCCATACTCACTACTTCCCCATTTGCTTCGGGGTATCTTGTGCTCGACGTCACAGCGCGAAAGCTGTATTTGCGAGCTTACAACCTGTACTCTTGCGAAACAAATTGCGCTCCATTATCAGACGTAACCACATCCGGTATGTCATGTCTTGCAAAGATACTTTTAAGATGCATTATGACAGCGGCACTTGTATAAGATAGCAAGGCTATCTTACCCGGGAATCTAGAAAAATTATTCACACCTACTAGATACCATTTTCCTTGAATATGGAAGAGGTCGGCGCGTAGCTTTTTCAAGGTCGGCGTAGAGTGGTTGTCTGGAATGGTTCCTACCATTGCTGTCTCGGCTCAGCGCATACGCGGCAATCGGTAACCAAACCTCTCAGCTCACAACTCAATCCAGGCACCCATACCGACTCTGTGGGTCGACCTCTGCATTTCTCGATTCCCTGGTCAGTCTCATGCAAGCGTACCAGTACCTCTGCGCATGACGTCTACGGGAATACAAGCCGTACACCTTTCTGTAACACTCTTGTGACTTCCAGCGTGGCTGTTTCCTGAAAGGTAGGAAAAGAAGCCATCGAAAGCGACGAGAACTTTGGCTACTGTTTTCGGCAGAATGTCATGAGGGCTCGACAGACTTCACCAGTTGCTTGTTCTGCTTTGAATGTTTCAAAAAAGTTGCCTTCGACGGCGTTCCGCAAACAGTTAAACGTGCTTGCTGAAGTAAGCAACCGACAGTGCATGGTCAATTTCTTTTATCTGATTTGGGGCTCTGGATAAAACAACTGAAGTAACAAGGCTCTTAACCGGCACAGGCAAAATATTACAGCTAAAGGGCACAAGTTCATAAGAAAACGCTGGACGCGAAGTGGTAACACATCTAAAGGAGATTTTGCCAGCAAATATAGGCGTGGTTTGTTGTCGGTTTTACACACAATTTGAAGTCCTTTGATATACCATACGAATCTCCCTGCTTTCCACATCATTGGAAATGCTTCCATTTCAATCTGGGAATACTTGGATTCGGCAGGCGTCAATGAGCGCGACGCAAAGGCAACTGGTCTTTCTTCTTTGGCTGTATTTGCACCAGTACTGCTCCTCAACCAAGTGATGACGCGTCAGCAGAAAGCACCCTAGGGTGCTTTCTGCTGACGCGTCATCACTCGGTTGGCCACTCGGTAGGGAGCCATGACGCGCGAACAACTGATAACGTCTTTGATATTAGACAGCACTTGCTCTTGGGCTGGCCCCTCGTCCATTCAGAATCCTTCAAAAGGAATTGACGTAATGTCGCAGTTTTTGAAGCCAAATCTGGTGTAAAACTTGCCAGATAATTATTTATATCGAACCACCCTCGAATGTCAGACACGTCAGTTGGCGTCGCCAGTTCTTTTACAGCCGCAAGCTTTTCAGGGTCCGGCTTTATTACATCTCGAATAAGCACTCAACTAAGAAACGTTATCTCGGTTATTCCGAAACAAAACTTTTCCTCTTTAGCGTAATGCTAGCGCTTGCGAGACGTTCTAAAGTGAGACGAAGGCGCGTCATGTTGAGCCTTGTCGCAACCACAAATGAGCACATAATCCTTCACATTTACCACACCTGGGATTCCTTCCAAAATCTGCGACATTTTTTGAAGAACTCAGGTGCTGACGTTATCTTGAAAAACAGTCCCTGAAAACATTTACAGCCCATATGCCGTTATGAAGGTAGTTACCAACTGAATTTCGGGTGACAACTTGGTTTGTTTCAAACAAGAGTAAGCATCAAGCTTCGAAAACACAGAGACGGCTATAACAGACCAAGGCCATCTCCCACCAGTTGCACGACTTAGCACTCGCGAAAAATATTTTAGGTAGCTGCGTTGAGTCAACGCAAATAAGAACATCTCTAGGAGGTTAAATTACTCGTACAATACCCGCGAACCGTTTTGTTGGTTCGTTACTTTGCAAATTACGGCGTCTCGCTTCTTACGCACCAGCTCCAGCCGAAATCGGCCCCGCAAAGAAAAGGGAGTGCGACGCCCAGAATAAATTGCAGAAAGAATCAAGTTCGGCTTCAGTCTGATATTGCATTCACCTTTCATAGCTCCAAGAGCGCCGAAAAGCTGCCGGTAGGAAGCTTCGATGGCTGACGCACAACTGACAGAGTCAGTGAACTTTCTAAGCTGAAGAGCTTCCAGCACTGGTAGACCCAAAAGCATGTAGCGCAAGGGGAACACCACGTACACAATTTGTTGAACAGTACGTTGTTTGCACTGGATATTGGCAAGAAACTTTCCGAGAACATGCAGCGGCTATTTCGCGGTGTCTTTAAGGTTATTTCGCACTTGTACAACCTGGTAGGTAAACGATAAAATGTTGACGGTGCAACAGACCCTTCACCACCCGAGTCTAGTTTAGCGAACTCCGGAGTTCCGTCATTTACAACATGAGCATACGGAGAATTAGAGTGGCCCCGTGCACAGCTCTAACAATTTATCTATTTTTTATACGGACACCACAAAATTGCCCTTTTTCCGACACAAAACCGCAAAATGTCCGAAACAGCCGCAGTAGTTTTTTGCCGCTTTGGCTGGGCAGGTGGTCATGGGGTGCGCTCCTTGACCACAGTTGGGGCATGGAACGGAGGTGCGTGGTCTGTTGAGCTGTTATCTGGCGTGCTGACCTGGTATGCCAGGTGCGGTGTTCGTTGATGAGCTGGCGGGAGGCTGTCATGAAGAGGGCTTTCGGGGTTGCCCCTGGTTGCTGACCGCATCCAGGTTTCTGGCTTTCGGTGCAGAAAGTTCGTAGCTGGTTTCTCGCAGCTGTGTGTTGTAATGTTGGACGGTCTCCTTCAAACGAGCTTTTGCACACCGCTCGAGAATGTCGAATTCGCATCCATTTGTACTTTTTATACTTAAAAAATAAATGATAAAATAGATTTCACGCGTTCGGTAAGTGCGTCTAAACAGCACATTAATAATGTATTGCAGTCACTCGGTCTCCACTCTACCAATTGATATTGCCTGCCATTTTTTGTTCACGCAATCTAGCTGAAATGTTCTGGTTTGTTTTTCTTGCTTTCATTGATTTTGTGAATGGCGTTACCGTGCTCAGCGAAATATTATACACGTATGTATAGTTATTCACTGTGTCATGAGAAATGCATGTACTATTGTTGTAACAATTTGATCAGTTGTAAGCGTTTTTTTAATTATTAATATTTTTGGGGATATTGGTTGTATCAACTGCTTTATATTATCTTGTGAACTTGCTCGTATATACATGGATGTAGTTATTTTCTTCGTGTTCTTTTACTAGACAAGTTGCTTTAGATTTTTTTCTCTTTTTTTTCTGGCAATCTTTGCTCTGTACAGATACCCAAATTGTCTATACCTTTTGCGTAAAATGTACCCGCAACATTGTTGAACTGCAGAGGGACAGAGTCCTCGTCAGGCGATTTAGCCTTTAGTCTCTGTACCTGTAGCACACTATGTATTTCGGTTTCTGCCATTAAAGGATTGATTGATTGATTTGTGGCGACTGGGAGATCATCCCATCACTGAGGCCGACAACAAACCAATCCCAGATCATGCGTTCCTTCTGCAGGTAGTCGCACCGGTCCACTAGAGTGTACAATTCAGTGACTAATTGGTCGATTGATGTTCCTGGTTGTTGAATGCGCCGGTGGAAAGATGGGCTTTCATAAATTAGGTTTATTGCGGCTAAAACGTGTTCGTCGAAAGTCCTTTTGACGACTTTGTACTGCTTCTCCTACTCTGAGGTAGGGCGAACAATGAGAAAATTTCTGTGACTTGCTCTTTTATCTCATAGAGGAGAGTCCGATCTTGCGCTTCTTCACTCCGCTCATTTCAGCCTGGGGCAAAGCACTAGTCATCGTAGAGTTGAATTGAATAGGGCATTTCAAATGTCCGGTGGAAGTCAAAAGTTAGCGGAGCTGGAACAGCGAACACAACGTTGAATTGCTTGACTCCGCTGTCTTCTCGCATGGCGCCCCTTGACAATACAGGTGCAACACCCGTTGGATGTCGTAAGACGGCCACTTCTGACCCAATGGGAGTGTTGTGGCTTACCAGTAGGCTTACCGGAGCCGGGCTACAGCAAGAACCGGGAAAGGGACTGAACTGCCAACGATTCTGACAAGATAACGACAACGCCTATTTGTTGCCACCCACATACATATAAATCAAACACATATGTGAACAGTTACGTCAAGTACAAACTGCACTTGACAAGTCTGGGTGACAGCACAAAATAACCATGCACACTACACGCGGCATAGTCACGATCACTCCAATGCACTTCACTTCATTCGCAACTTGGCCAAGTGGATATACTCGCTTACTAATTCTAATGCCTCGCTACCCATCTCAAACCGCTGTGCGTTACTGAAGATAATGATCAATACATTAGTTTTCTGAAAATATTTTCAGGCCCAATGTTCTGCTGGGTTTGTCCGGTGCAGTAATCATAAGCTTTGCTATTCCTGGCCTGAGTTACTTTGCAAGGCAACGTCATCACCCAAAGTGAGGAGACTGAGGCATTCTCTATTAACCCTTACTCCCACCAGTTCAGTTTAGAGTCCAATGCTCTGAATACTTCTTGTAAACATGCGGTGAAAAAACGGTGAGAAAGTAAGCCGTTTGCCACTCGGTTACTAACTTACGTTCGTAGCCCAATGGGTAAGACAATTAACACTAACTCTGTCTGGCCTACCATACACATGATCGAATCCTGCCGGTGCTTGTGTGATTTTTGCGATTGTCAATATTGTGCGCATGGACGCGTACGGACATTGTGTGGTCTTAACATACTCCCCACCTAACAACATCCGGACACCAAAGCACTTTCACGCTGCCTAATCGTGCGGTCTTCGAGTAGTAATGATTTATTTTTTCACGTAGCAGTAACCAAAGCCTGGCTTCGTCGAATATGTTCATTCTGACGGCCCCGTGAAGCCCCGTTCACTGCTCAAGCATTCTTGGCGCCGCAAGAGCACCAAACATGAAGCCTCAAGAGCGTGTCATTTGTGATTTTCCTAAACATACGACCGCGTTTGTAGCCATTTTTGGCCTGGTCTCTCCCCAAGCATCGCACGGTACGTCCCTTCCTGTGCAGCCTGTTTACGACAGAAGCGCCATATCAGTTCCTCTGCTGTATTCCTAGAGCTACTACTATGCCCATCTATATCATCGGACGAATTGGCATTGACTTAGTTTGTCCCTTTTCTTTCAACTACGGCGACAATGTCACTTAAGCCAACCACTGAACTGGGGATGCTGACACTGCTCCGGACAGTTCTAGCGCAGGTTCGGTAGTTGCTGACATCTTCTTGTGCACGATAATCTGCCCTAGTCGTCGCCTTGTGTTTTTGTAATCTTGGAAAAACCATTTTCAGATTTGCCCCAGGCGTACTTCGTGCCTAGGATACGATATGCAAAAGAACCTGTAGTGGACCTGTGCCTATTGTTGCTTCTAATTTTTTTACATTTTTTTGTGTGGCACGTTATCAAAATCCTTTGTGGAGTCCAACTGAATTAAATCCGTTTCTGTTGTACCGTCGACAGTTTAGGAGATGTCATGCAATAGGTCAGCCAGTTTGGCAACTGTGGATTTTCCTTTGTGGAAAGTTTTAATGGCGATAAGATGTGCTGTAAGATATACGGCCTCCCTGAAAGATTTTGTAGAAGTCCGTCCGAAATGATATCAATGTACGCCCACACTGATCACCTGAAATGGGATAAGCTTTTTCAATTAGTAATGTCTGGCTACAAGACGTCTATTCAACGGACTCGGTGTTTTCATTTTTTTATTGATGGGAAGCAGCCTATGTCCGAGCCTCTTCCCTCCGCCTTTGGGTGGGCGCGTTGTGCGGCGTCCACACCCCCAATGCGCATGCCTGGCCAGGCACCACTGATGAGGATTGTGGCAGGATATCCTTAGGATTTGGCCAACAAAAGAATCCATCACGAGGTAGCTTCGCGTACAAGAACGTCGTCATCTTCCCGTAGGGGAACCCTTAGTACCACACCCCCACTGCGCATGCCTGGCCAGTCACCGCTGATGAAGATTTTGGCAGAATGTCCCTACGGATTGGCATACCAAAGAATCCATCACGAGATCGCTTCGCGTTCAACCACCGTCATCGTCTTCCCGCAGGGGAACCCTGAGTAGTATGCGAGGCATTCCTCCTCTCCTCTCCGATGCTCCTCTCCTTTCCGGCACTCTTCCTTCTCTCCTCTCCGAAGCTCCTCTCCTCATCAGGATTGCCCAAGCGATGGCCACAATTCCGGCTCTGCGCGTAATAATGCGAAGCAGCTTAGGGTTAGAGATGCGACGTGTAGCAACTGCATACTCCACTGGCGGTGCCACTGTAGTTCACGGGTATAAATGAGGCGCGCGCGCGCTCCGCTCCCTCCATCTCCTACCGCAACGCCGCGATCAAACAGAAAACTAACGGGAACTTGAGTTGACCCCATGGCGGCAGCGCATACTACTCAGGGCTCCCCTACAGGAAGGTGGTGAATTTTGTTTCGGTTGCATACTTTCAGTTATCGTGTTTTCATAATACCTTTTCGTCCGTGTTGGTTCCCTACATGCTCCCTTTCTAGCTAATAGAAATGCCGCACTTGCTTAAACTGTTCGCAACACCCCTCACCCACCACCTCTCCCATAGGAATGAAGGGGACGCCCTCCCTCACAGAAATTTTGTATAAAGGCAAAACGCGAGCAGTGAAAATGCAGCCCTTAAGGAGTTTAAAATTCTGAAACGGTTGCCAACAGAAACAGGAAACGTGTCAGTCGACTTTTAAGTGCGAATGCACTTCTTAAGCAAGCCTGAATCGTCCGCCGCCGTCGTCCGCATAGCAACAGCTGCGGGTGCGCGCGCTGCTCGTCTTCCCTAGCAACGGGGGGAGATGGGCGCGCGCTACTCTCCTCCTCCTCTCTTCGCTCAGTGACTACGGGTGTTGGGCGCCTCCTCTCCACTTCGGGCGGGAGAGGTCTCGCTCGCGTAGCAGGCGCTCCGCATTCCGACGCGTGAGGGCGCTCGTGTAGCCCTCGCCGTAACGGCGGGCGCTACTCTCCTCCTCCTCTCTCCGCTGAGTGACTGCGGGTGTTGGGCGCCACTTCTCCACTTCGGGCGGGAGAGCTCTCGCTCGCGTAGCGGGCGCTCCGCATTCCGACGCGTGAGGGCGCTCGTGTATAGCGGCCGCGTGGCGCGGGAGGGTATTAGTCGAGCGCGCGCCATCGTCGAGAGCGGTCGCTGGTCCTGCATCTCGATAACGATGATGGCGGACCGGGCAACGGTACCAGCAATAACGACTAAAATATCTTTCTTTGTAGTTGTGTGCGTGTGAGTGATCTCTCGACTTTTCATTAAGATCACGATATCCACCGTAATCGCGCAATCAACAACCGTGCATTCGCACTTACACACTCTCCCCCTCGGGGAAGTGCGAGGGAATTTTTTTTCAATTTTTATACCGGCCCAGCGAATATGTAGACAAAGAAAGGCACGCATGCCACAATGCCAAAGGAGAAATTAGGTAAGGGTAGGGCTTTTTTGTTTTTAACGGTTATTGAAGTTAGCATTTTAAAATAATGTAAAAAAGGAAGTAAACAGGCGTCCAGAGTGGGGACTATACCCACGCTTCGGTTTTATGTCCCACGCCTTACCAACTCGGATTTCTGGGTGACTGTGTTTTGCTTTACGTTGTGGGGTATGTATACCCACTACAACTGCATCTGAAACTTGAAAGTGGTAACCACCACTACTCTGACAACATGGGGAGAGAAGGACCTTCTTTTCTATCTCCGGCACTTGACGCGCACGTCTACAGCCCGTCATGAGCACTCGACTGATTTAAAACCCCTTATGCTACTTAGCTTCACGGCTTGCAGAACCGAGGCACTCTCTAGGCTTTCACAGAGTTATATAATTAGAAAATAAGGGACTTGTCGAGGAAAGAGACAAAGAAAGTCAAACTGTCTACAACGCCACATGAGCCTTAGGAAAATGGTTAGGCGTTTTTTGTATACTCAGGCTAGTGAAGTTAACATATTTTAAATACGTAAAATAGAAAGAAAGAAAGGAAGAAAAACAAGCGTCCAGAGTGGGAACCGAAACCACGCCAATGGATTTTATCTCGAATGCTTTATCAATTCGCCTATCTGGGCTACTGCGTTTTTCTTCACTTTCTGAGGCATTTAAATTTACTACAACTGCATTTAACGCTTGAGGGTGGTAACCAGCGCCGCTCTGACAACAAGGGGAGATTGGGACCTTTTTCCTACTTCTGGGGCTTGACTCGAACGTCTACAGCCGGTCATGAGCGGAGAACTGCAGGGAAACCCTCTTTGGAAATCGTGGTATCAAGTCTCCCAGAACCGAGGCCATCGCTTGGCTTTTACAGAATGTTATAATTTGGAAATGACGGGCTCATTGAGGAAACAAAGAAAGCCAGCAGGCTACAAC
The DNA here is from genome assembly GCF_048455015.1 of Haemaphysalis longicornis. Taxonomy (NCBI): domain Eukaryota; kingdom Metazoa; phylum Arthropoda; class Arachnida; order Ixodida; family Ixodidae; genus Haemaphysalis; species Haemaphysalis longicornis. The sequence continues at coordinate 10,855,364 of NW_027526407.1, read as the reverse complement.
ACCAAAAAGGCATACGGGAATGGATAGGTTTTTTTTACTATGGTTAATAAAGTTACCCTTTTTAAACTATCATAAGAAAGAAATAAGGAAAGAAAAGAACAAAAACAAGCCTCCAGAGTGTGTACCCAACCCACGTCTTTCGATTTGATCTGGAATTTCTTACCAATCACGAATGCCGTACCTTACCCCAAAAAGTGAAAGCAAACACAGCCGCCCAGAAAGCCGAATTGGTCTAACATTCGAGATCAAACCAAAAGGCGCGGGTTCGGTCGCCACTCTGGACGCATGTTTTTCGTTCTGCCTTTCTTTCTTTTGGTATTTTAAAAAGGTTAACTTCATTAAACATAGTGAACAAAAAAGCCGAACCAGTCCCCAATGCCTGCTTTGGCATTGCAGAATGCCGCCCTTTCTTATTCCAGTTCCTCAACGGGCCACTCTTTTCCTAATTATGTATATATACATACATATATATATATATATATATATATATATTGGTATATTACATTTTCATAAGAGAATTGTATAAGAAACATAGGAAGACAAGCAGTCAGCGACTAGTAAGGCAATGGGGAAGGTTTTCTTCAAAGAAATATTTTAATACGTTTATTTTCCAAACATAAGAAACAACATAAAGATATATGCTCCGCGTCGCGGGTACGAGCCGATGACTTTCCGACAAACCCAAAACCGAAAACGTGGAGAGGATCACGGGCTGACCAGAAGCAAAATTTTTGTTCGGTGTCACCAGTATTTTTCGGGGCATTTATGTGATGTAGAGAACGCAATTTTGGTAAGGAAAATAATACACATTGAGTATGTACACTTCTGCAATTGATAAAAACGGTTTTAACAAATAAAGTTTTATTATCAAGGAATCTTTGATACTGAAGCTAGCGTTTGTACAACAAGACGTACCTCTGTATAAACTCAAACAACCACAGAAATTTATTTCATATAAGTTCGAAGAAGTTGAGTAACATTTGGGATCGAATATCGGCTGATATGTGATTTCGGTTTTCCTCACTTATTGCAAAACTATGTCTCAAGCGAAAAAATATACACACCATGAACAGAGTGAAAAGACTACTTCAAAACAGAAATGAACTGCCAAGCCGCCGAACCCTACAGCTTGTGAAGAAATATAAGAGAATAGAAAGATGTTCGGCACTTTTATAGGACGTGTTCAAGTTCAGTACATTTTGACATACCTGTTTTAAATGCGAACTACTATTTTTATTTTGAAGTGCAGTCGTCATTTTTTATCTCGTACCATTCGTAGTCATGTACAGAGTTTGTGCATTTAACAAACTCTTTATAACATATTGTCCCGTTGTCCTGAGGGTTCTTTACACGAATTTCACACCAAGGGTCCCTTTTTTTGTTGTCTGAAATTGTAAAGAAGGCGGAATGACAATTCTAACATAACAAACACTTCATGGCGACAAACTACATCAGTAATTTATGTCAATTTCATTTAAAACCTAGGCAATTGCTCTAGAATTTTTATTTTCCATCTCCTTTATTTGTTCATTCTCCAAACGATTGCATAAATATTTCGTGAGTCACAAAACACTGCTAAACATTTTCGTGGAAAACATTGAAAGGCAATTCAATAAAACACATTCCGTCCGACCTTTACACGTCAATGAGCACGTACTGAAAGTTAATGAACACTAGAGGCTAGATTTGCCTATATATTGTACGCGTACTCTCGTAACACGAGTAGTGGATTTTCTTGTCTTTGTTACGAGTGTATTGCAAATTTTGTAACAGACATTACGCACCCAGCTTGATCAAATGTCAATTGTCAATATGTACAGCGTTATCTTCAACTTAAAATTTCAATTTCCCGACAGCTGAACTTTTTAGGGTAGAAATTTACTACGTTTTAATATCGTCGGCGGATAAAGCACAGATGAAGTATTTTCTATTACAGGTAGAAGGCTGCCAAAAAAATTTAAACAGGTTTTATTCAAAATTCCAAGTGTGAATTATTCCATATTGTTAAATTGGTATCGTTGCTTAAACGTTAGTAAAACGTGTTATACATGTTCTTTTCAAACAAGTCGTTTTGTATCAACTTAGCAATCTTTCCTACAAGAATCGCCTCGCTTTTCTGTCTAATAACCTTTAAAGCACGCCAGGGAGTTACATTGGGACGAATGAAGTGAAATAAATTTATTTTCAAACCGAAGCTCGGCGAAACACGGCGAAAGGCGACAAGCACGTTTATCGCGCTCCCAGGTGGTATTTTCTTTTTTGTCCCACTCGGTAGCCTCCATGAAGCGTATCCACACAGTGAGATGGCAAAAATCAAGTCTACTCTGTGTCATGTGACAATATGTGTAAATGTTTGGCGTGGTGCGGCAATGTTCAAAAGTTTGAGGTGGAGAATCTGCGAAGGGCAATGATCCCCGTATAAAAGTATAATTAGGACTGCAAAATACAGCGCGACTTGGACAACGACAATAAAGAAGGACGGCGGGACAAGCGCTTCCTTGGAACTAACATTTATTGAAGCATCGTCTCATATTTATAAATGTATCATTAGGAGCATGCTCACTAGGGTACACTAAATGGAAGGCATAAAACCGAGGACATCATCAAAGTGACATTTTCAAAACTCAAACTCGCTTGCACGCAAAAGCTTGCAAACTCGCTTACACGCTAATTCATGAGCGCGCTGCAGAACCGATATTCACCTCTTACCGAGGATGCAGAGTTTATGACACAGGAAGCCAGTGACAACATTACACGCATTATCACTCAGTGTTTAGTAGAAGTTGGAGGCACGATGGCTGGACAGGATACTGGTAACCTTTCGCAGAAGACGAAAGATCTCATTAGGAAACGGCAAACCTTGACAATCTCCACCGAAGCTGACAAAATAGAAATAGCGGATGTTTCGAAGGTAATGAAGAAGCGTAAGACAGCTGACATACGAAAGTTAAATATGGAGAGAATCGAATACGCTGTAAAGAATGGAAGCAGCCTGAAACCAGTGAACAGGCGTCCTGGCGTTGGTCAAAATCACATGTATGCACTTAAGGACAAGCAAGGCAATGTCACTACAAAAAAAGATAAAATAGTCACAGCAGCCGAAGAGTTCTATAGGGATCTGTACAGTAGCCGGGACATCCAAGATAATATCGAACGAGAAAGTAGATCAAAGGAGATAGACATTCTAGCAATAACGACTGAAGAAGTAACGAAGGCTTTGCAAGTAATGAAAGGTGGCAAATCACCTGGTGACGATCAGATAAAAGCAGACCTCTTGAAGAATGGCGAAGAAATTGTACTTGAAAAACTGGCAATCCTGTATACGGAAAGCCTAATCACAGGAAGTGTACTGGAACCTTGGAAGAACGCGAACATCATCCGAATTCATAAGAAAGGTCACATGAAGGACTTGAAAAATTACAGGCCGATCAACATACTGTCAGTCGTCTACAAGGTCCTTACCAAGGTAATCGCTAACAGAATTTTGGCAACCTTAGATTTCAGTCAACCTAAATAACAAGCAGGGTTCTTTAAAAGCTAGTCAACAATAGACCATATTCACACCATCAATAAGGTGATAGAGAAAGGCGCTGAGTATACTGAACCCCTATACATAGCCTTCATAGATTATGACAAAGCCTTTGACTCGGTCGAAACGTCAGCAGTCATTCAGGCATTACGGAACCAGGGGGTAGATGAGCATTATGTAAGACTACTAGAGGATATCTAAAATGGGTCCACAGCTACCATCATCCTCCATAAGGAGAGCAGTAAAATACCTATAAGAAAGGGTGTCGGGAAAAGAGATACAACCTCTCCAATGTTATTCACTGCATGTTTACAAGAAGTACCGAGAACGTTGGATCGAGAACAAGTAAGAGTAAGGGTTAATGGAGAGTACCTCAGTAACCATAGGTTTGGTGCTGATGTTGCCTCAGTAAGTGACTCGGGGGAGGAATGGCAAAGCATAATTTTCGGGCTGAAAAAACAGAGTAGAACCGTGGGCCTGAAAATAATAAGCAGAAAACCTTAGTCATAATCAATTATGTCGGCACAGCACAGCGGTTTGACATTGGCGGCGAGGTAGTGGAAGTGGTCAGCGAATATATCTTCTTAGGCAGAGTTGTGACCCCAGATCCCAACCACGAGGCAGAAGTAATTAGAAGGATAAGAGTAGGGTGGGGCTCATAGGGCAGACATTCTAAGATATTGAATGGCAGGCTACCATTGTCCCTGAAGAAGAAAGTGTATAACAGCGGCATCTTACCGGTACTCACCTACAGGGCGGAAACTTGGAGGCTCCCTAAGAGGGTTCAATTTGAATTGAGAACGACTGAGCGGGCAATGGAGCGGAAGATGATAGGTGTAACACTAGGGACAAGAAGACAGCGCAGTGGGTCAGGGAAGAAACGCGTGTAAGGACGTCTTAGTAGAAATTAAGAAGAAGAAAAGGACGTGGGCAGGGAACGCATTGCGAAGGCAGGATAACCGTTGGTCAATAAGGGTAACAGAGTGAATGCCTAGAGAAGGCAAGCGTTACCGGGGGGGCAGAAAGTTAGATGTGCTTATGAGATCAAGACGTTTGCGGGAATAAATTCGTGGCAGTTAGCTCAGAACCGGGGCAATTCAGGATTAATGGGAGATGCCTTTGCCCTGCAGTGTGCGTAGATAGGCTGGTGATGATAATGATGAGATTTACTGAAAGAAGCTAATAGAAGAAGCGGTGGGGAAGAACGCTCTTGACCGAGAAGCACTCGAGGTGCCAAAGCAAGACAATGATGATGATTTGTTCTGGGTAGCACTCGTGGTCTTCGTCATCGCCTTGGCTGGATGTCACAAATTAAACGTTCGTTCACATGCATGTGGTCACGGGACAGTTTACCTCCCCTCCATAAGAATCATTGTCCTGATGCTAAGGCGGAAATGAGCGGAACTTTATTTGCGACCCGTCACGTCCTGGCAAAGAATGGTTTCATGCGGGGTATATGGACGATATCGGGCTGATGACGACGACGTATTGTGGAAACGCTGTTCGCCGGAGCAACTGCCTACGTGACGTCACTAAGTTGCTGTAATAGTCTGTAGGGCCCGAGGTAGCGCTTCATGACCTTCTCGTATAGACCTCTTCGTCTGATCGGTCTCCATACCCACACGTTGTTACCAGGCTGGAAAGCGGCGTGCCTGTGGGGAGCATTGTACGCAATAGCTTCATGCAGTTGTTGTTGCCTGTTTCGATGTCTTGCGAGCTTACGCGCCTCATCCGCGCGCTGGATGAACTCCTGCGCAGTCGTGTCGTCACCCCCACCGTCGTGAGGGAGCATGGCATCTAACATTGTGGTTGCTTCGCGACCGTACACAAGAGCGAATGGCGTCATGTGCGTGGTTTCTTGGCTGGCTGTATTGTAGGCAAAAGGCACGTATGGTAGAACTTTGTCCCAACTCTTAGGTTGCTCGTCGACTTACATGCTCAGCATGTCTCCCAGTGTTTTGTTTAACCTTTCGATCAGTCTGTTTGTCTGCGGATGGTAAGCTGTCGATTTTCAGTGGGAAGTCCCGGTGAGGTTCACGGCGGCACACACCAAATCTGCATTGAATGTGGTACCCCTGTCTGTAATCACCCTTGCCAGAACTCCATCGCACAAAACAATGTTTTCGATGAAAAAGTGGCCCACGTCGAGAGCTGTGCAATGCTGGAGCGCTTTCGTTTCGGCGTATCTTGTAAGATAGTCGGTGGCGACAAGTATCCACTTGTTATAAGCATGAGACGTAGGAAAGGGGACCAAGAAGTCCCTGCCGATTTGTTGAAACGGTGTTTCCGGTATTTGACAGGTCGGAGAAAATCGGCTGGGCATCCCGGTGGTGTTTTACGTCGCTGACTGTCACAGCAGGTACGGATGCATTGCTTCACTGTCGAAGGAAGTTTGGGCCGGTAGTAGCTCTGTTTAATTCGGGACATCGCACATGCATAGCCTAAGTGACCAGCGGTTGGGTCGTCGTGTCGGGCCTGTATTTCTTGGCGAAGGCTCGCGGGAATAACGAGCAGAAAGACACTTCTATTCGGGGCAAAGTTTCACTTGTAGAGGATGTTTTTTCTCAAAAAAAATCTGGAGTCCACGTAGTGACAGCTTTGGCTTGTGCGTAGTTCGCCCTTCCGGAAAATCTAGAAGTGGCTGGAACTCAACGTCTTCCCTTTGCTGATCGGACGAAGTTGAGGCGTCGATGGCACCACGAAACACCACGTTGTCATGATCTTCCCGTACAGGGTATTTGACTAGAGCTAGAGACAGGCAGTCGGCGTCAGAGTAATGTTTCCCTGACTTAAAGACAACCATCATATCAAACTTCTCAAGTCGAAGGCTCCAGCGGGCTAGGTGACCAGTAGGGTTTTTCAAACTGGCCAACCAAATAAGGGAGTGGTGGTCGCTAACTACTCGATATGGGCGACCGTAGAAGTACGGCCGGAATTTCAAGACAACCTGCACAACCACCAGGCATTCCTTCTCTGTACCTGAATAGTTAGACTCCGCGCGGGACAGTGTTCGGCTTGCCTAAGCGACAACTCTTTCCGCGCCAACTTCCATTGAATCAGCACTGCTTCAATGTCAACGTTGCTGGCGTCTGTACGAATTGTGATGGCCACATCTTCATCAATATCGGCGAGCACAGGCGCCACTTGTAAGCGACACCGCAGGTTCTCGAAAGCGGCCTGCTGCTCAGTGGTCCAAACGAAGGCGACGTTATTGCGGGTGAGGCTTGTCACCGGAGCCGCGATGTGAGAGAGTTTCGGATGAAGCGCCGGTGGTAGGAGCAAAGGCTTTAAAATCGCTTCACGCCCCTTTGTCGGCAGGCGTCGTAAATTTGGACACGGCGGATACTCTGTCAGGATCGGGCTTGATGGCAGCCTGGCTGACAACGTGGCCCAAGAAGCCCAAGAAGACAATGTGGCCCAAGAAGAAGTGTCATTTCGTACCCGAAATGACACTTTCCGCTTTTAGTCTGAGACCGGCTGTTTTTCCGGCGCGAAGTACACAGGATATTCTTTCCATCTGTTTTGCAAAGGTTGACGAAAACACGATAACGTTGTCAAGGTATACTAGACACGTCTGCGACTTGAGACCGGAGACAACAGTGTCCATCATTTTTTGAAATGTTGCCAGTGCTGAACAAAAGTCGAAAGTGAGCACTTCAAATTCATGAAGTCCGTCCGGCGTTATAAAGGCTGTTTTCTCCCGGTCGGGCTCATCCACCTCGATCTGCCAATAGCCGCTCTTTAGATCTATCGACGAAAAGTAACGGGCATGACGAAACCTGTCGAGAGATTCATCGATTCGGGGCAACGGGTACACGTTTTTTTTGTCACTTGATTGAGCTTTCTGTAACATAATCGCAACGTTCCGCCCTTCTTTGTAACCAGAATGATGGGTGATGCCAACGGACATCGAGTAGGCTGGATTACATTGTCGCGCAACATGTGTTCTACTTGGCTGTGAATTGCGTCCCGTTCCTTCGCAGAGACACGATTGCGATTTCGACGAAGTGGCCTCACATTATCTTCAACAACGATGCGATGTTTTGCAAGTGGAGTTTTGACGCATGGCAGATGTCGAAGAGAAACAGTCCTCGAAGGTCGTTAGCAGCGCGAGAAGTGCTCATCGTTCACTTGAAGGCAAGCAGGAGATGACATGGATTATGCCATTGGAGCTCGTTTCACCAGGTGCGGCGCCTCTTAACGCAAAGCAGTCTTCGCTATCAGCTACGTCTTCGAAACAGGCAACTGTCATGCCTTTGGCGTCATGTTGGCGTTCATGGTTGAAGTAAGTGAGCATCAATGCTGCGCGGCCATCGGTTAAGTGCAACACGCCTCAAGCAACTGCGATGCCAAGACGGAATAAAAGTTCATCGATTCGCTCTGGTATGCCGTCAACAGTGGTAAATATGTCGCAGTGAACTGAAACCAGCATGCAGGACCGCGGTGGTATGTTCACGTCCTCTTCGATAACCCGTAACAGCGCTCGGCATGGTGCGAGTTCTGGTAGGGGGTGGCTCGACTAGAATTTAATTACGGGTTCACTATTGCCAATCACAGCGTTGTACTCCCTTAAAACGTCCACCCCTAAAATAAAGTCCTTGCAGCACTCCGCGAGCATCACGAAACTGCGGCAAAATTAGTCACCCATGGTGATTCTGGCGGTGCACATCTGTACTGGAGTTAATAAATGGCCTCTAGCAGATCAAACCTGAAGTCCAGACCACTGCATCTTCACTTGTTTTAACCAATAGGTGATAGTCTGACTAATTATAGAGTAGTCTGCACCGGTGTCAATAAGAGAAACCACTTCATGCCCGTCTATACGAGTTACAAGGTCTGCGCCTCCAGCTTCAGCGAAAGTCCTTCTTGTGGTATTTTTTTCCGTCGGAGATGTCGAGGGGTTTTGAAGGTCTTTCATAGTTAGGCTACGAGCAACCCTGCCTCCAGAGGTTACTGCTTTTAGTTACCCCGCCTAGGTCTTGGGATGTGCCTCGAAGTATCCCACATAAGTTCCGAGGGTTAGGGTAAACGTCGTTTGCTGGAGACGGTGAACGTATTCGACGGTTCGGCGAGATGTCTCGTCTCTCAGCAAGCTATTCCTCTATAGCAGTGGGTCTTTGCCCAAAGCTAGGGCGCGGAGCCGTCGGAGCGAATCCGGAAAACCCAATTTCGCGGTATGGACAGCGGCGGCAGATATGGCCTGCTGCGGCACAGTGAAAACACAGCGGCTGGTTGTCATTTCTGCGCCAGACGTCGTACTTTCGAACCTGTCGTCCAGCTGAATTCTCCACTCGAGGCCGAAGATGCGGGCTGGTGTGCACTCCCTGAGGCCAGGAATCGGTTAGGTGCACCCGTTGAGGCACTGGAACAGTCGGTACAGGTGGGTGACGACGTAGAAACGACACATAGCTTGGTTGGAGCTGCTGCGGCCGGTGCTCCAAAATGGCCAAGGCTTGACAGATCTCCTGACGCACGATGTCGCCGACAGAAGCATGCGAAGGCTGCGAAGAGCCTCTCCTGTGCAGCAGAAGTTCCTCCCTAACTGTCGATTGCAAGAGCTCACGCAGTGACCTGTCACTGGAGGCAGTCGCTGCAGCAGTAGCGCTTGGAGAACCGCTGGTAACCCGGTCATACTGCCGGCACCAGGCCTACAGGGCTCGCGCAATTGCTGTGGCCTACCTAATGAAATCCTTCAGTGTGCGGGGTGGATTTTGTACGAGGCCAGCGAACAGTTGTTCCTTCACGCCATGCAATAAATGCCGTAGTTTCTTTGGCTCTGACATTTCAGGGTGGGCTCTCCATAAGAGGCGTGACATGTCTTCTGCAAACATAGCCACCGTCTCGTTCGGTTTTTGGAGGCGAGTCTTCAAAATGCCCTCCGCGTGGTCACGGTGGTGGGTGCTGGCAAATGACTCCAGCAGCTCCTGGCGAAATTCGTCCCAAGTAGATAACCTCGCTTCGGAGAACCACGTCCTTGCACCATGTTCGAGCTAGTAATATACCTGGCGTAGCTTTCTTCCATTCTGCGTAGATTATCGACATTTGAACACTATTACACGCAAAGACGTCTACCCGCTCCCTCGCATCGATGATGAGCTTGATTGTTTTCAGAGGCCGCATTTTTCTAATCCCTCGACTTACGATCCGGGTACTGGCAGGTCCCAATGTGCGGAGGCTGATCGCACAAAGACGGCATTCGTCCCCCCTGATGGCCTCTACGAATTTAACGTTATGGCGTTCGGGCTATGCAATGCCCCAGCCACGTTCGAAAGAATGATGGACAGTCTTTTGCGCATCTTCAAATGGAAGACGTGCCTCTGTTACTTGGACGATGTAGTCGTTTTCGCTCCAGATTTTGAGACACACCTTGTTCGCCTAGAGCAAGTGTTGATGCGCCTCGCCGCGGCTGGACTGCAGCTCAATCTAAAGAAGTGTCACTTTTCTGCGCGCAAACTCACCATCTTGGGTCATGTCGTTGGAAAGGAGGGCGTTCGTTCGGACGAGACCAAGCTTCGTGCCATCGCGGTGTTTCCGAAACCGACCACCCTAAAGGCACTTAGGAGCTGTGTTCGTATTTTCGGGGTGCTCGTATTTTCGGCGGTTTATTCGAAACTTTGCATCCATCATTTTACAACTAACAAAGCTTCTCCGCAGCGACAACAGCATTTCGGATTGGTCAGCGTCCTGTGACGAGGCGTTTGCGAGACTCCCTCATCTGCTCACATCGCCGCCTATACTACTACTAACCCGTCTGCTCCAACAGAAGTCCACAGAGGTGCTAGTAGTGTTGAGCTTGGTGCCGAGCTCGAGCAACCAAAATCTGGCTTTGCAGAGCACGTCGTTGCAAACGCGAGCCGGATACTACCAAAGGCTGAGTACAACTTGTCAGTCACTGTAAAAGAGTGTTTGGCCATAATTTGGGCATTGGGAAAGTTCGCTCATAATTGTATCGCCGCCGATTTGACGTAGTCACCGACCACCACGAACGGTACTGGCTGGCCTCCCTCAGAGATTCTTGTGGTCGCCTTGGTCGATGGGCTCTTTGGCTCCAAGAGTACGATATCAACGTCGTCTACCGTTCAGACTGGAAGCACTCAGAGGTGGATGCCCTCTCGCGCTCTCCTCTGCCGGCTGACGTGTCTAACCTCGCCACTACTGACTGCAGCTTGTGGTCTCTCAGTGCTACTAACATGTGCGCTGACCGGCAAACGGACTCATGGATAGCTTGCGTGATCAACTTCCTCTCCGGTGCGTCAACTGCCCGTGTATGAAGGGCCCTGCGACGGCAAGCTTCTCACTTTGAACTGCGCGACGAGCTACTTTACTGCCGTAGTTATTTCTCGGACGGCCGCAAGTGGCTACTGGTTATTCCACGCCATTTGCGCGCAGATATATGCGCTTCATTTTATGACGACCCGAGCTGCGCCCATGCTGGCGTCATCAAGACATACGAACGACTCCGCCTCCGTTATTACTGGCGTGGAATGTACAACTTCGTAAAGAAGTACGTTCGCTTGTGACCGGAATGCCAACGCGGCAAGTCGCCACCTGCTCGCTCAATCGCTCCACAGTAACCACTACCCTGCCTGGAAAAACCATTTGACCGCGTTGGGATCCATCTATACGGCCCTCTGCCTTCTACAGCTTCCGGTAACAGATGGATAATTGTTGCCGTGGACCACCTGACAAAGTATGCTCAAACTACTGCACCGCCCGCATCCAGAGCTCGTGACGGCGCCACTTTTATACTACGTCATTTTATACTTCGGCACGGAGCGCCTCGGGAGCTCCTGATTGATCGAAGACGGGTCTTCTTGCTGGAAGTCGTGAAAGCGCTACTCGCGGAATGTCACGTCGTTCCTCGGACAACCTCATCATACCACCCACAAAAGAATGGGCTCACGGAACGATTCAACCGCACCTTGGGCGATATGCTTCAATGTATTTCTCATCAGACCACTCCAGTTGGGACCTCGTGCTCCCATTTATAACGTATGCCTACAACACGGCCACGCAGGTGACGACGGGATTTTCCCCATTTTTCTTGCTTTACGGACGTGAGCCGACTTGCGCCCTGGATAACATACTCCTTTACAACCGCGATGCCAGAGTATGCACACCGGTTTCACAAGTGGCGCAGCACGCCGAAGAATGTCGACAACTAGCCCGTTCTTTTACAACTGCTTACCAACAGCGCCAGAAGCATCGTCCTCACGACTCTACCGGTCCTAAGAGGTTTGATCCGGGTTCGCATCTGTGGCTTTGGGTGCTCTGCCCAACACTCCGTCTCTCACAAAAATTGGTGGCCAAATATCAAGGTCCATACAAGGTCATTGCTGTACTTCGCCAGTGAACTACCTTGTTGAGCCCGTTCCTCCGTCCTCGTATCTTCGCTGCCGTGGCCGTGAAACAGTCCACGTTGATAGGCCCAAGCCTTAGTACGACCCGCTGGTTTTGACATCACCCTAAGTCGCCAGGTTGGCTCATTTTGCATCGAGGGCGATTATAGCGAGGGTACTGGACATTTGGAATAGACGCAACATGCCATCAATACATCGGAGTATGTGCCTTACCAGCTAGCCCATATAGGATTATGCCCAATCCACACAGGGGGATATGCTCCAAAGAGGTGTCATGGAAGACGATGAGCCCCAGGAAGTGCATGCGCCAGAAAACGCGCTTGGTGATCGCGACGCTCAGATCTGCGTTATCCATCGTCTTCTCTCCTGCAATTAAACAGCCTCAACCGGCTACCGGCGTGTCGGCTCTCTTCTTGACAATATATACAGGGTGTCCCAGCTATCATGCACCAAGATTAAAAAAAAGAGAAATTGCGTAACTCGAAGAAAACCTAGTGCATAATGTTTGCAGTTCTGTGAAGAAGCGGAGAGTATTTTTTTCGTTAAGGAGACTTAATTAATTAATTGTAATGAATTATTTAACTCGAGAAATACTGTCCTAATCCCTAAAGTTTCAATGAGGCACTTGTAGGTAACAACGAGGGGCATCTAACTGCGCTATTTTCAGCGACGAACTAATTGCGTACTCATTTATTCTGACTGATAAAGGAAACCCGCGAAATATGAAAAACACCACGTGACGACGCTTACGCGCGCATCGTAAAGCAGCGTCCCCAAACCAAGCTGATTGAAAGCAACTGCTTCGCGTGTTACCCGCCTGAAGAGACAGCGCATCACCTTGATAATAGCATGCATGGAAGGAGCAGCAGCAGCAAGATTCGCGGGACGCGTGTGCAGATAAGGAACAAACTCGGTCGCGATTTCTTTCTTTTGTCTATTTCATTCTGGTTAACTCAGAGGCAGCCTGCTTGAGAGCGTTGCTTTACGGTGCGCGCGGAGGCGCCGTCACGTGGTATTTTTCATATTTCGCGGGTTTCCTTTATCAGTCAGAATAAATGTGTACGCAATTAGTTCATCGCTGAAAATACCGCAGTTAGATGCCCCTCGTCGTTACCGACAAGTGTTTCATTGACACTTTAGTGATTAGGACAGTATTTCTCGAGTTAGCTAATTAATTACAATTACTTAATTAAGTCTCATTAAAGAAAAAAATACTGTCCGCTTCTTCACAGTACTGCAAACATTATGCACCTGGTTTCTTTCGAGTTACGCCTTTGATCCTTTTTTAAATCTTGGTGCATGATAGCTGGGACACCCTGTATATATATATATATATATATATATATATATATATATATATATATACAGATAAAACTTTCAACTTTCAATTCCGTACTTTGCAGCTTGGATACGATTCCTTCAATGGTTAATTTTTCAGCCAATCTTGTGTTGGTGGCCCTCATGCCGACATATTCCTCTATCGTATGTGGTCCAAACTGTCACGTCACCTTTACATCCAAAGTAACCGTAAAAAACAGATATAGAGAAAGTATTTTCTAAACTCCCCTTTTTCGGAACCCGGGAGGTTTCTGAATGCGGTCGTGCCTTCGGAAGCCTGTATTAGCTATAAAACGATAAATTGGGAGATTAGCTGCCGTTCAGGTATGTTATAGTTGATGTAGATATCAGTTGAAAGGCAGTTGGGGGTGTTGGTAGGTAATTCTGATTTAGAAGCGCTCTTTAAGCTAAAGTTTAAGGGCGCCAGTTTTTAAAGTTGGCTCTCGCTCCTGACTAGTTTCTTGAAAGGGTTTGTTGTACAAACTAATCTGTAGTACCGAGGTGTAGAAATTTTAGAAGGATTTATGGAGGGTTCAAGACTTCTATTCGTTATTCTGGTTCACTATGCAAAGATGAAAATACAAAGTCACCCGGTAATAAATAGATGACATTGGACTATACCTCTTTTTACATTGCAAATATTACGTCCTAACCTTTGATTCCCAATGTTGCTCAGGAGCAACAACTCAAACAATATTTTTTCTCTCCCACTTTGGGGTTATTTTCGACACCTAACACCATCTATCGACAGACAAAGGTTCCCGGTCCTTTAAAAGTTAGAAAAGAGAGGGCAGCACCAACCTACGTGGCTTAAAAAAAGTATTGTTTATGTGTGTCAACTCTTATCGAGCCCCAGGGTCTCAGTGTCACAGCTACAGTTAAGAGAAATCGTGTAATTTTGTTGTTATTATAAATGGTAGCACTACAAATGTTACATTACTGTAGTCATTTGAACCATACATCGCTGATCAAGGTAGCTTTCTAGTTCAAGTGATATAAGGGCAGCGAGTGCCCAGTGTTTCCTAGTGCTCAGTTTTTCCTAGTGTCGTGCTAATAAACCAAAGTTTTTTCTGACTTAATATTTAGGATGTCGGAAGTCCTTTAAGTTCATAAAAAAATTTCACACTCTTACGCAACATAATAAAGTTTTGGGCGTCAAAGGCCTAAGTGAATAAGTAGCACTACTTGCTACCCAAGGGGCTCCGTCGCTCTACAAAATAGCACTTTCTAAGTCTCCTACCGACGGCTGGAAAACACCATCAAAATAGGCTTGATTTTCACCGTTTGAAACAACCCCGTCACTGCGATCCAACAAGTGCTATATGTACCTGCTAGGGAATTGAAGTACTTTACTGTGTGTCTCTCTCTACCATAGAAAACGTAATGATTTATAATTGTGTTTGATGGCTGGGCTTTCAATGAATCTTCAATCCAAGTGAGAATGTGAGAATTCGCGAGAAAGATATTCAGAGTACAAAAGCACCATTACACGTGGAAGCATATTTTCCTCGGAAGTAGGCAGTATGGCTTCGAATGTAAAAACTGGGCACAATGAAATATTTGCCTTTGCTCCGAAATTTGTTATTAGATTTTGCTAAAAACAAACAGAACAGTGAAGCGAAATGCCTCTAGGGGCTAATGGTTGGGTGTCAATGGCAACTTTTAGTAAATCAAAAACATATCAGCTCTGTGCGTATTATCTATTTGGCCACCTAAGGTTTTGGTGGTCATTACATTGTTCACAGTGTGTTTTGTGATAGTGGTCAAAACGGGCCTACCACTTCACTCGTCCTCCTCTCCCAGCAACACGTGTTTTATATTGCCGCGAACCATACATTGGGTTTGTTTATTTGTATTTTGCTTTTACCGCCCGGCTGCGCCGGTCTGCGTTATATCTGCGCCAAGGGAAGCGTGTGTTCCATTCTTTCTTTCTGTGCCGCATGCGTTATCTGTTGTGATAGGGAGACCATTCCGATCTAACGTGAACAGGCCAGAATAATCTTCTTGGATCTACTATGTTCTCGATGCGAATCGACGTTTCGAGAACCACGCGCGCCGAAAGATAAAAAGCCTGCAGTGCGGACGCCGGGGCATTCGATTCGACGACACTTGCCTGTGCAAGTCACTTTGTTGACCGCTGGTTCGCCGCCTCTGTATTCTTTTTAGTTGTTAGGGGAGCACAAGTTCGCTCCAATACACGTATTTCTCATTCAAGACAACTGCTTCATCCTTGTCTTCGTGACATCTGGTGGAGGTGCGGGGTACACACCCTTCATGCCCACTACAACCTCTGGAAGCCGCCAAGCCAGTGCAACAAGAGCCAGCCTCCGCGTGAAAGATTTACCACCCGAGTTCGGTCTACTACCGGAGAAGACGAAGAAGAAAGACGTCGCAACCAGCACCATGCTCAACCAAGCCAATCCTCCTGTCATTCTGCAGCAGCCACGGGAACCGCCATCATTCCGAGGAGCCCCCGCAGAAGACCCAGAAGAATGGTTGGAAAAACTGGAGTGCGTCCGGAAATTCAACAGGTGGGACAACGCAGAAACGTTCCGGCACGTTTTCTTTTACTGGGAAGATTCAGCTCGCACTTGGTTCGAGAACCACGAGAGCTCCTTGACAAACTGGGCTCAGTTCAAAAGCGAGTTCACTAAGACCTTCACTACCGTGGTCAGGAAAGAACGCGCAGCGCTTTTACTCAAAACTCGAACGCAGCACCCCAACGAAGGGGTAGTGATCTTTGTTGAGGAGATGAAGAGGTTGTTTCGACGTGCGGATCCGGAGATGACAGAAGAAAAGAAACTAAGGTTTCTCATGCGAGGGGTAAAGCAGGAGCTTTTTGCTTGCCTTGTCCGCAATCCTCCCAAGACGGTGGCCGAATTCGCGTCTGAGGCGGCCGCGATGGAGAAGACGCTGGAAGCTCGAACGAGGCAGTACGATCACCCGGTCAACGTGATGGTTTCCGAGACGATCGGTGCCGGGGCTACAAGCTCCGACACACTGCGTGAGACCATCCGAGCAGTGGTCAGGGAGGAGCTTCGGAAGCTTTTTCCGACGACGCCGCAACCTCAAGTGGCTTCCCTGACTGACGTCATCCGCGAAGAGGTTCAACACGCTTTGGGCACTTCTATGCCATCCAAGGCACCCCGCGAGCCACAGGCGATGACCTATTCTGCGGCTGTTCGTCGACCCCGCCCTGCTCCAACCCGTTTACAAGAAGCTCCACCGTACCACCGTCCACTCTCGCCGCCGTCCCCACTCTCGCCGCCGTCGACTGTACCGCCGTACACAGCCCAAACCCAGACGCCGAGGAAGACTGACGTTTGGCGAACGCCAGATAATCGTCCGCTATGCTACCATTGCGGGGAGGCCGATCACATCTATCGTCGCTGCCCGTACAGGAGACTCGGACTGCGTGGTTTCTCCGTCGACGCCCCACGCCCCCGACCCGGCGAGCGCCCTACTGAGATCGACGAATACCTGTCCAACACCAACCGAGGACCAGCCCGCTCACACCGATCGCCATCGCCCTACCCATACCAGTAGCCTAACCACCGTAGCAATGCTAATTTCGCACGTGGAAGGTGCCCCAGCCCACGCGGGGGAAACCAAAAGCAGCAACTTCTGGAGGTGAAGTTGCTCTAAGGCGAAATACTGGAAACCCTCCAACGACGCAAGGACGCACCGAAGACAGTGATTCACGACATGCCCTCATCCCGACGACCCGACCCAGCCCTGACGAGACTCCTGAACACGACGACAGCTACACGGCGCGACGCGTAGCCGACCTGACCAAGACGTCCGTTGAGAAGACGACGACAACGACGATGCACAGTGCCCGACCGTCAACACGTACAAGCAGAGATACGACGCCCCGACGAACCCGGAACTCGAGGAAGACTGCATCTGACGTCAAGGTGTCCATCGACGGCTTTGACGTAGTCGCCCTCGTAGACACGGGAGCTGACTATTCGGTAATGAGCGGACCATTTGCGTGTAAACTGAAGAAAGTTATCACCAGATGGGACGGTCCGCATATACGCACAGCAGAAGGCCACCTCGTGACGCCAAGTGGAACGTGCACATCGCGCGTCACCATAGACGGAACGATGTACCCTGCCGCGTTCGTCATCTTGCCTAACTGCTCCCGCGACGTAATTCTCGGAATGGACTTTTTGACGGACAACGGCGCAATAATTGATCTGCAGACCAAGTCGATAACTTTTTCCTCCCATCATTCCATGACGCCGGAACCGAACCCCGAACACCGTGCAGCTGTAAGGATAGCCGATGATTATGTCACCCTGCCACCCCGCGCAAGTTTGATGATCGCCTTCTACTGTGAAGGTGCTGCTCCTGATGTTGACGCTATCGTGGAGAGTGACCAAAGGTTGGTTCTGGACAGTGGTGTGTCTGTCGCAAGAGGCATTGCGCGCTTCAAGGAACACCAATCCCACATTTTGGTTACTAATTTCACCGAGGAGTACCAGCATTTAAACAAGGACGCGGCAATTGCATTCCTCGAAGAAACGCAAGAAGCAAGTGACGTGATCGCGGTCGCCGACTTTGAACGCACCCCCGTAGAAACCTTCAAGCTGCCGCAGCCCTTCGACGTGAATCCGGCGCTACCGCAACAACAACGGAACAAATTATTGGCTTTGCTGCGTCGCTATAGCGAATGTTTTTCGTCGAGCGCAAAACTACGTCAGACCCCTCTAGCGAGGCACCGAATAATAACCGAAGATGGAGCCCGACCTACCCGACAGTCACCGTACCGCGTCTCTTCACACGAACGGGAAGCCATCCGGACTCAAGTCGACGACATGCTCAACGACGACATTATACAGCCATTGAAAAGCCCCTGGGCTGCGCCCGTCGTACTCGTAAAGAAAAAAGACGGCACATTAAGGTTTTGTGTTGACTACCGGCGACTGAACAGAATCACGAAAAAGGACGTGTGTTATGAATGGGCCAAGGACGACGCATGCGGAGACGAACGCTGCTTAACACGTCAAAGACTATACTTAAGAGGACGGAGGAGAAGCACAGGACGTGAGCATAGTAGAGGTCGGGACGTAACAGAGAGGATGTGTTTCGGTCACACGTACACACAGTCTACAGTTCAAAGATACACAAAGTAACCTCGGAGTTCACAAGGTCCGAGAGCAATGCCTAATAGGCCAGTCAGCTCACTCTCAGTTGATCATGATGCGTTTCTAGGCGCTCCAACAGCAGGAACGGCAGCGCCCAACAGCCGGAATGGCGTGTCAGCAGTCGGCGCACCAGCACCTCGATGACGGCGCCCAGACGAGCTCTCGAGCCTTGGCGGAGGGTAGCGCGGTCGCGTCTAGGGTGGCCCAGGCGTCTCACGGGGTAGTTCCCACGGACTGCGCCCTGTTCCGCCGCTTCGCTTCCAGCCGTTGCCGTTCCAGCCTCCGCGATCACTTACGCGCGGCTCCTCTTCTTTGTCATCGTCGTTGTCGTTCTGCTGGCTCACTCGCATGGCCAATCACTCTCGTGGCCATTCGTCACATCACCCCCACCTTAAGAAAGTTGTTAGGGGATCCAACAACTATTCTACTAGTCACTGCCACGGGTAACGGTCATAGCGCACTCATGCACAGCATGCAGTCAGAAAGAGGCAGTTGCACGATGGCTTGTCGCTGCTGTTTTATACGCTGAGGAATATGGAAGCAGATGCAAGGTCCGAACTCAAACTGTGGAAGTCGGTTGCTTGCTATGTACCATCTCGTTTAGCGTACATGCCGTTGCAACCTTCAAGGCGGTCATTCTCCTGCTGCAAATGGGCATGAGTGCACAAACCGCTTAACATCATTTTGCACGTCCGGCCAGTAAAATTCCTCTAGAATTCTCTGAGCAGTCTTGCGAATGCCCGCATGTTGAGGATTGACGATTTGATGTGCGGCTTGGAGAATTGACTCCATAAAAATATTCGGCACTACCACCTGCTTCACCGTCTTCCCATTCCCTTATTGGCACTCTCTGTATAAGAGGGCCTCGCTTTCGAAGAAAGTGTAGCGGTGACCTCGCGCGGACCAAGACTTCCTGCCACCTTTCCGGTAACAAGACCTCAAAGTGTGGTCTTTGTGCTGCTCTTGGGGTAGTCTACCTCGGTTGAACTGACTGCGCGAGGGCGGTGGCACGTTGAAGCACGTGGTCTGCAGAGGTTCCGCTTTCACGGCTGTCCTTGGAGGCTCGTAGATGGCGCATGCGATCACTTTGTCTCCTGATCCGCTTCCACAATTGTCGGAACTGTGACCTGGCCTGTTACACTTAGAGCAGTTTTCATGCGCCCTGATCACTCTGCGACAGTCTCGCACGTGGTGTCCAGGAAGACCGCATACAAAGCACTTCTGCGTTGCCTTTACCGGTGTGTTGGCTGCACCCCATGTAACATCTGGCGCGTCAGTTGGAGCGCTCCCCAAGTTCGCAAGGCTTTGCGCCTCCAGGAAACGGTCCGTGACGTCGGCCAGGACACCCAGGTTGGCACACTCGCGTTCCTTTAGGAAGACCATGAGCTTCGGGTGGCAGCAACCGTAGAACTGCTCCGAAATCACCAAATCGCGGAGTCCTTCATACGTTTTGGGAATGTTGGCCATTTCCACCCAGTGGTCAAAGTAGCTGGACAGCCTCGCCGCAAACTGCCTTCCCGTCTCGCCGTCTTCGGCCCGAGCTTTCCGAAACTTCTCCTGGTACCCCTGTGCCGTGAATCTGAACCGCTGGAGTAAAGCTTTCTTGACCTTGGTGTAGTCAAGCGACTCCTCTGCAGTCATGCGGCCAATGACGGTCAGGGCTTCCCCGGACAAGCACATACTCAGCCCGACAGCCCATTTGTCCTGCGGCCACCCTTGCCCAGTCGCCACGCGCTCGAACCGCTGCAAGTACGCGTGTAAGTCATCGCGCCTCTCATCAAACAGGGGCAGGAGCTTCTGTGGATTCCCGAAGGGCACATTTGGGTTGGTTTCGTTCTGGCAGTAACGACGTTGGTGCTTTGTGACCCTTCTTGAAGACGAATCTTCAACTTCAGGTTTCGCATTTCTCTCTCGGCAGCTTCCTTGGCCATCTGGGCAGCTTCCTTTGCTATCTCGGCAGCTTCTCGCTGTCCCTCTCTTTCTCGTTCAGCAGCTTCACGGAGTGCCTCTCTTTCAGCTGCCCTCTCTTCACGCTGCTCCGCCCGCTGGGCGTCGATCCACTGGCGAAGTTCCAGTCCTGAGAGACCCAGCTGCGTCCCGATCGCCACTAGCTTCTCCACATCCATACTAGTCTTCATTGACGTGTTCTCACAGCACTCAACGTTCTGCAGATGTTATGGGTGGTATCCTGGCAGGCTCGCCACTTTTGTTATGAATGGGCCAAGGACCACGCAGGAGGAGACGAACGCTGCTTAACACGTCGAAGACTATATTTAAGAGGACGGAGGAGAAGCACAGGACGTGAGCATAGTAGAGGTCGGGACGCAACCGAGAGGATGGGTTTCGGTCACACGTACACACAGTGTATAGTTCAAAGATACACAAACTAACCTCGGAGTTCACAAGGTCCGAGAGCAATGCCTAATAGGCCAGTCAGCTCACTCTCAGTTGATCATGATGCGTTTCTAGGCGCTCCAACAGCAGGAACGGCAGCGCCCAACAGCCGGAATGGCGCGTCAGCAGTCGGCGCACCAGCACCTCGATGACGGCGCCCAGACGAGCTCTCGAGCCTTGGCGGAGGGCAGCGCGGTCCCGTCTAGGGTGGCCCAGGCGTCTCATGGGGTAGTTCCCACGGACTGCGCCCTGTTCCGCCGCTTCGCTTCCAGCCGTTGCCGTTCCAGCCTCCGCGATCACTTACGCGCGGCTCCTCTTCTTTGTCATCATCGTTTTCGTTCTGCTGGCTCACTCGCATGGCCAACCACTCTCGTGGGCATTCGTCACAACGTGTACCCCCTCCCCCGAATCGACGACGCCCTCGACCACCTCTGCCACGCGAAGTACTTCTCATCGATGGACCTGAAGACCGGCTACTGGCAAATTGAAGTGGACGAGAGAGACCGAGAGAAGACTGCAATTATAACCCCAGACGGCCTATACGAGTTCAAGGTGATGCCGTTTGGGCTGTGCACAGCACCAGCGACGTTGCAAAGAGTCATGGACACTGTGCTAGCTGGCCTTAAGTGGCACACCTGCCTCGTATACCTCGACGACGTAGTGGTGTTCGCCCGGACTTTCGACGAACACCTTGCAAGGTTGGAGTCTGTACTCGAGGCCATTCGTACGTCGGGGTTGACGCTGAAGCCTGAAAAGTGCCGTTTCGGATACGAGGAACTCAAGTTCTTGGGCCACGTCGTCAACGCCGCGGGAGTCCTACCTGACCCGACAAAAACTTCAGCTATCGCGAACTTCCCTTGGCCGAAAGACAAGAAGGGCGTGCGAAAATTTCTCGGGCTGTGCACATACTACCGGCGCTTCGTCGCAAACTTCGCACGCATTGCAGAGCCACTCACGCGCATGACGAAAGACAGCACCCCTTTCAGCTGGGAAAACGACCAAGAAAAAGCATTCTGCGAGCTGCAAAAACGCCTGCATAGCCCACCCGTGCTCGCTCATTTCGACGAAAATGCCGTAACGGAAATGCACACGGACGCCAGTGATAAAGGCTTGGGTGCCGTCCTTGTCCAAAAGCAAAGCGGCTGCGAAAGGGTAATCGCCTATGCCAGCCGTGGTCTGTCGAAGGAGGAGAAAAACTATTCTGCCTCTGAGAAGGAGTCCCTGGCTATTATATGGGCGATTTCAAAATTTCGCCCATACGTGTATGGAAGGCCATTCAAGGTTGTAAGAGACCACCATGCGCTGTGTTGGCTCGCCAATTTGAAGGACCCCTCTGGCCGTCTTGGGCGGTGGAGCTTGCGCCTTCAGGAGTTCGACGTTACAGGCGTTTATAAATCCGGCAGGAAACACTCCGACGCCGACTGCCTGTCCCGCGCCCCCGTCGACCCACCACCACAAGACTCTGATGAAGACAGCGCGTTCTTCGGGATCGTGACGGAGAGCGACCTAGCCGCCCAGCAGCGTGCCGACCCCGACTTACGCGTCATAATGGAGTACCTCGAGGGATGCAACGTTGCCGTTCCTAGGACCTTCAAACGCAGCTTACCAGCATTCAGCCTGAGAAACTCCGTCCTCGTGAAGAAGAATTTCAGCCCCGGAACAAGAGCGAATTACCTTCTCGTCATCCCCGCGGACCTTCGTGACGAAATTTTGGAAGCGTGCCACGACGACCCGTCTTCCGGTCATCTCGGCACAGTCCGCACTATTGGAAAAATCAAGGCGAGGTACTACTGGCCCGGCCTTACCTCTGACGTCACCCACTACGTCCGGAGCTGCCGTGACTGCCAGCGACAAAGAACGCCGCCGACAAGACCCGCCGGACTTCTACAACCGATCGCCGTCCCATCGAGACCATTTCTACAGATTGGAATGGCCCTTTTAGGACCGTTCCCTACGTCACGATTACAGAACAAGTGGATTGTCCTAGCGACATACTACATGACGCGCTACGCAGAGACCGCCGCTCTTCCGAGGGGGACTGCACAAGAAGTGGCAAAGTTCTTTATAAGCCAAGTTGTGCTGCGTCATGGAGCCCCGGAAGTCCTAATCACAGACCGCGGAACGGCATTTACTGCGGAG
Source organism: Haemaphysalis longicornis (assembly GCF_048455015.1). Taxonomy (NCBI): domain Eukaryota; kingdom Metazoa; phylum Arthropoda; class Arachnida; order Ixodida; family Ixodidae; genus Haemaphysalis; species Haemaphysalis longicornis. Next base: position 10,832,451 of record NW_027526407.1, on the reverse strand, counting down.
CTGATGCAAGGAGTATTGCGCTACAGCAACACGCATCACCGAAGAACGACGGCGTACCACCCCCAAACGGACGGACTAACGGAACGTCTGAACAAGACAATCGCAGGTATGCTGTCAATGTACGTTCACGTTGAACACAAGACTTGGGACGAAGTGCTCCCGTATGTCACGTTTGCGTACAACACGGCTACCCAGGAGACGACGCAGCTGACGCCGTTCGAGCTTGTCTACGGTAGAAGGCCGACTACGATGCTCGACGCCATGCTTCCGTACGTAGAAGACGACGACCTCAACGCCGACGTCCACGGATATCTTCAACGTGCGGAGGAGGCCCGCCAGCTCGCTCGAGTTCGTATAACGGACCAGCAGCTGGTGGATGCGGGCCGCTACAACCTCCGACGCCGAGACGCCGAGTACCAACCAAGGGATCGTGTGTGGGTTTGGACTCCCGTCCGATGACGCGGACTCAGTGAGAAGCTCCTGCGACGCTATTTCGGACCCTACCAGATTCTACGACGTGTTGGCCAACTTTCCTACGAAGTGATCCCTGATGGTGACTCCGGCACATCACGACGACGCACGCGGCCTGAAGTCGTCCACGTGGTTCGCCTAAAACCTTTCTACGGACGATGACGAACTTTTATTTTCATTTGTTCGGACTGTCGCTTATGTTAGCATCGGGTCGATGCACTCTTAGAGGGGGGGTAATGCCGCGAACCATACATTGGGATTGTTTATTTGTGGTTTGCTTTTACCGCCCGGCTGCGCCGGTCTGCGTTATCTGTGCGCCAAGGGAAGCGCGTGTTCCATTCTTTCTTTCTGTGCCGCATGTGTTATCTGTTGTGATAGGGAGAGCATTCCGATCTAACGTGAACAGCCCAGAATAATCTTCTTGGATGTACTATGTTCTCGATGCGAATCGACGTTTCGAGAACCACGCGCGACGAAAGATAAAAAGCCTGCAGTGCGGACGCCGGGGCATTCGATTCGACGACACTCGCCTGTGCAAGTCACTTTGTTGACCGCTGCTTCGCCGCCTCTGTATTTTTTTGAGTTGTTAGGGGAGCACAAGTTCGCTCCAATAAACGTGTTTCTCATTCAAGACAACTGCTTCGTCCTTGTCTTCGTGAGAATATGTTATGGCGGCAAGGCTGATGTAGGTTCGGGATTGTGGGGAACGCCTATGATGGAGCCTGTATGCATAACAAGTTGGAGCTTAGGTAAAGTACCACTGAATATGTCATACTTTGTTCGAAGGGAAGACGCAGTTTCTCTAAAGTGAAGATTAATATGCAGATCACGCAGAAGAAGCAAATAATCCTACCATTTGAAACGGCTGCAAAAAAGTTGCCCGACTTATTTCACCAAAACATTAACGTAACTATAATATCAGAGCAGCATCAAGGCTCACAGGCTTCCAAGGGGGCAGTATGCGTTGATGTTTACCAAACCGGCCGCAGCTTCCACTGACGTCATTGTCCAATTCGCGATTAAAAATAATATTGATTCCGGGTGGTCAGTAAGGGGAGGCTGTTCGGCCAGTAAGGTGAAATTCAAGACAGATTGCTCCCATACAGAACGGCCGTCATCGCTTGTGTAGTTCGAACCTGCAAGAGAGAAGTGTAATTGGAAGTTTTTCATCGGGCCAAATCACTTCAGCTCACTGAGTCTATGGTCCTTATTAGTAATACTTAATCTGGCCCAATTACTTCAGCTCACATACTCGATAGGGTCACTATTATAATTAACCCTTACTCTTACTCCTCATAAGGAGAAGCTGTTTGAGGGTTGCCTAACAATCAACCAGACTGCTTTATGCCTGGCCAAACCGACCGTGCGCCCTGCAAAGGGGGAGCCCCTTTTATTCTATAATGGTGACTGTTCCCAGTAAATTAGTCGAAGAGGCGCGGCCGACTGTTCAATATCAAGATACACAGTTTTAATAGGGAGTGATCCTCATGACACGAGTCTAATTACAACTTTAGCGGCTCTGCCCAGAGGCTCGCTGAACAAAACGGGACGTGCATCGCGATCACAAACATCAACTGAGCCATTGATATTTTGCTATTTTTCATGTGGCTTTTTTGTGAATTCTGAAAAATATAGGCACAGCTATAGCTATTTATGTATATGTAACTCGGTACTTGATGTACGCTTAAGGTTATTCTGTGATTGGTAAAAAACGTGTATGAATGCTACCAGTTCATCTAACCATAAATACCTTCATTTACGATTTCAACCACAAAAATAAACGTTAGCTTTTGTCCAAATTATTCTCAAGGAGCCAATGCTCGTTGCTCAGATCAAGACTATCATTTACACTGGGCAGCGGGAAGCTTGACATTTATTGCAACAAGCAGTATACATCAACCTTGCATCATCATTTTTTACTCAAGAAGCTGTTTTATGAGCAAGGTGCTAAAATTCATAAAAAACGTCTGTCTATTGTAACAGGCAGAATGCTTGGCAAAGCTTTCAAAACAAACAACAAACTAACCGAACAAAAAGAAGCCTTTAAATTGGGGTTTATCAGCTTCAATTACCTCAACATGCCACTAGTGTTGTGGACCCAATAGCAAAGATTGTGTGATACCAGAATTTATTTCTTTACTTATTTATTTCTTTCACAAAAGCTGCTGCGCTGTAGGAAATTTTAGCAGGGGGGGGGGGGTAAAAACATAAAGTATAACTGCAAAAGCAATCAGTTTGACAGGCGTAAACCGACAGTACCTCACATAGCGAATAAACGCAGATTCAGTTGTGTATTCAACAATGTCATTTACAAACTTATTCCAAAGAGAAGTATTATGTGAAAAAGAATGAGCTCTCAAAACATTTAGAGTATTTAGAGATTTTTGTTACCTTTAATACCTTAGTTCACAGAAACGTTTTTGCGCTTACCTAAATTGTCTTGGTGATAAAAAACACCGCAGGATTTATCCTCACTGAGGAACAGGAAAAACTCGATTCCAGATATTTTCATTGGGTGCGCTGCAACATATAGGATACGCTTATCATTTAGGACTTCCCCAAAATAATAACTCCACCTATACTCAAATGCAAAACCTTCGATTACCTATTTTGGACACCTAAATATTCTTGCTATCGGAGCCTGTTGCGGTACGTAACATAAAAGATATTTCTTGCATGTTCCACCATAAAAATGTTTCTTTTTGTTTTCAGCATGACCGTTGATGAAGAGGTTTTTCTTTATACAAAACATGAATAAATCGGCTTAGATGGAATAGTTTTAGCTCTCAGGAATTTTTTGGTTTCTGTTGCCTTCTTTATCCCCACAAAACCAAAACATAATTACACGGAAATGAAAAGCCAAGAGACGTGCGTTCGTTTATTTAGGGCTGCTACGACTTCATTCGTACAAGGGGAAATTGATAATTCCAAATCAGTGAATATTTTTAAGGTATGATATATGACAAAGTGGCCTTTTCTGCTACATCCTTGTGAGCTACAGGGTCATAGCTTGTGATATGGGAAGAAGCAGTTGCGGTGCTTTCTCAGGCAGTGGTACGTTGCGTTTTGTAAATACAATTGTGCTAAACATGCTAGGACTGGGTACGCAGCTCCTGCGTTGAAGTCGCTTGCTTGTCACAATTGAAAGATGCCCCAGGTATCTCCCTTCAAAAGTCATCTGGGGTTGTTTCGTTGTGACCATCGTCTTCTTTGCGCAATGTGAAATGAATCTGGTCCGCAATGCTCTTGGCGCTATTACTCTGGTGATTAGGCTTTCTTGCAGGTTCGAAATGATCATCAGCTTGAAGGGCCATTCCTTCAACTTATGGATGTGCAAGCTGCAGACATTCCACGCATTCATGACATCGATGAATGTAGCATGGTATATCAGATATATGTGGCCAAGCCTGGAGCACCTTAAACAGTTTAGATGGCGTAATAAATGTGGTTCAAAAGTTGCGCCCTCATTGAAGCCCACTGTACACAAGAAAATTTGAAGCCACTTCAAAGAGTGCGTGGGCTTGAGAAACCACAAAAATGGTTGATTTTGGTCGTGGAACATTTTTCGAAGAAAATAGCGAAGTGGTTCCCGAGCGAACGAAATACCCTTTTTTTCGAGTAATAAGGCGCCCATTGGATGCCAATGCGTGAGTTTCCGCTTGCCGCCGTATTTTTTAAGCTGTGAGCAGGTCTCTGGTGGGGCGTTTCTGAACTACTCACGTAAGAAATCTCTCAGTGTATCAAAAACGCTATGAGCATTGGTTTCGGTTTTGTGGGATTCATCCGTCCTCTCTGGCCTCTCAAACAGTGCCTAAAAATTTTATATGCTGGGCATTGTGGGGTTAACTGATATTGTATTTTTACCGTTTAATTAGTTCCATAATAAAGGGCTGCCAGAGTAAAACTTTCGTTGCTGTCGTTTAAGTCGTCTTTTAGGTCGAAGCACGCGTACATCACCGTTTTTTGGCTACGGTTGGTAATTGAAACGGCTGAAACGGGCTGGGCCACGGCTGGTTCGAAATAGGTAGTCGCCGATCTCACGTGGTCGTAGGTGAGGGAGAGGGCGAGGTCCGTTGACAGAGAAACCGAGCAGTCCGGGTCCCTTCTGTGGGCAGCGACGATAGATGTGATCGGCGTCCCCGCAGAGGTAGCACAGCAGCCGACTATCGGTGGTTTGCCAAACATCGGGTATGGGTTATGGCTTGGCGTCTGGTTATGGGCTGTGGAGGGCGGTACAGTGGACGGGAGCGACAGTGGGGACGGCGGCGACAGGGGGCGGTGGTACAGCGGAGCCTCTTGACGACGGGTTGGAGCAGAGAGAGGTCGACAAACAGCCGCGGAGTGGGTCACAGAATTCCCAAAACCAATTTACACTTTTTTGGGACCACGTCATTCGGCGAAGCGACTTGAGGTTGTGCCGTCATCGGAAAAAAATTCCGGAGCTCCTCCCTCAACACTGCGCGGATTGTCTTGCGCAGTGTGGTGGAGCTAATAGCCCCGGCACCTATCGTCTCCGAAACCAACGCATTGATAGGATGGTCGTACTGCCCTGTTCTTATTTCCAACGCGGCCGCCACAGACGCGAATTTGGTCACATTCTCCGGGCGGTTGCGCTGAAGGCATACCTAACCCCTCTCATCGAAACCTTTCGTTTCTTTTCTTCGCTCATTTCTGAATCGGAACGGCAAACAAGTCGCTTCAACTCCTCAGCGAACAAGAGCACGCTTACATTGGGATGCCACGTGCATGTCTGCAGCAGCTCCTCAGCCCGTTCCTTGAGTAGCAGAGTCGTAAACGTGTTCAATAGCTCGGTCTTTATTAACTACTAGGTCGTCAGCGTACGTTCGTGGTTCTCAAACTAAATCCGTGCATAGTCATCAAGGTAGAAAAACACTTGCCTGGATGTTTCGTCGCCATCCCAACGGTTAAACGTGTAGACCCTCCCGAGGTGCTCCTGCGATTCTTCAGGAACTCTATAGGTGACACGTGAAATGATGGTGGCTCCCGGGGTTGCTGCACAACTACAGGAGTGCTCTCTGTGTTGGTCATCCTGGATGCGTTGTTCATGGCACCTTGCTGTCGGCGGCAGGCACGAGTTTGGCTCTGTTGACGACTTGAAAAGGATTTAGAGTGCATGTACCCAGAACCTCCACCAGATGTCATGAAGCCAAAGATGACAAAGATGGATTGAAGAAAAAATAGGTTTATTGGAGTGAACTTGTGCTCCCCTAAAAACTAAAGAAAATGCACAGGCGGCGAAGCAGCAGCCAACAAAGTGACGTGTGCTGTCTAGTGTCGGCGAAACGAATACGGTGGCGTCTGCTCGGCAGGCTTTTTATCTTTGTGCGCGCGTGGTTCTCGAATCGCGGATTTACATCCAGAACATTGTAGATCACAGAAGAATATTTTAGGTTAGCGATTTTAGGGCGAAACAGTCTCCTTATCTGCATGAGATAGCCCGTGCGGCATAAAAATAGGGAATGGAAGCTTCAATTCGCTTGGGGCACAGATAAGAGAGCCGGGCGCGGCCGGGCAGAAATGACAAACTATAAATAAACAAACCAATGCTTGGTTCGCGACAATATGGTAATGTTTCCTGACATGAGAAGCCCAAGGAAGATTCAATCATAAAAGGCCTTGAGTACTTTTTGGGGCGACGACCTAGACCAAAACAAAAAGTGTATAGATACATCAGATTCAGTCCCCGGTTTGAACTCTGCACTCTTACTTCATTCACCTCTTGGAGGAGCAAACAGCCTTGTCCAAACACACATAAACAAAACACGCATAAATTCAATCTCAAAAAGCGCGCAAACGACAGTCAAAAGTATACACTCCTATACTGCTCAGCGCCACCGATATTCAACCACTTTAATAAAACACCACACTTGAAACTTTCTTGGTCGCAAATGAGCATTTTTGCAACTCAAAGTTTTGAAGCCTTCGGTGGCAAACGCACAGACGCTCCGGTAGTGAAGCTTAGCAAGCATAACGACGATGCAGAATTAGGTGCAAATGGTTGTTTCCACAAAAGGTAATCTAACCTATAAAGATTGCCTCGAAGTTGAGAACCGGTAAGGTGCAACTTTGCAGTACTCACCTACGGGGCGGATACTTGGAGCCTCACTGAAAGTCATCAACTTAAATTTAGGACGACTCAGCGACCAATGGCACTGATGATGATAGGTGCACCACTAAGGGACAAGTCACAACTAAGGCGGTAAGTTGGGCGAGTTGGTTAGTAAGGAAATCATCATACTAGCGAATACTAAACAGAGACAAAGGTAAAAGAGGTGACGAAACACACGCTAGAACTTCAATTCAGGTTATGCAACAGAAACCCAAAAAAAGGCTATATGTACATGAAGCGTGGAAAGGGTAAAAAGCAGTGAACACAAACCAAGTAAAATAAAATAGTATTGCACTCATCACACTTGCTTATATAACCGAGCCAACTCACAGTGCCCGCCAATATCACTCGGCGTAAATTATACTTACACCTGTGTTCGGCTATCACCCCTCACCCGTGCACAACCTGCTCCCAATCTCCAAAAAACCGATTTCCTTTGCAGACAGTGCCAAGAATAGTGAACTGATGCACCTTTCTCTTTCTCTGTTTATTATGAAGTCCTGAAAAATTTCTCGCTCTGTCTGCGAGGAAGACCTGTACAGGATACGCGTGTGCAGAAAATCTGGAGTGCAATCCTTACACCTCTGGGAGTGATCAGCCTGGTGACCAGCCCCCATCTCCGCCTTCACAGCCGCTTGGTGCACTTTGAGCCTTACATTAGGGCATCTGCCTGTTTGACCGACGTAGCATTTCTTGCAAAACAGGGGGATCCTCTAGACTACGCCAATCGCAAACTCCATAACCTACTTGTGTGCTTCGTGTCACAGCGGGGCTTTGTGCAAGGGTTGTTCCCCTTACACAGAACCTTGGAGAGCTTCTGAGGTGCCGAGAAAACAACCACATGACACTTGATGCACGTACGGAACAGCCACAACAGGCACTTTTTGTGTTTGGCTTTCTGAACCTGGCAAGCGGTCACTTTTCAAATCCTTGACAAGGTTCTGCGCCACAGAGGACACAACTTCTGATGGAAAATCGGCCGCTCTCAGTCGTTCAGCTTGCTCAAGCAAACTAGCCTGCATATTACGGCGGCGCTCACCAGGTCGTGCCAGCATAAAATGCAGGCGAGTTTGCTTGAGCAAGCTGAACGACTGAGAATGGCACCATTCGCCCAAATGTAGCTGCAGCAATAAAGCGAGCGCATGGCATTACTTTGAATTTGGAAAGTCCGTACGGAGTTATCAAAGTGGTCTTCTTGCGGTCCTTGTCGTCTACAGCGACATGCCAGAAGCCGGAGCGGAAATCATTGGAACCAAAGTACGCGACACCACGAAAGCAATCACTCGCATCGTAGATTCTTGTAAGGGGATAGCGTCCTTCCCTATGATTTTGTTAAGGTACCGGTAGTCCTCGCAGAATCGACATGTTCCATCTTTCTGTTTAACCAGGTGCACTGCTGACGCCCAAGGAATTAAGGATGGCGGAATGATGTCTGCATAACCATATTGTCCACGTTTTTTGGCTAACGAGCTGCTCAGCCTTGGACGCATGGTAAGAAAGTGTGTGCACAGAGCTGGCATCCCCGGTGTTAATACGATGACGCCCGATTGATGTCTGGCCCGAAGGACGATCACCAAAATCGAAGATGTCAATGTATGACTCCAAAATACAACGCTGTTCTTCAGCTTTCGTTGGCGTTAGATCAGCTGAATGCACCTGCGAGAGTTTGGCATGTTGCCGCGGAGGAGTCAGGCGTGGTGCTTCAACATGAGTTGAAATTCTCCAATGGTGGCAGTGGAAATGGCCTAATAAAAAACCGCCGCCAACGCGGCTAGTTTCATAACGTGCGCAAGAACATGCGGCGAGAAAGTGAATCTGTGCGTCAGAAGCACGTGAACTGTTGGTAACGCTACGTAATCACCGTCGAGAACTTGTGAGCTTCACGACAGCCGTACAAGTAATTGCTCTCGGTGCCATGCGAATGTGCCGTTTAGAGGAAAGCCTCTCGTCAGGCGCGTCATCGCGATGGGGTAAAATCTCCCGAAGCAAAGAACACCTGTTGAACAGTCAATGAGGCCAGCGTTCTCAGATAAAAAGTCAAGGCCAAGCGAAAGCTCGCGTGAGCAACGCTCAAGCGCCGTGAAACAGTCATTTGACGACCAGATACAGTCGCACGAGCCGGGCACATTGTTATCGCAACCGGTATCCCTGCATCAGCGACTCTAATAAGGTCTGATGTTGGTGGCCTGATACCTTTGCGTAAACAGCTGTGAAGATGAGCACTCATGATAGATACATGCGCTCCTGTAACGATTAGGCAGCTGACAGCAACCCCATCAACTTGAACGTTCAGTATACTGTTCCAGGTAGCCGAGGACGAGAGAGAATTTCGGGCGGGGTCGTTGACGGATCGTCACATCCGGCAGCTGCGTTTCTTAGTATTCTGACGATGCACTGCCGTAGCTGGTCGGAGGCAGGGTCAACGGGTTAAGGTTGACGGGACTAGTGTATTTGCGGCGACAACGAAAGGGCAGAAACTCGAGAGAAAGGCCATCACGGTCATCCGTGTAAGTGCGAGGGGCAAAGCGAGTGCGGTGATCGTCGGCAGATGTAGAAATGTCCATAGAACGGTAATTCAGTGGCCCACGGCGAGTCTGCGGCATCTGGCGGCTCCGGCAGTGTCGAGCAATGTGGCCCGTACGGCAGCGGGTAAAGCAGATCGATTCGTCAGTGGGGAATCTACATTCCTAGGAACAGCGAAGTCGGTAAATTGGAGGCATGACTTTGTTCCTAGAGAAATGGGCGGTGGAAAGGGAAATGATGGTGCATGACTCGAAGATGAAGCACAAAGAAGGCCCCTGTTTGTAATTTGGTCACGAACACCTTGTACAAGAGAAATGGCTGGTAGGCTGGTTTCAGGTCTGTAGACGGATAGCGCAATTGGAATCATGGCCTCTATCTCACCCCGTACATTCTTGATGAGGTGTTCTGGGGTAGTGGGCACAAGCGGGCGTAGCGGAATATCCTCGCACTACGATGAGGCAGGCGTCTTTCGAAGCCAGGTGAACTGCTGACCAATTCGATGGGCTTTACCTGTTCGAAGTGGCGCCACTCTTTCAAGTCGGAATCGACGGTGACGCAGTCTTTACAAAGGAGTAGGTGAAAGGCGTCGTCAACAATGCCTTTTCTCTCGTAATAAACCTTCCCTGACTCGGCCATGTTTGGGTCTACCCTGTGGCAAAGCGCAAGCATGTACCGAATATAGGTCACATGGGGCTCAATGGACGTCTCTGAGCGCGACGCGAGTTCGTTTTGAGCAGTGGCTTTATGACCGACGGGTTTGACCAACAAGCTCCGGGAACTTGCCTTTGCAGTAATCTCAGATAGAGACTTCGTGTTCATTGGTGAGGAACCATTTTATAACTGTTCCGTCGAGGTAATATTCGACATTTTTAAGCAAGATTGTGAGATCCCATCAATTATGTGCGCTTACCGGCTAGTAAGTCTTCCTAAAACTATCTACATCTACATCGTCGGTGCCACAAAAGTGGCCGGGTTCACGGGGCTACAACAGGATGACAATAGGTAATGCGGATGCGTTTCCCGCATGATTAGTCATCTCAACGTAGCAAAGGCGGGATTCACTTCGAAGGCGCACGGCGCACCACACTCACCCACTCGACCAACGGAGAGGTGCTGAAACGCGACAGCCTGGATGGGGATAAGGTTGCCCTACACCACAATGTTACGATGAAAATAAAGCGTATTTGCGATATGGGCATTATTTACAATGGCTTTAAATTCAGCAGCGCAACGAGAAACTGTTCGCAAGTTGGCTGATCAAGCTTCTTTTCTCTTTTCTCGAATCAAGCACCGACAAGTTTCTCTCGATGCTTCTGTGTCTTTGTCGTTTACGGGTATATTTGACCGTCACGTAACAATATTTATGACTCGTTTTTTGAATAGCCGAGATTCACCTAAAGCGAAATCGAGAAACAAGCAGAAGTTTATCGCTGTTTCTAAATTAGGCACTGTTGAAGCTATTTTATGATGTATAAGTCAGTTAGGCGAGCTTTATGGCAACAAGTAATTACAAATTATGCCAGAAATGTGTTTTTTATTAGGGCGATAAGTTTGGATTCGCCTGATATTGAAGTTAAGCATTCAAGTTACTGCGGCAGTATCTTGAAAACATTATTGACATTGACTTTCAAGAATGATACAATGAAGTTTTGCTGGAAAAGGCACCACAATATGCAACAGTACCACAGGAATACTGAACTTTTACAAGCAGAGCAGGAGAGCCCTCTTGGCAATATCAGCAGGTCGTTTTCAATTCTTCAGTAGGATAATTTTTTTCGGCAAGGAGGCAGTCACTCATGAAGTTATCAAGTGTTTCATTTCTTTGCCATAAATTTCCGAAACACTTCACAAGAAGGCTGCTGATATATTCTTCTTCACCTCAATAAATTTTTTTGTTATCTCATAGGTGGCTTGAAGGAGATTTGCCAGGGCTTGTAAGCGGTTGTGATTTATTAGGTAATATGTATTATAAATATAGGAGTAAAAATAATAAATAAAATCAATATGTTTTTCTTGGGACGAAAGAGACCAAATGAAACCATTGTTTAAATTCATTTCGGTCTCAGTTTCTTTTTGATCCCTTCGTCTTATGTTCACTTCGTCCTTGACATCTGGGGAGAGTTCTTTAGCAGATCTGTCAATTGGGGGCTTAACTCATAAAACACCAGCTGCGAAAAGCGCAAAAAAAGAAACATTCTACAACACACACGATTGAGTCTGAACAGTCCAGCCAAGAGCCAACTGTCATTGGGCAAATGAATTTTGTTGATTTTGATCCGTGAAACACCAGGGTCTGGCTAATGTTTTATACAGCATACGATCCAGGACACGTTTTTAGTGCGTTATCTGAACAATTTTCTTGCACCCCGTTTTTCAGTTAGGTTTGGTAGGTTTTTGTTTTATAATTCGCTTTAGTTTCGCGTTTTTGATCTGGCTCGTGTAAAAAGATATATCTATATATATATAAATATATAGACTGAAAAGATAAAAACTCACACAGAGCGCGAGAAAAATAAGGTTAGTAGAGACAGAGACAAACGAGAAAGACTTAGAAAATAAAAATAAGTTTACTGACGTTTCAGGGAGAGGACTCCCTGAAGAAAGGGAGTCCTCTCCCTGAAACGTCAGTAAACTTATTTTTATTTTCTAAGTCTTTCTCGTTTGTCTCTGTCTCTACTAACCTTATATAAATATATATATATATATATATATATATATATATATATACATAAATGTATATATATATATATATATACTTGTAGCGAATCAGAATAGAAAATGAGGAGCTCGTTGAAAATAAGACAGAAATAAGCGTTGGCATTAACGAAAACATAGGAAAGCAAAGTAGCAGATGTGGTAGGTCATTGAAACAGATAAAGATAAAGATCAAGACAAATTCTTTATCTGTTTTAATGACCGACCACATCCTCCCCTTTGCATTCCAAGGTTTTCTTAGCTACTAACTATTATTTCTGTTTAATATATATATATATATATATATATATATATATATATATATATATATATATATATATATATATATATATATATATATATATATTCCAGGGAGCAGTATAACTTAGAAGATGGTAGAGAACACCATAAAAGAAAAACTTGGAACAAGATAAGAGCACGATTCTTGCCAACGTTTCAGCAAAGAGACTTGTTTTAGTCAGGGCAATCTCTCGCTTGGCTGGCACGGTTTATATAGGGGTAGGTTAGAGTGAAGTGAAGTGAAGAGTAAAGTTAGAGTGATGTACGGGGCACAAGAAAAAGCGAAGCCAAAAAAGAAGAAATAAAAGGAATTAGGTGAGCAGGTAGAGCAGAGGGAAGATTCATAGTGGTTGGATAAGGTATATTTAAGACAGCACCTAATGCTTTATATATATATATATATATATATATATATATATATATATATATATATATATATATATATATATATATATATCCTGAGAGAGATGGATATAGATATATGATACATCATTTCCTCGTGGAATATTCAAATCGTGAGCCAGAGCACCAGTGTAGGTGCTACCAAGGTTTCGTTCTTGCTTTTACGTGCTGAGTTATATGCCAGCCAGGATTAAGCCTCCATCCTCAAGCTTGAGAGCAGTTTTGCGAGACCTTTTTTATACCCTTGTAATGTTTTCATTTCGCGGTGGTTCAAATTTTTGACGCACTGCTTAGCCAGTCCGTGGTGATCCCAAAGCTCTCATAGAACAAAAGATGTTTAGCCTCAGTTCGACAAACAGCTCCTTGTATGGAAGGATTTTTAAAATGATTATTGGATGGTGCTGGAAACGCGTATCAATGCTCGGACGTCCAATTTACGTTGGTAAAAGTGATATTCTAAACCGTGGGTAAGGTAGCTCAATCTTTTTCAGTAGAAGACAGAAGGTGAACGTTGGCAGACAGCCTTGACATAATTATAACTGTGATACTCAAATACAAAATATTTTGCAACCATCTTAACATTGCTTACGAGGTCCCCCATTCGTAAAAGAAAACGGGCAGACTTGTTCGAGAGTACTCGTGGTTATGGAAAGCGGATGAGTTGTACATGTCCGAATGAAAGATCGATCAACGATTTGAAATCCTGCCGCAATATTCTTCCCTTTTCGTGTTCTCCACTTTAAAGTGTGCGCGACTCTCTGGGTGTAACATTATAACTAAGCAGCTGGTGCGTGCCTCAGAAAACATCTGTTGATAACAAGAAAATGACGTGACGAAGACTATACCCTATGTATTATTTTTATGTGGCACAGACAAAATAGGAAACAATTTTCTTCCACTGCAAAACTGTGCGTTATAAAAGCCGCAAAACAACTTCATATAGCTTGTGGTACCTGTCATTATTTCTTTAAACATTAAAATTAGGGAATACTTATTACTGCTAGCAATTTTATTTGTGATGTTTCCAGAACGAGGTCCTCTTCTTGTATAATACTGACAAAAACGACTTTAACGAAAATGGCCCAATATAAAATATCTGCCTCATTGCTAGTGAATACGTTTGAGTTAAGTTGCATAATACCGTTAAGAATGTTTCCACACCAATAGTAGTACTGGAGCTTCTGAAGGCACGTTTATCTCATTTTCGCGATACACCGTCTTGTTTTATCAAGACACACGCACTACAGCTCCGATATTTACTTTTTGGTGCAAAGATTGCTTTGTTATTAGATTTGCAGTTTTAGGGGTACAGAATCGCCATATTATTTCCGTAAAAAATTCTACCCGTATCGTTGCGTAGGGTGGAAAAAAAGTTTCTCCAATTGTCTGTATTACTATAACATACACAACTTAGCACTGAGTATTCAAAGAGGCAACAAAACGCTTGTGACGATCTGCCCAAACTTTGTGCATAAATATTTCAAAATACTTTGAACTACCTTGAATATATTTTGGTGCAGGTAATTGAAACATAAACTGTACAGTAAAAACGCCAATGGTAACTCACCTGTGTTATAAAGCGTCATGTAAGTGCATGGTTTATCCCCCAAATTTAGAACGCCAACCAGCCCTTCTGCCACCCTGAAAGATGCAACGCCAATATTTCAAAACCTTCTAGGGAATACGATATACACTGTCACTATGAAACATTTTCAATGAGCGTATTTGAAGTGGGGCAATATTTAGCACACAGATTTTATACTGTTGTGGAGCTGACGTGTTTTTTGGTACCCAGTAAGCTATATGCTGCGGGCGAGTACAAAGACAGCAGTTTGTTCAAAATTGTACTATGAGTTTACAAATAATATTGTCTACCTCTGGTAACGTTTCCTTTTCACTGTACTAGTGAACACGCCGCGAGTCTCGGAAATCATTCATAAAAATGTAATATGGGTGTGCCATCATTTTATTTAAATTAAACTCACCTTTCCACCCGTTGTTTGAAACTTCGCTTGAACTCTAAATTTGCCTTCTGGCTAGAATAATCCGTATTCTGTATCAAATCAATCATGCACATCTTTGTTATTCCATCGGGTTCTGAAGTTAATGACGTGTATATTTTCTCCGTTGGTCTTTCGTAAAACTGAAAATAAAAAGAACCTATCACCACACGCCGATTCTGAACTTTTTCTATCCAGATAATCGAGAGTGGAATCTACAAAACACTTAATAACAGAGTTCAGACAAGCAGTTATGTCAATATCGCTAAAACAACAGCAAAATTTTCAATAAGTGCAGACACTCAGGAGCGCGTTCATAAAAGACATTTATATTTGGGTTGTGAACCAGATTTTAGGTTTTACGTGCAACTGAGTTGCAACTTCCGCGTCTGTTAGGTCACAAAGAAAGGAAACCAAGTTGCTCTGCTACCATTCCACACATTTACATAAACAGCTCTAATTGGAACTGCTGAGAAGAGTTTGCGGTTTTCCTTATGCGCAAAAACGGAGAAGAACAGACATAGGTGCCGGTAACAAGCGCTAACTTTCAACTCAGCTTGATTCAAAATGCCGAGAATTGAAATACAAACAGCGGGCAATTATCTTACGGAGCATCTTCGTGCGAATTCTTTTGCGGGCGACTTTTGTATGCCTTGATTTGTTTGTGTTTTCTGATCTGTATGAGGGGGTCCCGCATCCGCTTTTATACTTGTGGATAATTCGCAAAGTTCAGTTTGAATTTACAGATTGTAGCGTTCACCCCTTTCTGTGCTTGTCCGTTTTTTCTGCTGCACGGAATTATGCAATTGGTACTTCTGGGCAGATTTAGTCTTTCTTAAAATATGGGCACACGTTTTGTTGAGAACGTGAATAACGTCGCGCAATAACACGTTTTGTATATTTTATTGTGTTATGTATGGTTTGCTTCTGAAAATATTTATTTGGTCGAAATTTCTGCATAGTGCATTTTTCAAATAAATTTGGGAAAACTACTATTCTCCATCGGCAGCACAAAGCCCATGAACAATGCCGGCACAATCGTATCTACGATTTCGTAATTATATAAACGCATTTGAATTGCTTGTCAGACGTTCATCAATATTGTATATGATGCGGCATTTTTATTGTATCTTTTTTTCGCAGACACTTCACCTGGCTTACCTTTCAAGCGTATATACACAGCGCTATTGAAAGATAAAAGGCCGAGATATATTGAACTGGGCTCAGATGGGCAGACAATTCCTGCAAAAAGGGGTATTCTGAGTATGGCCCGACGACCGGAAAACCTCAATTTGGAATGGTCGCACCTAGAGCGTGGCTCATTTCTGGCAATTCGGGAAGCATAAAATCTATAGGTTCTCCTAAATAGGTGAACAGACCTAAGTAGCACTTCAATCAAAAAGAAGTGTTGCAATTAGGTACCTTGATATGTCAAAAAAACAAATATATATAAATATCTATATATATATATATATATATATATATATATATATATATATATATATATATATATATATATATATATATATATATATATATATATTGTTGCGGGACTTAGATTGGCGATGCCTCACAACTCCTTGAACAAACAACGATGACAACGACGACGCAGTGCCTGGGGTGACCCTTGCGTGAGCTGTGTCCTGGCCGCCATGCTCATGCTGTACACAGACCACTTCACCCCATCCCATCGTTCGTCTCATCTGTGTCCTGCTGCCACGTAACAATATATATACATATATACCCCAAGGAGGCCTTCCTATGGCACCCATCTAAATTATTTAGGTTTACAATATTCACTTTTTTACTTTGTGAAAAACGAGGCAAGCATTAGTATTAAAGGAAGTACATTAGAACGAAGTTGTTCTCTACTAAAACCACAAACAAAGGAACAAAAATTGCACAAGTCACAGGCACATGCACGCCAACTAAAATAAAAAGAACCAAAGCAGGTCGAGCGTGTATTTATCTGAAAATGCAATTAGAGCAAGCAAGAGAACATGAGTTAAGGAAGATGGTTTGTAAATTTAAAGCAGTCCTAGGTACCGAAAAATGCATCACCCGCAGGGCGTATATCAAGAGTTCTGTTTTAGGATTACGACAAGAGTATTACATGGGTGAGCCAGTGAAATGCAGGTTAAAAAACTAGCGCTATTAGGCAGGGGCAAAAAACACATTCAGGCTAATAAAAATGCCTCATCTGCGTATTCTTCCTACAGGAGTGTTTTAACTAAACTGCAAGACCACACGCGAGAAAAAAGAAGAGGCCACGTAGATAAACAACGGTTCGTGTGGTTGCGCGGAGACATGAACTATTTTATACATCAAGGGGTCGACGACAGTAGCGTCTGGAGGCCATTAGCTAATGCACCGTTGTATAATGCGGGATATCAGGCAGTCCTTTTCGTACACTATTGCTCTCGTTGGGTTACGAAATTTATGTCATCTCTTTTATTGATGAAGAGCTGTATTATTGGCAAATGGAATTGGGGAAGAATTTCTTTCGTTGCACCATGCTCACGCAGTCATACACAGATATCACGCTTCTGTAGTCTTCCAAACGTGTTTGAATATATAATGCACCTTGCATAATTAATCTCTGCAAAGTATCCTGTGAGTAAGCTCTGATAAAGGGTATTCATTGAACTGAAGTACCTTAGAAAACCGGACTAGTAGATGCAGAATAATCTACAGAGCGCACAAACAACGGGACAAAGGGGAGGACATACCTGGACAAGTGCTCAACGAAAACTAAACTTTTTTGTTGCAGAGACACAAATATAAAGACATCGAAGGTATAAAACAACAACAAAAACTTTGCACATGAACCCAAAAAACGCAGTTGCGCTGGACTACGTTATCATGTACACCTCTCATCAAAATATGCACATTCTGCATCTAAAGACCACAAAGACAGAGTGCTAACAAACGAGTAAGCGATTTCTCGTATTTTATATGCTTCCACTATCTCCCTCGCCTTTTGGTCACCGTTCGGAACAGTACTGTTCCGGCACGGTGTTTGCATGCATTTAGGTAGTTCTAGAAATCAAGTTTAGATTATCCAAAGCTTGTTCACTAAATTTATGTGTGGTTACTTCCTTAAGCGAGAAGACACAAAGAAGCACCCATTGCAGCAGTGTTTCAAATATCAGCAAAAATGTCAGCCTAGAGAACCCGGCATGTTACATCACAAAGAAAACAGACAGAAGACCACTCCTACAAAAGATTTGTTACCTTCACCAACTTTCCTTCGTTTGTTATTAACTGGTTAAAATGCTCCAGGAACGTATTAGATACGTCTTCTTCAAGCAACAAGTGATTTTACCGTAGAGTCGTAACATTTCTGAATATTACTACTTGCCTTGACATATACAGCACTTACCTTTGCAATGCTAGCATAGGCACGTTGCAGATAATCTTCCGGAAGATCAAATTCGAAAGATGCCGTTTCTTCACTGTTCATACCGCCTATTTGCCAAACAAACAAAATTGAGAGAGCTGTGGTAAACATATTCCCTATGGTGATGTTTCGAGTTGGGTCGGCTATATTTCCAAGATATAGAGTAGCTACGGACTTTGTGAGTCAGGCAAAAGAATTTAGGTCACCCTACTTTGGTTCAATGCCACAAATGTAATGCAGAACTAGAAATTATCCTAACAATTTTGTAGCCGGAACGAAAGTTTCAGAGACACATTCCCCGGCAACGCGGCTGCTGCTTTGAATATGTCGGTGCTTCTGTAACCTTGACAGTTAAAAACAGGTGTTTGGAAATTTATTGTTCATTTTACATTGACGAGTAAACAGACTTGCTTATTCAGAGGAGTGCTCATGGGGATATATAGGAGGGACTTTTGATGTGCGCGAGTTGCTCGATTGTATACGTGTTGCCACGCTTTGGCAGAACAAATTGGGTGACCCTTGGAATGAGGGTGAAACAATCTATTTGCAACACTTCAGCCACCACACAACTGTCCTTGCAATATACCTTACAGCTTCATCGCCTTAATATTCTTCTTTGTCCCTTTGCAGTACTTTGCACCCGCCAATCTACTCTGCAGTCAGGGTGGGATCAGCCATCAAAATAGAGGTAGCTGTATACAGGAGAATGCAAGTAATGAAGTGTGTAATGAAAATAAACAACAGGAAGCTGCTTACCACTACTTATGAAAATGATGAGTGGAATTAACTGAGGCCCGGAAATGGCCATTCTCCTGAAATCACGTGGGTAACTTTCAAGTCCCTTTCAAACCCGCCGCGGCTCACGTCAGAAACGAGACGTCTCGTTTTGTTTGTTTGCGGCGGGTCATCGGCTAGGGATACAGAGATGGTGATAGGGACGTGGTGGGTGGGTAACTGCCAGAGCTGAGAAAGCCGGTGTAATCTGAGAACTGTGGGCAGTTGCCGAAAAACTTAGAATAGGGGGGTTCCAGGGGCGGGATGTTGATGAACAGAGCCATGACAAAAAGCTGTTACGAGGACGCCGGGCAATTGGGAAAAGTTGTATTTTACAAAATGTCGGCAATCACTGCTTTCAGGCACCCCACGTACCGGTGTAAGATTGTATATATATTTGAAAGGCGATAGTCGACGTTCCGGTATAAAGCTGGACGTGTTTATTCGCGAACGAAAGCGACAACACAGAAGCAGCAAGCCGAAACGACAAGCTTTTCGTGAGGCTGACACTGAGTTAGTGCGCCCACTTCCTCAAGCGACATCCGGTTCATATCTACGCAGTGAGATTTGCAAGTTGTGACCGAAACTCATCCCACTTCTCATGGGTCAGTATGCGTCGCGTGCACCTTTCATGCCACGACGGAAGTAGCGTGCCACATATGCGACAATGCCACATGAATAGCAGATGTGCGATTATCAGCCACGGGATTACGATTAGTAAATGGAGAAGCTATATACGGCGCGCCACGCGGGGACATGACGCATTGAACCGTGGCAATAGCATGACTCCCAAGGATTGAAGCAGTCGCAAAGTAGGGTTCCGTTTTGATTCCAGGAAAAGGTCGTGTCACAGTCACGGTATATGTGAAAGGCCCATGTTGTACTGGATCGGTTAAGGTCAAAGCGCTGAAATCGCCGTTTGCGGAGTTATGTCGGCGTATACCACTAGAACTACCGCCTGATTGGGTGCTCGAGTGCTTGAAAGTGCGTCATCGACTTGTTGTTTATACCGATCCCGGGGGTTGTGGGTAAATCCTACCGAGGTGGCTTCGCTACGTTGCTAACATTAGAAAGCTGATGAGGCACCTCTTGGTGAACGAAGCGCTGAATCCGGGCGAAGCTGACACACCTATAATCGGATGTCAAGCTGCAAGCGAATGGTCGTGTTGCACAGGTTTACGAGTGCGAGCCCGCTCTCTGCGGAGTTCATCGAACCCCTGGCAAGCTCTGATGACTTCAGAAACACTCCGAAGGTTTTCCCGAGCAACATATCGAAGGCATCATTGCCGATGCCTTTAGGAAAATGCTTGATTTTTCCTTCGTCGGTCATAACGTGTTTATTCGTTTATACAAGTCAAGGATGTCCCCGATGTAAGGGGAAGGGGTTTCTGTCGTGAGCTGAGTGCGTTCGTGAAAAAGCTTCTCTGATGGCAGTTTCCGAACTGTTGGGCGCATGTAAATGTCGGGATATTCGGTCTTGAAGTGTGACCATCTGCTGATATGAGATCCGTAGTTCTTATACCACGTCTCTGCGACACCAGTTATGGAGCAACTGACGTTGTTCTGCTTCAGTTTATCGTCCCAGAAGTTATGTGTACTCATCCGCCGGAAGGATGTGAGCCAAACCTCAGCATCCTGGTCATCACTGCCGTTGAAGAAAAGGGGATCCCCCGGACGGACCACGCCAGCGGTGATAATAGATGTCACAGGAAGTGTGGTCTAAGAAAGAGCACCTAGCCATCTTATGAGCAATCGAAAAACTTCCCTTCTACCTACACGGATATCAATTAAATGTTCTGACTGACAAGTACGTTTTTGTTGGCTTTCCACATTAAAAGATCCATCCGGACGACATGGCCGTTTGGCCCTTCGATTCTATGAATACGATATCCATGCGATATACCGTCCCGCCTGCAAGCACGCGGATGTCGATGTGCTCTGCCGCTCACCTGTTACCGTTGCTCTTCTTCTCTCTCCACTGCAGTGTTAGCGAGCCCCTTCAATTTGCCTACATGCCAGCTCAGCAGCGCGAAGACCCATGATTTTTTTCAATTTTGGCACTATTTTCAACCTCGGCGGCGATTACTGAACCAGGAGACCTCCGCCGTCAAAACCGGCACGTCGCCATTCGTGATAAACTGCTGTGCAGCCGTGGTCACCTTTCCGACAGCGGCAAGTGGTTGCTTGTCATTCCTCGCCACTTACGCTGTACAATCTGGGATTCTTTTCACGCAAGTTCGTTCCCTTTTGTGCCGACTGCCAACGATGAAAGTTACGACCGCTGCCATGCCCAGCCCAACCTTTTCATCTTCTTTTGTATTGACTTGTACGGACCTTTACCTTTGATGACAAGTGGCAACCACTGGAATATAGCCGAAGTCAACCAACTCACCTGATACTCTCAAATAGCCGCGTTCTAGCCGGCACTGTACGCGATGTAGCTTCGCTAATTCTCCGCCGTTTCTTGCTCTGTTATGGTGCGCCTTGACAACTTCCCAACAAGGGCCCCGCTTTCCCCTCCGATGTCACTGAGGCCCTCCTACCCGCATGCCGCGTTATCCACAGGGCCGCTATAGCCTTCCACCCACCGACCAAGCGCCCTACGGTGCCTTTGAACCTTACTCCAGGAGATATGCTAGCTATTTATATCTCCTCGCACCCAAATAATTCGGACGCCTACAACACCACTCAGCAAGAAACAACAGGCTTTCCCCACTCTTTCTTTAGTACGGATACGAGCCCTTGTCTCTCTGGACACCATCCTCTCGCACCAAGCAGATGCATCAGAATACGCGCAGATTTGTTGAACTACTTGTGAGGAATGTTGATATTTTCAAGGTACCTTTTCATACTTTGCCTGTTTACTTGATTTCTTTTTTTAACCGTGTTATGACATCTGTTTAGAACAAGCCCAGTGCCGGGGCAGCCCGCCTAAGCACACCAACCTGTGGGCTAATGCGAGCTGTATACTTTGCTGTATTCTTACCCAGACCACCAAACAATAATAATATAATTTGCAGGCCTGCACCGCTTCATCGGCAATGCCTGCAATCCTGCTTCGTCCACGGCTAGCCCTGTGGTGAGGCCTAAAGATGGCCTCGGCATCTTACCGGCAGCGCCGGCCCTTTCGTCGACCCCCGCCCTCGTAGACACCGCAACCCCACCCGTTGAGCTTGGCACGGAGCTGCTTTCCCTGCGCGCCCTTCTCTTCGACGCCCTGGAGCGGATTTTCTTTCTCTCCGACCCGGTCGCCAAGTTAGGGGAGCGCAATTAGCGGCTGCGATGGGAGGACCCAACAAAGGCTGAGGCATACGCCGATGTCGGGAGGACGCTGCGGCAAGAGGTGCGTTTTCTGCAGTCCGATATGTCTCGGTTGCGGAGGCCATTCCCTCTCTTTTCCGGCTAGCTGAGTGCCCACCATTACCAGCCGTGGTGGCCGCAGAACCTAAACGGCGAGCCCTGCCCCTGCCGTGTCCCTGACTACCCCTCGTTGCATCCACAACCACGAAGCTGATGCCAGCGACATCTCAGGCTCGTGCCGTGATGTCAAATATACCGGTGTCACTTTTTTTGTATACAGCTCAAGTTAGTAGATCACTAAATGTTTCCAAAATGAGCAGAGTTTGCTGCTGTTTTTTAACAGGCGTATTTCTCTGGACGAGAGGCAATATCTTGAGAACAAATCATTTTGACCTGTATCGCAGTTTTTAGGAAGGATGAATATTTTTGCAATGGTTCTCTCAAAAATTGTATATTAATGCTCGTCGTGGTGTTCAGAAGCAGATTGGGGTTAGCTGGACTACAGGCACATTATTTCGAGTGTAGATAATTGTGGATATTTTAATATCGCCGTACACATACTTACTCGTAATATAATTTCCATATTCTCCTTGCTTACTCAGTTCCGATAAATGGCTCGCTGTTCACTAAAAACGCCGGCAGTTTTTATTTCGGTAACCATTTTTTCAGGTACATGAATACGAGGAATATTTTTCAAGATCTACGTGCCAAATGAAGGAAAGTGCGATCCGGCACTAGGAAAACTGGTAGCACAAAGAAGATTCTCCACCAGTTAGGTATCTCACTTTTACACCTTAACATTTCCCAGTAATGTTAAGGGGTTCACAAGCGTACCTCAACTGAATCCGTATAAAGCTTCACTTACACGGCAGTAGAAATGGTCATGTGAGGCTTCATTTAGAGGATTGCATACCCCACTTGAAGTTTTTCACAACGAAAGGTTTTGGGATGCAATACTTCGTCACTTAAAGTCCTACAAACTACTTTACACCGAGGGGATTATGTTTTGGTAACAAACTACTCTTCATGCAGCGTGAAAAACATACACACTTTGCAAAAGGTTCATGTTATGTCTCACTTTCTTTCTAAAGGTAACAAATAAATTGCTCTCAGCATTCCAATCGGGATTTCGGTCTTGTTTTTTTGGGTTATTTCTTTTATTGGGGGGTGACCGCAGTGTGAATTTCCTGAATGCTGATTACTGAGCCACTAATTGTGCAGCCAGCATTTCCAGGTTTCTGTTGTGGATAAGCTATCTTACTCGCTTGAGAAGTGTTCAAACGTTTTTACCTAACCTTATTATAAAGGTGGCTGCACGATTTGTTGGCACAGTTCAAGTGCAAGCGAAAGGAAAGTCATTGCACCTACATGGGTGCTTTCACGCAGACCAAATGTATACTATATCCACAGCCGACCGAAAGCAAAATGCATTTTGAAACAGTTTTTTGCACCAAATCACCGTTTCAGGACGGTGTTGTCAAGTACACGCTGTTTTTTTTTTATAATTTGACAATACGACCGGGTTTGTTGTAAAACGGTTACGCCTTCAGTTTTTAATGCTTTCAGCGAAGTAGCACTGAAACGTACACCCTGCCGCTGGGGCTGAGCACCAGGTCACGGGTTCAATTCCTGGCCGCAGCGGCCGCTTTTCTGATGGTGGCAAAAAGCAAAAACGCCCGTGCGTCCGAGATTTCGGCACACAATAAAGATCCCCAGGTGGTCCAAATTATTCCGGAGCCTTCCACTACAGCGCGCCTCATCGCCAGCGTTGCGTCTGCGGGTTAAAGCCGACAATCAATCAAATAAAACCAAAACATACAGTGCCTGTACCTTCCCGATATTCGCCCTTCCTTAGCATGCCTTAAACTCCCAACTATTTCGGCCTACACAATAAACGTGATTGATTTGTAGAACGCACAAAGGTGACTGCGAATTTAACTCTGATCAGTTATAAAGTGCGGCTTTTACCGTTTAGTTATGCCTGCCCCGCTTCTGAGATTAGTTTTGCATCTATATGCAATCGAACCTTGTTAAACAGTACCCTCATAAGCCGTAGTTTCTTTCATTCGTTGTTAAGTTGAACCCTAACTCGTTTACCGTTCAGCCTGATACATTCAGATAAACCGTAGTGCCGGTTACTATGTACGTTCTTTGTGTCCCCATCAGATATGGTTTTAAAAGGCTTCTCTATACACAAAAACTTCTATATGGCCACGCTGTCGCAAAAAGTGTGAGAATCAGGCAAATACTTTGGCGCTATCTAGAAAACAGTAGCAAATCAAATAATTTATTTGACCAGTTGCGACCATGCGCAACACATCAAACGCATGCTCGATGAAAACTGCTTCCAGAGATCATAAGTGAAATTAAACACACTGACATTTATTTACCAATAGTACTCACTCTGTTGAAAACATGACAAATTAGCTCAACTTATGTCATTTACATCAAACATTTTCCCTATCCATTTTCCCAGACAATAGGCGAACTTGAGAAAATTTCGTATACAGCTAGCCCCACAAATACTGTAAAAATTTATATTTGGGAGAGAAAAATGTCATAGAAATGTGCTCTTAGATTTATAATGTGAGCAGTTTATATATATAGTTAGATGAATATTTATTGCCCGCAAGTGTTTTTTTATATATTTGATGAATTGAGACCCGTGGAATAAAACCTCGTCGCTCTTTGTAGATAGGTGTCGGCGAGCAGAAAAACCAAAGGGACTATAAAATACGCAGGTACCCTTTCTAACGAACTATATGGATCATGAAAACGTAAACGTATCGACAGAATGAACTGCATACACACGTATGAAGTATCTCGCGCGATTATTCCAGGTCAACGTAGATTACCACCTTAATAAAATGTTTGGAGTCTTGCATTTAGAGAATACTCTTCAGTTCACCTCTTAACGTTCAAAAGATTACGCGAACGTGGCAATAATAATTATGACACCTTGCGGTATGTTTGCGGCTTTCAGCTAAATTATATCATAACTACCATTGTGCGAAACCTATGCATGCTTACCGCGTGATCATAACATTTATATCATACTACTGCCTATCTTTTATTACATCTACAATTGCCTTCTTCTGTATAAAACGTTTTCAAAAATTAGGTATTTTGTTATAAGCAATGCTAGGGTCTACCTACCCCAACTGTTCCGCGCCCATCGAGTCCATTCTGTCACTCCGAAATAACTTATTTCATCCTTCCATTATGCAGTAGGCATGCCTGTGCTTCTAGACACATCCCTCGGTATGCACTAGGTCATCTTGGTAGTTGATCGGTTTTTATTTCGCCTGAGCGGTTGGAGTCTGAAGGCAGATGCATTCCTTATACAGGGAAGCTGACCGGCTGTTGGTTATAATAGTGTTGTTATGAACCCGAGGGCAAGAAATTCTGGCCCTAATGCTGGTAAGAACTCCCGGCTTTGGTAAAAATACCAAGCAGTCCTGTAGGTTGCTCATCTACATTTTGGAAGACACAGTTCTACTTTAAGCAAATAAACACCGATCCACTTTGTAAATTATTTTCCAAGAGTAGCGGTAAATCGTTTTCTATGATTGGAGTACCAAATGTAATTCACGCACGTTTTAGGGGCGAAGCTCCTCTTGCTCCGGCCCTGTCCCGGCCATACACGGCACATTGTACACGGCACATCGATGATGATTGTGTAGGATCCCCCTAGGGATTGGCCAACCAAAGATTGGGTGAAGAGGTAATAACGTTTTACGCTCTCGTTGCTACCTAAAAAAGAGGAGAGAAAGAAGAAGTTGTCGTTCGTAACCTGCGAGCTCAATTCTCTTGCTCGTGCCCTGTCCCGTCCCTCGTTGCTGCAATACACGGCGGAATGATGATGATTGTGGCAGGATCCTCCTACTCATTGCCAACCAAAGATTGGCCGAAGAGGTAAAAACTTTCAACGCGTTAATCACTGCCCAACAAGGAGGAGAGGAAGAAGAGGTTGTCGTTCGTTGCCAGCGAGTTGAAGACACGTACGGGGGGTCCGGGACACAAGACGCTTTGCAGAAGACGACGGCTAAGGTGGCTAAATTGTCAAACACAGAATTCGCCAACATACCCATGGAGATTCTCATCGTCCCAAACAAAGCCCTACATAATCCTCACAAACATAGACGTCGTCGACGGGCTTCTCAACGGAGCGGTGGAAAGCTTGACGTGTCGAGTCCTTATATGATGTGTGGGCGAATGTTTCACGATTTTACCGATAAGCATTTTAGCTTCGCCCCTCTCACCATCATTCACTTTCTGGAGATGGCTGGATTTTTTTGTACCCAGCTAAAGACGGTGTTTGATGAAACGAAAGCACCCTCAAATATTTGTCTAGGATGTCTATCCTGTTTCAATCGCAGCTCAAGCATTAGCTCTTAACACATGGCGCAAACAGAAAGGCTTCCGCGTCGCCTGTCGGCATGCACCCTCGTAAACGACACAGCATCAAAGCCCCACATTCAAAATAGCAGTGGGTGCATGGAGCTCCACACTTGCTATAAGCTTTAAGTGTTTCGTTTAGGTTACCTGCCTTAGCGGTGTACTCGTAATGGGGAATTGTTGGAAGTGTTATTGCTTAAAATTTCGAAGGCATCCATGTTCAGCAACGTGAGGCAAGAATCGAAGCATCCTTGTTGCTTATTAGGCATCAATCGTATGTACCCGATCTCGGCTTTTGATCTGGGATTCGTTCATTGCGTGGCGTGATACTTTGTACATTAAAACCTAGTGGCAGCCTTTGTTCATAAGCAAAGAAAAAATTTGTGAAGGTGACTTTAAAGCACGGCTGGTTCCAAAAAATTACAATTTCGCAGAACAAAGCCGAACGCCCGTGTTTCTGAATTAGCAATTTTTAACAGAAAACAAACGAATGCACTAAGGTACGGAAGAATTGTAGCCCCCAAATAGGTTAACAATTGGCGCTTTGTGTAGAATGGAGACTTACGAGTGAGCATGTTGTTAATGTGCCTATTTTTTTCGGTCAGCAAAAAAGTAATTTGCGTTGCGCTGGGGTCTATTGTTTTCTGAATATAGTTTCTTATTTACATCAAAGATACTCAATTTTACCTTTTTTTACCTTCATATAAGTGCCTTGGTTCAATACCAGCAAACAGTGCAGAGATCATGCTCATTTATGAAACGGTTTAAGATACACGCTCACCAACATAGCTTTGAAATCGAAATCTAATATTTTACGTGACACACACGGACAATGGCTGGAGGTCCACTCCCCCTTGATTGTGGTGCTCGCCTTTTGTGGGCCGTGTGATACTCCTTGGTGCAAAAATTGACACAAATACTAAATGTTTTGGCCATATATTATCACAACCACGAAAACAAGTTGGGGCATTCGACTGTTCGGAATTGTTTCACTTTCTAGTGAACGTTCTCTCCAAATCAAATCAAATCGTTTAGCTTTGTTTTGTCATAAAAGAAGGCCACAAATGCAAAGCGTAACACTGAAAGTATCTCCACGATTCGGCATTCTTTTGCGGCAACAGCAATCATTACCTTATGCGCAATAGTGTCACGAAGCCAAAGATCACCCCGTTGGCTTGAAGAAAAAAAGCGTTTATTAAAGTGAACTTGTGCTCCACAATTAACTCAAAGAATACACTGGCGACGCAGCAGCAGTCATCAAGTGACGTGCGCAGGCGAGTTTCAGGTTATAGAATGCTGAGGCGTCTCCTCCGCGGGACTTTATCTTTGGGCGCGAGTGTTTCTCGACCCATAGAATTTCATACAGATCACTGTTGATCAAAAAGAATATTCTAGGCTGTTGCCGTGAGTGCGAAACGCTGTCCCTATCAAAGGATACAATACGTGCGGCATAAACATAAACAATAGAACACTTGCTCCACTTGGCACACAGATAACAGAGACCGGTGTTGCGGGTGGTACAAAAAACCTAAAAAACTAGCCCAATGTATGGTTCGCGGCATTACCCCCTCTCAGAGGGCATCGACTTCGATGCTAATATAAAACAACAATCAGAACAAAGAAAAAAATTCAGCCATCCTGCGTAGTAAACTTTAGGCGAAACAGGTAGACGACTTCGGGCCGTGTGCGTCATTGTGATGTTCCGTAATCACCGCCGGAATCCCCTCGTAGGTAAGTTGGACCACCCGTGGTAGAATCCGAAGGCCTCCGAAACACCATCGCAGACGCTTCTCACTGAGTCCGCGTCGTCGGATGGGAGTTTTAACCCACTTACGATCCCCTGGGTGGTACTCAACATCTCGGGGTCAGAGGTTGAAACGTCCGGCGACCACCTGCTGCTGATCCGTTGTACGAACTCGAGCGAGCTGGCGGGCTTTCTCCACACGCTGAAGGTATCCTGGGACGTAAGTATTGATGTCGTCTTCTACATGTGGAAGCATGGGGTCAAGCATCGTATTGTGCCGTCTTCCGTAGACAAGTGTCAGACGGTGTCATCTGCGCACTTTCCTTAATAGCCGTGTTGTAGGCAAACTAAGTATACGGGCGAACTTTGTCTCGAGTCCTATGCGAAACGTTGACGTACATTGACAGCATATCCGCGATTGTCTTATTTTGAAGTTCCGTTAGTCTGTTCGTTTGCGTGTGGTACACCGTCGATCGTCGGGTATCCGTGTTCCTGTAGCGTAAGATTTTTTGCTTTAGCTCCGCAGTAAATACTGTTCCGCAGTCCGTGATTACGCCTTTGGGGCACCATGCCGCAGCACAACTTGGTTCATGAACAACTTTGCGACTTCTTGTGCCATGGCCCTTGGAAGGGCGGTGGCCTCAGCGTAGCGCGTTATGTAGTCTGCCTCTACGATAATCCACTTGTTCTCGAATTATGACGTAGGAAACGAGCCCAGAAGGTCTATTCTACATTGTTAAAAGACCTTGATGAGACGGTGATCGGCTACAGAAGTGCCGTGGGTCTCATCGGCGGCGTTTTTCGTCACTGGCAGTCATGGCAGGTCCGTAGGTAGTATAACACATCAGTTGTAAGGCAGGGCCAATAGTACTTCTGGTTCATTTTTTCAACAATTGCGAGCTGTGCCGAGATGTCGGGAAGACAGATTGTTATGGCACGCTTTCGAAATTTCGCCAGAAAGGTCTGCGCGGATGATAAAAGACAACTGTTTATTGTTCCGGTGCGGAAATTGTTCACAAGGACGGAGTTCTTGAGGCTGAATGCTCTTAAGTTGTGTTTAAAGGCCCTTGGCACGGCCACGTTGCGCCGTAGGAGGTACTCGATGATGACGCGTAACTTGATGGGGGTACGCTGCTGGGCGGCAAGAACGCTCTCTGTCACTACTCCGAAAACACGCGCTGTTTTCATCGGAGTCTTGTCATGGTGGTTCGAAGAGAACGCGAGAGAGGGAGGGGGCGACGGAGTGTTCTCTGCGGGATATCTTGACCATTGGAGCGCCCAATTCTTGGAGGCGCAAGCTCTACCTCCCAAGACGACCATAGCGGTCCTTCAAAATTGGCGGGGCGAGCAGACACAGCGCATGGTGGTCAATCACAACCTCTAACGGTCTACCATACACGTACAGCCGAAATTTTGAAATGGTCCACATAATTCACATTCACTATTTCTCAAATGCTGAGTAGGTTTTCCCTTCCTTCGACAGAGCACGCCTCGCATAAGCGATTATTTTTTCGCAACCTGTTTCCTTTTGGACAAGGAGGGCACCCAGGCCTAAATCACTGGCGTCTGTCTGCATTTCCGTTTCGGTGTTTTCGTCAAAATGAGTGAGCCGGGCGGGCTTTATAAGCGTTGTTGCAGCTCGCAAAGTGATTCCTCTTGCGCATTTTACCAACGGAAAGGGGGGCTATCTTTCGTCAAGCGTGGGAGTGGCTCTTTAATGAATGTGAAGTTTGTGACGAAGCGCAGGTAGTACACGCACAGTCCGAAAAATCTTCATACGCTCCCCTCTCTTTCGGTATTGGAAAGTTCGTTATGGCTGAAGTTTTCGCCGGTTGTGGCAAGACACCCGCGGTGTTAAAGACGTGACCCAAACACTTGAATTCTTTGTACGGGAAGCGGCACCTTTCTATATTCATTGTTAAGCCTGACCCGCGAATTGTCTCGACAACAGACTCCAACCTTGCAAGATGTTCATCGAAAGTCCACGCGAATACCACAACGTCGTCGAGGAATACGACGCAGGTGTGCCACTTCAGGCCACCAAGCACAGTGTCCATGGCTCTTTGAAATGTTGCTAGCTCCGTGCATAGCACAAACGGCATCACCTTGAACTCGTAGCGGCCATGCGGAATTATGAAAGCCGTCTTGTCGGTCTCTCTCGTCCAATTCACTTTGCAAGCAGCACGTCTTCAGATCTGTAGATGAGAAGTACTTCATGTGGCCGTGGTGGTTGATGGCGTCGTCAGTTCCTGGCAGGGTACACATCCGTTTTGATTATTTTGTTCAGTCGTCGGTGGTCAATGCAGGAACTTAACGTACCGACTTCTTTCTTCACGAGTACGACCGGTGCAGCCTAGGGGATTTTGTATAGTTGTTGCTGAGCATTGTGGCCGAATGGCGTCGCACTCATGTGAAGAGAAGCGGTACGGTAACTGTTGAGTAGGTCGGGCTATATCTTCAGTTGTTATGCAGTGCTTCGCTAGAGGTGTCTGACTTAATTTTCAGTTCCATGAAGAACACTAGCTGTTCCGACACAGCAACGCCAATAATTTGTTCCGCTTTTCTTGCAGCAGCGCCGGGTTTACGTCGCAAGGATGCGGAAGCCTGAAGGCGTCTTCGGGTGTGCGTCGAAAGTCGCTCAGCGCGATCACGTAACTTGAGTTGTGTTTTTTTAGGAACGCTACTGCAGCGCCCTTGTTTATATGCTGGAACTCCTCTGTAAAATTTGACACCAAAACCCGGGATTTGCTTTGCTTAAAGCGAGCAGTGCCGCTTGCGAGGCAGACTCTCCTATCGAGAAGCAAACTTTGGTAACTCTCTACGATAGCATCGACGGTAAAGATGGCATCTTTGCAGTAGATGGTGATAATTAGGCTTACTTGGGGTGACAAGGTGACACGATCATTGGTGATCCTTACAGCTGCATGGTGTTTGGGGTTGGGTTCCAGCGTCATGGAGTTCTCGAAGAAAAAGTTATGGACTTAGTCTTCTGATCCAATATTGCGCCATTATGCTTCAAAAAGTCCCTTCCGAGAATTTTGTCGCAGGAGCAGTTATGCAAAATGATGAACGGGGCAGGGTACAGGACACCGTCTAGGGTGACAGGTGATATCAACCTTCCACTTGGCATTACTAGATGACCGCTTCCGTGCGTACGTGTGGACTGTCCTGTCTGGTCGTAACATTCTTCAGCTTAGACGCTAATGATCCCCTCATTACTCAGTAGTCGGCTCCCGTGTATACAATGACGACTATCTCAAAGCAGTCGATGGATAATTGAGCGTTGGACGTCACCTTCCTCGAGTTCCCGGCGCATCGGGGCGTTGAAACTCGGCTTGTCCGTGTTGATGATCTCGCACTACGCGCCTTCGTCTTACGAGCAGCCTATGTTATGTCGGGTACGCATAGCATCGTGTAGCGATCGTCGTGTTTGGTAGTCACGTCATGGTTAAATCCGGTCGTCGGGATGAGGGCATGTCGCGAACCACGGTGTTCGGGTGCGTCCTTGCATCGTTGGAGGGTTTTCGTTTTTCCGCCATTCGGCAACTTACCTGCAGAAGCTGCTGCTTTTAGTTTCCCCTGCGTGGGCTGGGGACCTTCTACATGCCAAGTCAGCATTGCTACGGAGGTTCGGCGATTGGTATGGGTAGGTCGACGGCGAAGGGTTGAGTTGGGCTAAAGCACGGGAGGTTTGAGATAGGCAGACGTCGATCTCACGTGGTCGTTCGTGAGTGAGACTGCGAGGTGCGTCGACGTAAAAACCACACAGTCCGAGTCTCTTGTATGGGCAGCGACGATGGATGTGCTCGGCTTTTTCTCAGTGGTGAGACAGCCGACGACAGAACAGCACAGCCGACGTGAACCCACTGGTGGTTAGTTCACGTGAATACAACGTGGTCTATCGAGCCGAACAAGAGGGCTCCTGCGACGCCCCGTCTTGTCTTTCTGTGTCTTTGTCGAATGTTTGCGCTCAAATTTCCACTTGTAAACATGAACCAACTAGCCCAACAACAACTTCTATTAGGTTACAATTAGCCGGCGCCAAGTTTTTCCCGCGAAAGCTTCTCCGTTAGTGAAGGGTTGAGGCACCCCTTCAGTCTCGTAACCCACGTGGCGTGACAACAAAAACAGCTACGCTGCGGAAAGAAGTTTTTCAAGCAGCGAGCGGTGAAAGAAACTGTCTTTCCTGAGGTGGAGAGATTGTTTTTTTTTGCGCGAGGTGATCAAGAAACAAGGGGGAGCGCGCCGTGCGCCCCTTACATTGTCCCCAAGGTCATGCCTTCTCCGGGAGGACCGGCTGTGAAAGCCTTCTGGTCACCCACTTCGGCAAATGACCCGCATCCAAAAACGTGGCCATCCGTGCAGCCGTGAGAAGACATATGCTTTGTTTAGGTTCCTACACGCTCACTGCAACACAAGCAGCTTATCAGCGAGCGGCGCCTACCGCAATCAGCGGTATCGGAGCGCCCGTGCAGGCTGCAGTACCAGCTAGCCTTTTGTGGCACACGTTTGGCCCGGCCAGATGGCTCCCAGAGCATCGACTCCCGGAGTTGAAAAACATAAAAGAAAACTTGTACCCAAATTGCAGCTTCGGTACTCACTCAATTCTGGCTGACGCAACAGCGCGGGCTCCCTGGCCTCGCGTGGATGCAAACTCGAAAACCCTCGTTTCTATAAGCAATAACGTCCCGAGAAACATTCGGAGACCACCTGTTAACTGGCAGCGATGTCTTGCCATATGTACGATCGCTACACACTATGCACTTAAAAATTAAAAACGCCGCAGCAACAAATATTTCGCCCACTCTCAGAAAAGGTGGCCTCTGCTAATAACTCGCTCCAATCAGTCGGGCCTGAAGTCTGTTGTCTATGCTCGGATCGTCCGAAGCCAGAACAAAGGATGCCGCCTTGCCTCCTGCCCCTCTCCGCAAACAAGGCCTTACGTTGGGGAGCCAGATGTGGAATTCTACATTTCACACACTGCTAATCTCCACCCCGCAGCACTCCGCGCTAAGCAAACGTGCCTTGCGAGCACCCGCTGTGAACGGGTCCGTTGTTTGCGGAGGCAGACCAAGGCTCGAGGCGACAAGGGCAAAACACCAATGGCAGCATTTATTGCAACGTGCAAAGCAACTCAAAAGATGCAGCGATGGCGTAGAGGTAGAGCATCCGCCTCGCGTGCAGAAGGACCGTGGTTCAAATCCCGGTGACGCACAATTCCCACCAGATTAAAAAAAAAGAAATCATGTATTGATGGTATTGCACAAAGGAGCTTGGGGTGGGGCCGGCCTGACTCCGGCGACCATTGCCGGTAATGCACTCCCTCACCAGAGCAGGATTGGCCACCCTGGTGCAGTAACGGCCACAGCCTCCTATGAATACGCCAGTTAACCCATACCCTCAGTTTCCGGCGGCTGTAAAGCAACTGACCACGGCGGCGGTCAGACCTGTGACGCAGCAGAGGATGCTAAGAATTTCTGGATCTAGACAGGCCGCCAATGGAATCTGAACCTGGCAACGTTTAACGCGTGAACCTTATCTAGCGAAGCGAGTCTCGGGGTGTTTTTTTTTTTAATTAGAGGGCATTAAATGGGATGTAATAGTGCTTAGCGAGGCTAGGAGGGCAGGCGAAGCCTTTACGGTGCTGAAAAATGGACACGTGTGATGTGACCGGGCTTAGGGGATAGAAGAGAACTGGGAGTGGGACCTCTAGTCAATAAAAGCATAGCTGGCAACATAGAACAACACTATAGCATTAACGAAACAGCAGCAGGTCTTGTAATTAGGCTCAATAAGAGGTACACGCTCAAGGTGGTGCAGGGCTACACGCCCACATCCAGCCACGACGACCAAGTAGTGGAACGCTTCTATGAAGATGTGGAATTGGCAATGGCCAAAGTAAAAACACAGTATACCGTAGTTATGGGGGACCTGAATGCTAAAGTAGGCAAGAATCAGGCTGGAGGCAAGGCAGTTGGGAACTATGGTCTGGGCTGTAGAAATAGCAGGGGTGACCTACTAGTTGAGCTTGCAGAACGGAATAACCTACGCATAATGAATACCTTCTTCTGTAAACGGGTGAGTTGGAAGTGGACCTGAAGGAGCCCGAATGGGCAGCATAAACATGAAATAGGCCTCATAATATGTCATAACCCTGGCGCCATGCAGGATGTGGGAGTACTCGGAAGGGTAAGGTGCAGTGACCACCGTATGGTAACATCTGGAATTAGGCTAGATTTGAGGAGGGACCGCCACAAGCTAGCACAAAAGAATCCGATAAATGAGCTAACAGTAAGACGTAAAGCAGAAGAATTCACGATAGCGCTGCAGAACCGATATTCAGCTCTTAATGAGTAAGCCGAGCTTACAATACAGGAAGCCAGCGACAACCTTACACGTATTACACGGAATGCGCAGTAGAAGTCGGGGGCACGATGGCTAGGCAGGATACTGGTAAGCTTTCCCAGGAGACGAAAGATCTAATTAGAAAACGGCAAACCATGACAATCTCCACCGGAGCTGACAGAATAGAACTATCGGCGCTTTGGAAGTTAATAAGCGTAAGACAGCTGACATACGGAAGTATAATACGGAGAGGATCAAATACGCTGTAAACAACGGAGGTAGGCTGAAATCTGTGAAGAGGCGTCTTGGCGTGGGGAAAAATCAGATGAATGCACTTAAAGATAAGCAAGGCAATGTCATCACAAATAGGGATAAAATAGTCACAGTGGATGAGGAGCTCTACCTAGATCTGCACAGTAGCCGGGACATTCAGGATAATGCCGAACGAGACAGTAGCTCAGAGGAGATAGACATCCCACCAGTAACAACCGAAGAATTAAGGAAGGCTTTGAAAGAAATGAAATGGGTCAAAGCACCTGGTGAGGATCAGATAACAGCAGCCCTCTTGAAGGATGGCGGAAAAATTGTACTTGAAAAACTGGCAAACCTGTACACGCAATGCCTAATGACCGCAATGGTACCGGAATCTTGGAAGAACGTGAACATCATCCAAATCCATAAGAAAGGCGACATGAAGCACTTCAAAAATTTCAGGCCGATCACCTTACGGTCAGTCGTCTGCAAGGTATTTACCAAGGTAATCGCTAACTAAATTTCTGCAATCTTAGATATCAGTCAGCCTCAAGAACAAGCAGGGTTCCGTAAAGGTTATTCAACAATGGACCATATTCACACAATCAATCAGGTGATACAGAAGTGCGCTGAGTACACTGAACCCGTATATATAGCCTTCATAGATTATGAGAAAGCATTTGATCTGTCGAAACCCTAGTAGTCATTCAGGCATTACGGAACCAAGGGGTAGATGAGCTTTAGCATCATCATCATTTATTATACCCTTAAGGGCCCCCTGCGGGGTATTACATAAGGGGGGAGCAAATACAGAAATTCCACAGCAGGTGATGGTCAATGCTACAGGCTTAGAAGTGAAGATACTAGAGATTATCTACAATGTGTCCACAGCTACCATCATCCTCCACAAGGAGAGCAGTAAAATGCCTATAAGGAAGGGTGTCAGACAATGAGACACAATCTCTCTAATGTTACTCACAGAATGTTTAGAAGAAGCATTCAGAACGTTGGATTGGGAACAGGTGGGAGTAAGGGCTAATGGAGAATACCTCGGTAACCTCAGATTTGCTGATGACATTGCCTTGCTAAGTAACTCGGGGGACGAATTGCAAAGCATGCTGTCCGCACTGGGCGAACAGAGTAGAACCGTGGGCCTGAAAATATTATGCAGAAAACTAAAGTAATGATCAATAACCTCGGGACAGCACAGCGGTTTGAGATAGGTGGCGAGGCAGTGGAAGTGGTAAGCGAATATATCTCCTTAGGCCAAGTTGTGACCCCAGATCCCAACCATGAGGCAGAGATAATTAAAAGGATGAGAATGGGGTGGGGTGCATATGGCCGGCATTCTTAGATAATGAATAGCAGCCTACCATTGTCGCTGAAGAAGAACGTGTATGACCGCTGCATCTTACAGGTACTCACCTACGGGGCAGAAACTTGGAGGCTCACTAAGAGGGTTCAACTTAAATTGAGAACGACTCAGCGGGCAATGGAGCGTAAACTGATAGGTGTAACATTAAGGGACAAGAGGAGAGTGGAGTGGGTCAGGGAACAAACACGTGTTATTGGACATATTAGCAGAGATTAAGAAGAAGAAATGGACGTTGGCAGGGCATGTAATGCGAAGGCAAGATAACCGCTGGTCATTAAGGGTAACAGAGTGGATCCTTAGAGAAGGCAAGCGCTGCACGGGGTGGCAGACAGCTAGATGGGCAGATGAGATTAAGAAGCTTGAGGGGATAAATTGGTCACAGTTGGTGTGTTGAAGAAGGGACCAGGAAGAGCCAAGACGCCCACGGCGTACCAGAACTGGGAAGAAGCGCCCTTCCTGTTTCTTGATTTCAGTGCTACTGCGCCGCGCGCACTTCATCATCCTCTACTTATATGACATCCTCCCCGGGGCTCTTGGCGAGCTCGAGAGGGTACAACTTTTGAACAGGACGGGTCAGGAACTGTCCATTCGGGATTCGGACTTTGCAGGCACGAACTATGCCGTCACCACCGGGATGTGTTTCCGCTATGATTCCTTCCTTCGATGAGCACGACGTCTCCGTGTTTAACAGATATGTCTTTTTTGACTTTACACGATGGAATGATGACAGTTGAAGAACGTAGTCCTTTGTCCATCGCGACCAGAAAAGGTTTAAAGGGGCCCTGAAAGGCATTTTGAGCACACTAAATGAACTAGTGCAATCGCTAGATTGGATCGCCAACGTCACCTGTGCCAAGTATTACTCTTTTACCCGCAGCGGAAAGCTCACACTTTTGTTGCAAAGTTTGTCGCTTTTTTCTCACCCTTTCCTTCGTGTTTTTGGACGCCGCCATCTTCACATGTCTACATCATCGATTCCCAGATGTTCGTCATGAGCTAGAGATCCTGCTATTGGGCGGCTTTTTCACGCACTTCCGGCAAAGAGATGAGTCGTCTGCTCAGCGTCGGCTCGCCGGCTGATCTGCCAGCGGAGTGCGGCAGACATTTTACGACAAACGAAACAAGTGTAAACAAACGCTTAACCGTTTGTATTGAATGCAACACAGCCATAACACGACGTGGATTTTATCTTACGTGAGTACGTACCACAAAGAAAGTCCCGTGGCACTTCTTTGGTGCAATCGCAGAGAACGCCCTGAGCCGAATGCCCGGGTTTGACGCGTACATTTTATTCAACTTCAAAACAATCGAGAGATGCGTTTCGAACGAACGCAACGTCACAACATGCGTTGCAAGTCTGAACCGCGATTGACCGACGATGAGTTGCCTCCTCCTGCCCGTCGTAAATTCGGCACTCACCTCACACCCGGTTTTCGGGGACGAGCAGCAAGTCGCAACTCTGGCGCGCAAGCGAGAAGGCTTTTAGGAAGGCACACTGCACATACCCCATGCGAGGTTGAGTGGTACGTCGTTCGAGAAAGATAATCCAGACCATGGCAAGCACTATCCACCCGCAGAAGTACAATGTCGCATTTCATCGCGAAACGAACGCGTCCACAACACACAGGAGGCGATACACACACACACACACAGCTTCGGTCGCTGCATTGGCTTAGCTGCAAGCTTCGTTCGGACAATCAGCGATGCTACGGCGATACAGAGCTGCGTGAGGACGACGTGCTAACCACTTCACGTATTTAAAAACACAGGGGCAAAGAACTAGGTTCATCGGAAGCAAAAAATCTTTCCTCCATTATAGTGCCTGAAATATACTGGCTAGTGTGCCGAGGGCGGGCTCCAGGCGGGCGCCGGGAGCGATGTACGCGGCCGTCTGCCGCTTGGGGCACTGCCGTGCGGAAGTGTGCGCGTTCATCCGGCCCGAGCAGATCGCGCGGTTAACTCCGAGCTGCGTAGCAGACGGCAGCGGCAGAACTTTCCATTCCCGCTTGCGACAAAAGCGAGCGAAAGCGACGGGAATTCTGTCGCGCAACCAAAATTTGTCCCGACCATTCGACAAAAACGATCGTCGCGCGACAAAGCGACGGAATTCCTGCCGCTCTCACTCGCTTTCGTCGCAAGTGCGAACGGGCCTTTATGCGCAATCTCCGCCCCACATAAAACAAGCTCTTGCTTGTCGCCTGAGCATACGGTTGATATCTGACTACGTTACACTGTGCTTGCCAGTGTATTTAAACGATGTCACTAGGTTTGAAACGTACGCGCTCGGCGTGCAGCTTTGTAAACGCAAGCGGTTTCACATACGCACGCTATTTTGCTGCTAATAGAGTTTTAGTACAGCGTTTGTGGCCTTTGCATACGCTAAACGCTAAATTTTTGCGTCCCGCTACGTGACACCGCGATGGGAGTTTTAGTAGAGCGTCTCATCAGTTTTGCGTAGCGACACACTAATGCATACGGCGCCATCTGTCAAATGTTTTCCGAAATGTCTCGCCGGCTGATCTGCTAGCGGAGTGCCGGAGTGTTTGGACATTTTACGACTATCCAAACAAGTGCAAACAAACGCTTTCCCGTCAGTGTTGAATGCAACACATGGGTGCAGCTTGTCAGAACACGGGTTCTCGCTGATCGAGTGCAGCGTTGGTTTGCTCTTCGCCTTCACGTTCATCGCCGCTGATAAAGCGATCCGATCCGGCGCGTTTTGTGCACGGGTTCTGTGTCGGTTGAAAATGTCTTTTTTCACATGCCGCCGGTAGTAGGAATTACAACCACCGCAAAATAACACCCGGCACCAGCGGGGCCACATCTGAGACCACGCTTTTTGGATAAACAGTGCGCGGTGCACCAAAGGGAACGAGCGCACGATTCTCCCCACGCGGCTGCGATTTCGCCGCCGATACCAACTGCAGCCCTGCAGCTACGTACACCGCGAAAGGGCAAGGCCAGGCCGCACACTTGCGGCCAGGTCATTCGTTCGCTTTTCCAGCCTTTGTCCATGGTGTCTACAGAGATGAAAAAGCCGAAAGAGCTGGCCCGTAGCAGACGGCAGTCTGTGGGAGCGCAATAGCGGAAGTACGTCACCGCTGAGGAGCGGAGCATCATGGGAGGGGAGGTCAACAGGGAAGAAACAGTTGAAAGGAGGAGGAAATACGGCGCGACGATAATTCGCGGTTTTTGATTTACGATTTCTCAGCTAATACTCATCGCTTTAACAAAATTCTTGCAGGAGGAGATTGCTAATACATTGCTTTATTTGGTTACATGTACATCCATGCATCGGCGGAAGGCATTTCAGGACCCCTTTAAGAGTTGTTGGCGGTAATACCAATTTTTCGTAATTTCTGCAGGATTCTGTTCACACAGTTCTGCGCACACAGTTGGTAATGATTTTACACGTCTGCCGATGATAAAGTGAGCAGGTGGGATGACTTCTGGCTCGTTGATGGATCTTTCCACGAAAGTGAGAGGACGAGAGTTTACGACTGCTTCTATTTCGCACATGAGTGTGCCCAACTGCTCTTCGGTTACAGATGCCTTGCCCAACGTAACTCGTATGGCTCGCTTTACAGAACCGACCAGTCGTTCCCAGAATCAGCCCCACCAAGGTGCAGCTTCCACGTTAAACTTCCATGTGATGCCAGGTTCAGAAGCGAAGTTGCGCATTTCGTGAGAAGAGCAGAGTCTGTACAGGGAACGCAGCTCTTTGCTTGCGCGCTTGAATGTAAGGCTGTTGTCCGAATAAACTACACTTGGCACGCCTCTTCGAGCTTTAAACCTCTGGAAAGCATACATGAATGCTTCTTTGGTCAGACTTGAAACTATTTCCAAGTGTATAGCCCTTAGAACAGCACATGTGATGAGGAGGATATACATCTTGCGAATTTCTCCTCTAACCAGTAGGGGCCCGGGAAAGTCAATTCCAATTATATCAAACGGGTTGGGCTTCCGAAGTCTCTCTTCCGGCACAGGTGCCGTTGGAGCTGAGGCAGACTTTGTTTTTTTATTTTTTACATGTGCTACATGAGCGCAGGACGCTTTTCGCTCGCTGGCGAGCTTTTGGTATCCAAAATAGTTCCCGCAATTCTACTAACCCGTCTCTGATTCCGCTGTGTAGTAGTCTTCTATGAACCGAGTCGATGATTAACTCCGTGAAGTGACATCTTGACGGTAGGATGATAGGGTTCTTCGTGTCTTCGTTTACAGTGAAGTATCATAATTTACTTCGCGCGCGCAGCAGTCCTTTGCCATCGATAAACGGGCGAAGCATCGCGATGTCGGAGTTTTTCGGATCTTGCCCTAATTTAATATCCTTCATTTCTTCATGGTAGTGTTTCGCTTGTTCTGCTTTTATCAAACATTGTTCCGCCGTCCTTATTTCGAATGTAGAGAGTGGTCCTGTAGGTCGCTCAGAACTTCTTACACAAAATCTTTTGGTCCATGCAACCACTCTGAGAACCTTATGCAGACTGTTAAACCTCTCGACAGGTATAACTTGTGCTAGTTCATCTTCGTTGCTACCTGTCAGCTCCACATGTGTCAGCTCTGTTGACAAATCGCGGCTTGACACTTAAATGTCATCTGGCCAATCTTCTTCGGGCAACTTAAGCCAGGTCGGTCCCTCCCACCAAAGTGAGCTGCTAATCAATTCGTCAGCCAAACAACCTCGAGTTACTGTATCCGCGGGGTTGAAAGATCCTGGGCAATGACGCCACTCAATTGGATGGGACGTTCCTTGTATTTCCGCCACTCTGTTCGTGACGAACGATTTCCACTTCCTGCCGCCACGGATCCATCTCAATGCTATCGAGGAGTCTGTCCAAAACGTGATAACTGTCCTTCTGTCAAAAACCTTGTTTTTCAGGTACGCACCCATTCTTGCGGCGATGAGCGCTCCCATGAGTTCCAACCTAGGTACGATAAGTTTTCTGATTGGAGCCACTCTCATTTTTGCGAACAAGAACGATGTTTCCGTTCCTCCTGCGCTGTTCACGAAACGAAGGTAAGCTACCGCCCCATATGCTTGCGGACTTGCGTCACAAAATATGTGAACTTCCTAACAGTCCGATCTGTTTTCTGCGTCTGAAAGCAAGTATCGTTTGACTCTTGTCTCTTGCAGCTTCGGAAGAGAATGAATCCAGTCATTCCATTCAGGCTTCAGGTTATCCGGAAGAGGCATGTCCCAACGAATTTTCTGTATCCAAAGCTGCTGAAACAGGATTTTTCCTTTAATGACAAATGGACAAATCAATCCTAGTGGGTCAAAGATTCCAGCTATTGCTTGGAGTACGGTCCTCTTTGTCGCTGGTGTCTTGCTGGATGCAAGAAGCACAGATTTCATGCTAAGGTGAAGTGTGTCATCTTTTCTCCAAGCAATGCCAAAAACTCTTCTTTTTTCAGGAGGCAATACGGGCTCTTTATTGCTTGCTTCCGCTTGTCGTCTTTCGCTGTCGTCAAAATGATCTTGCAGAGAAGCGGAATTTGTCGACCACTTTTTCAGCGTCATGCCGGCTTTAAGCATGATGCGATTGGCTTGCTCATAGATGCGTAGAGCACTGTCTTCTGAATCCGCTCCGGCAAGAAAGTCGTCAACGCAGAACGATGTCTTCAGTATTTCCGCCGTCTTCTTGTCCTCTTCTGAAGCTTTATTCAGGTGATATTGTTTAGTGGCCGAGAGTAGAAATGGGCTTGATGTAGCTCCAAAAGGAACACGTTTCATCCGCCACTCTTGCAAGTGGTCTGCCGGGGTTCCAGTTGGTAGGCTTGCATACCAGAAGAACCGGAAGGCGTCACGGTCTTTCTCTTGTACGCCGATTTGGAGGGATGCCTTCTCCACATCTGCACTGAGTCCAACTGGGTACGTCCTGAACCTCAGTAGTAGCTCCAGTATATCAGGGTTCAAGTTGACTCCCTTGTGCAGGCATTCGTTTAGTGAGAGAAAACCCGGAGAAGATGACGATGCATCAAATACAACTCGTAGTTTTGTAGTTGTGCGATCTTCCTTGAGCACTTCTCTGTGGGGCATATAGTAAATCCGCTTGTCCTTTACTGGCGTAAAACGTGCCTCAGGAACCATCTCTGCGTGACCATCCCCGAGGTACTGTCGTATGGCTTTGTCATACCTTTCGAGAAGGTCTTTGTTCTTATGCAGGCGTTGCACCAAAGAAGCTAATCTTCTCATGGCTACGCAACGGTTGTCTCCGAGAGCTGTCTTCTCGATAGGCCTCCACGGAAGAGCCACTTCATAACGTCCTTCAATCTTGGTAACTGTCGATTCGAATTCCTCTAACGCTGGGTTTTTTATCTCACCGTTGTCGTTTGTGCTTATTCCCATAGTCTCCAAGTCCCAAAACTGTCGGGCAATGTCGTCTTGGCGACAATCTTGCTCCGGCCAGCTGATGTTACTGTGCAAGACGCATACCATGCAGTTAGACGGCGCGGATTGGTTTGCGGTGTCTGTAGCACCTTGAAACGTCCAGCCGAAAATTGTGTTCACGGCCACAAAGCTAGAGTTAGAATGGCGCGTAACTTCAGCTGTCAAAAGCAGCCACATTTGATCTGCTCCGATTAGAAGTCCAACACTGTCGTCTCCAGTGCTCCAACCACATTTG
Source organism: Haemaphysalis longicornis (assembly GCF_048455015.1). Lineage (NCBI taxonomy): Eukaryota > Metazoa > Arthropoda > Arachnida > Ixodida > Ixodidae > Haemaphysalis > Haemaphysalis longicornis. The sequence continues at coordinate 10,789,717 of NW_027526407.1, read as the reverse complement.
TCTGAATCACCGATATTTTTTCCGGTTTCTTCGAATTTCTTCACGAAAGGAACATCAGCCAAGTATGATTGAATATCCTGGCATATTTCGGGAAATTCAACACGTCCAGACTCCATTCTGAATGATCAAACTGGCTTTGTAGTTTTAGCCGGACAATACGATATTTGTGAGTTTTCTTTCGGCGAGTGTTTCCAAACGTGTTGATGGCAAGAGAGACTTCCCCTACAACAGGAAGCCTCAGTTTTCGGGAGATGTCCTCACGCAAAAAACTTCTTTGGCTGCCACCGTCAATGACCACGCGAAGGAAGCATCGTCGCTCCTGGGAGACAGCCCATGCCCGAAGAAGTCTGAAGCAGTACGGTCTTGCTATGCTTGACGTTTTCTCGAATCCGTAGCCGCATAGTACGCTTTATCCGAGTCAGGTTTAGGTGGTTCACTCCCGGTTTTCGACTGCAAGCATAGCGATGAAGCATGCCTCCGTTGACATTTGGAGCATGAAATCCGTCGTTGGCAGTCCTGTGAGCGGTGTCCCTTAGCCGTGCATCTGAAGCAGCGGGCTTCTCTTGTAAGAATCTCTCTTTTCTCATGGTCCGGCATCTTTGACCTACACTGCTCCGTTTCACGAGTGGTACTGCGGCAAAAACAGCAGTAGGTTCGTTTTGTCGGCGAATTTTCAGCGTTTTGAAATACCGCCACTGTTGGAGGATGTGGTCGGCGAAATCCACCTCTATTTTGTTCCACGTTTCCGTCAAATCTCTTTTCTTTTACATCAAACATCGTCTGGCATTTCTCTCTACTTTCCACTTCCACTTGAATGAAAGATATCAGGTCTTGTAACCTTTTGTCAGCTACCGTCGCGTATTCGTCTTGTGTTGTGTCGGAAGGGAGCTCGGTGTTCGCTTGACGCCGATGGTACTCGATCACGATGTCCGGTGGAAGGCTCCGGAGCAAAACATCGGTAAGCATCGATGCGTACGATGTAGTAGGCACCTTCAAGGCTTTTAATCCCCGGTCTTGACTTTGCAGGGTGTCGTAAAGTCTTCGCCGTCCGGCAACATCAGAAGAAGACTTTAGAGCTGGCAGGCATCGCAGGCAGTAGAGATGTTCTTGCTCGATGCGGAAAGGTTCGCCGAACCTTGAGCGAAGCATGTCTATGGCATCTTTGTAGCATGCTTCTGTCGTCTGAAGGTTAGCATTGGCTGACGCAGCCTCTCCCGATAAATTCTTCCTTAAATAATGAAACTTGTCCGTTGTTGTTATTGAAGGATTTTTGTCAATAGTCGCTTCAAACTGTTCCCAAAAAGGAAGCCATTTACTCATTTCTCCTCGAAAGGTCGTAATGTCAAGTTTCGGTAATCGTGATCCACCTAACCGAACGGCAGACTGAAGGTCATCTCGAGAAGCTGAATCCTCGACGCCAACATTGTGCGTAACCGCTGCGGGACGTTGATTCTTGAGAGCCTCTATCACAGTCCTTAAACTTGATAATGCGCCGATGGCTTCGTCTTCGTACTGCACGATAGTCTGAAGCTCGGTCTCAAGTATCTCGACGGGAATTAACGGGTCAAGCTCGGCGTTAATTGCTCGCAGTTCAGCGTCGCACGCTGTCAAAAGTTCAAGCAAGTTCTGAAGGCTCACCAAGTCAGGAGTTGAAGATTGTAGCGCTGCGTTCACTTCGTTGATCAGTTTCGTTTGCTGGGCCCGCCGGGTCGTTCGTTTGGGCTTCAATCGGTTCATGGTCGTTCCCTCTTCTCCCGGCGGTTCGTCGCAAGCTCGGAGAACGTCGAGCAACGGGTTTTCGGCACCAAGATGTGTTGAAGAAGGGACCAGGAAGATCCAAGACGCCCACGGCGTACCAGAACTGGGAAGAAGCGTCCTTCCTCTTTCTTTATTTCAGTGCTACTGCGCCGCGCGCACTTCATCATCCTCTACATCTATGACAGCTGGAACAAGACCGAGCTGATTGGCGAAGAATAGGAGAGGCCTTTGCCCTGCAGTGGGCGTAGATAGGCTGATGATTATGATTATGATGATGAAATCTAATACACTGCATACAGACTTGTCGTAGGCCCTAACGGCAACATTGCAAACGAGGTTATTAACAACGCTAGCGGTCGATATAGCTCGACTCACCGATGGGATACCGGAGCAGCGGGGTGCCGCGCGTGCGAGATTGCGTGCAGTCTCCGAGCTCGCCCGGAAGCTTCTGTGGCGCGTTCACTGGCGCGCCGAAACATCCGGGCGCTACGGTATCCCCAAGACATGAGGCTGTCCGCTCGTCATGCTGCATTCTATCAAACCTCGCGGAACGGTGGCGCTAGTGCTGAGGAAGAACTGGTTCTCGGGTAAGGCAGAGGGGAAAAGGGTCACCTCCTTCCCCGCAACAACAAACCCTCCGGTCGCTGGCGCCCTCTCGTATGGCTCCCGTCGCGTGAGCGAGGAGTGTTGTGAAATGCCAGCCGCGATGAAAAGCTAGGTTGAAAGGGGTTCGCGTGCAAGTCGCGATCCCCACACAAGACACATATGTGATGTGATTGGGCAGGCCGTTCGAAAGGCATATAGCGCTTGGCATGGAAAAGCAGTAAAAGCATGTGCGGCACTGTAAGTTCGTGAAAAGGTGTAGTGGTGGAAAATCCTTTGTGACGATCACTGATAGATGTGCACTGAATATTTGCCGGTGGTGTTGTCTAAGCGTAAATATACAAACGGGAAAGGCATATGACTGCATTAGTGCAGCGTGCATGCAAGGGCTGCAGATAGCATTGACATTTAATTTCTGTGATGCTGGAATTCCGGTCATAAATTCGAGTTATGAAGCTAGCAGCTCGATTTTGGATTTATTCAATTATGTCAAATAAACAATTTTTATATGGTGACAAAATCAACGGAGCAAATTTCCTTTCTGAGCCAACGAATGTTTGCTATGCTAGTTGGCGAACATCTGATGGGGCATGTCGTAAATTGGGTCAAGTAGCTAAGTTATCAAGATACGTTTGCACAAATGGCATAGATGTGGTCCGACCAAGAAAAACCGGCGGTTAAAATGATACCTACGTATTTATATAAAGGCGTTCGAGTTAGTGAATTTCTTTTTAACGTGTAGGGGAAGTTAGAGCTTACGTTTCAGATCAAATTTTGTTTTCCAAGCCACGTTTCACACCAACTGGACAGCAAATTGAGAATATTTTAGAGGCCAAGATTGGAACCACTGGGCATCATTTCGCGATAGATAATGCAGTCGTCTGCAATGAGCTGCATAGTAGATGTTAAACTTTTACCAAGTCATTGGTAAATATTAAAAAAGTAAAGGGGCTGCCTTACACCGCCCCAGAAGTCACATCATAAAAGGGAGAAGAAAAGTTCTTGAGAAATGTAAATAAATGGGTGACGAAGCTTGACAAAATTTTGAAGCCATGATAACGTAAGCGAATCTAGGTGAAGAGCCGATGGCTTTGATATTACACGTGAATCAAACGCTTTCATGAAGTAGAGAAACATGCAGTCAGTTGGTAAGGTATTGTCAATGTAGAATGGAGATCGGTGGCGAAATCGAACAACTGTGTTTCATACGAGAACTCTTTTCTGAAGCCATGTTCGTTAGTAAAGAAAACCTATTATATACCAAAGGCTGAACACGTGGGATACAAGGATATTTTCGATCATTTTGCAACAAACAAAAGTTAAAGAAATGGAGCGATAGTTATTTGGGAAGTGAGTGTCCTCAGATTCGAGAATAAGTACTATTTTACGTACTGTTGAATTAGTCCGTAACTGCCCGAATGATAAGTAATCGTACAAAATGTGGTATAAGATACTGCTTAGGATTTTAATCGTTGCTTTATGTACGTCCGAGTTGATGTTGCCGATGCCCTGCAGAAGTTATCAGTTTAAGGGTTTGTATCAGGCGCTCTACACTAGCGACGGTTGTATCTATAGGTTGCATATAGGCGCAATCATATTCAAGAACAACCTGCCTATTAGAAGCACTCTTCCGAGTAAATACAAAAATACGAAACCTGTAAATACGTGTGGGCACTGTGCATCTAGAACCAAACCAAGGTTATTAATTCTTGACAAGGTTTTCTTAGTTTCACAGGTAGGAGATATTTGTATTCATAAATATAGATATGACTTGCTGCTTCGTTTTTAGGACATATATAATATTGAATTTGGCTAGTGTTTTAGCAATAATGAATGTTGTTTCGCGGGGGATTCTAAAAACTGATTAACATAGTCTTGATAGGCAAAAAACCCAGCATTTTTTATGTTGGTAGTTAGACAAGGAAGTAGACACGACAGAGGTCTCCTTGGAAGAGTAAAAAGACTGTGCCCAGTGCTACTTGGGCAATAGAGAACAGGGTTTGCTCTCATAATTTCAGTATTATGAATAACAGTCACAAACGGCATTTTTGGCTTGGAACGGTTAAAAACAGTGTTACCGCCTTTCATATAAGGTCACTCAAGACTGCCATTAAAGAAAACGCTGCCTAATTATAAGCTCTCTTCGTATTAGTAATTATAGTGAAAAGGCTGTTGCGTTTCTGCCTATACTCAGTTCAGACAGTTATGCTTCTTGTAATAAATTTTGCATACAGTGGACTTTTCTGTTTATTTTTTCGTTAGGAAGTTTCCTTCTACAAGGTTTTCATATTTTATTTTATTCTTTAGGTGTTTTTTTACCGAAAGCATTCGTGAAAAACGCCGCAAACTCAATGAAGCATTCGTAGGTTACGTCCGCATCGCGAATTTCACATACATTGACCCAAGGACCAGACATTATCCTCTTTCTATACTTCTGCATATTTTATCTGAGACTACTTGAAAATGTTTACATTGTTTCTTACCAGTACGCGGAGATTTCTTAATTATGGGCACGCAAACCGGTAGATGGTCAGTGATTTCCGCAGATATGACGTCTGCCTTTCCTGATGATAACGCGTGGTTGGTTATAACGACTTCTAGCAGTGAAGATGACGTATCTGTGCTAGAAATCACGCATGTCTGCACAGCCGCAATATCTTTCTCGTTTACTATGGACAACATGGTGTCTTGTTTGGATACACTTCTCCTATATTTATGTTCAAATTACCTCGGATAGCAAGTAGAAATTTGTTTTCTGTAGCGAATTTTAACATGCGTTCGAGAAATGCGTACAAAGCAGGTAAGCACACAGCTGGATGTGTGGACAAACATAAAAACATTTGCTTACCTTGCATAGCCACTACCGTCTCACAATCGGCAGTAACACATGTGAATTCAGCTTCCCGATAGCACTTTCGGTTCCTTCCAAGAAGAGCTTATACGCACCACCACGATTAAGACGTCGTGTTAAAAAAATCAGAGTAGGGCGCTGAAACTTACATTTCAGATAAATGGTAGTACTATATTTAGGTAAAAATATACACTCAAAGCCTAACGAAGCTTGTTAAAAAGGTGTCTCATCCCTCCATTCTGATTTTTCTGAGTGAGAGTGTACTACTATAAAAGAAAAACAAGATTCATACAACTTCATGGTGTGGAAAAATAGTTTTGTAACATCTAAACTTGTTTGCCAATTCACATGAAAGTTTATTCATCTAAGAGCCCGTCAAATGTCGTCTAAGATTCCACACGAACAATAAATTGCCCGGTTCTTTTCTTAGCATCTTACTGTCTGTATGCCAACCAGACCGATGGTTGTTTGACGGCCATTCCTATGTGATCCACAGGAGCTTATTGTTTTGTTTTTTGAGGATTCCGACGCTTAAGATCTGGTGTTTTACCTCTGTCGAATTCTTGTGTTGAGACAGCCGTAACTAGAGTTCAGCTTACTAGGTATACTGGATAATTACCCCGTGTACTTTTGGTTTTGTGCCGGGAAGGCGGTGAATTGCTCTGTGTGATGAGCGCCAGGAAGGAAACAGGCGCAGAAACGAAAACAGTGGAAGGAGACGGGGCCAATCACTCGCTAATGGGTATGCGCCTCCAGAGAAGGAGGAAGGGGAGGAGGAACGCGACCGGGCTCTTGGGCGGACGAGCGTTCGGGGTGCGCCTGGATCAGCTGCGAATACACCCATCGACGGCGCCCGTGCGACCGCGCCGGGACATCGCCAGGTACCTCCTGGTTGCCAACCGGATCCGTTACTGCACCAGGCAACAGCGCCGGGATCCCTCTCCTGCATTCTTCGCTGCGCCTGGTCTCTTCGCCTTCCGTTCCGGTCTGCGTGGAGCCATCGAGCCACTCGCGACCGAGTCACAACGACTGCACCAGTGAGACTGTTCTGGTTTTCTTTACGCTTGTGCGCTTTCTCACGAATCGCCACGGAACTGCGACAGGGAAGGACTTATCCACGCTTTCCTCTCAATTTGTATTTCATTCTTTTATTTGTCAATTTTGTTCTTTTTTCCGTCCCGTTCTGCGCATCCCCGTTTTCCCGTTCTGTACAATATACTGCCTCTACGCTTCACCTTCATATTGCGACTCTGTCGTCATTGACTCCGTGTGCTCGTCTCGTGGTTCCCACCACCGAACCCTGAGTTCATCACACTCTGATATCGCTAGCCGTTAGAGCTGGTACTTTAAGAAGCCGTGCAAGGTCGTTGACTTTTGCCACAGCTTTGTATATTGGGTTACGTGAATGCCATTAAACTAGAGGTTCAGGCGCCCGCTACCGTATTTGATGCCATTAACTTCTCCCCGCATTGGCCTCTGATTTTCTATCGCGTTCTCTTCTATATTTCTATTAGCGTTCTGTTCTATATATTCTCTTCTCTTCTTATATTACATCTCAAATATTTTTTGACAAATGCTTGATGCAATGTTCCACTTCGAAAACAGTTCCCTTCAAAGGCAATAGCTGCTCAAGCTTCCAGTTTATTGGAGGCAGCCTGAGGGCTCGAAAAAACATTGTCGTGGCGCTGGTCAGTTTCTTTGTTTTGGGGTTAGTTTTTATGGCATGTCGTACACTTCTAACTATCCGCAATGAATTCGCTCTGAGACCGGGATAGTTTATCTGACGCATCACAGCAGGTACCCGTGTGAAACTAACACGAAAATAAGATGAAACTAACTAACCTAGTTTTACTGAACATTTTAGCACAGTCCAATAGTGGCTGGGGTATCGTACAGGACAAACATGGAAACTCACTTCTCCCTGCTACAACGTATTCAACATCAAGCTATTTGAATCGCAAATCTGTGTAACTTGCAATGAAGCGCTGTTTTATTATTTTGTACTTTTATCATTCTGTAGAATTCACAACTTGCTGATATTCTCATGGCCTATTAGGTACATTTCGTGACAATATTTTACCTCATTTGTTAATTAGTAGCGACACTTTTACTCACAGAAAAATAACTCGGTTCTTGAAAAACATTAGATGCTTTTTATACAATGGCAACAAAGTATAGGACGTGTTCACATACCTTTTCGGCTACTCACGTTTGTTAAACGTAGCCGCTCTCTAATAATACTCCCCCACCGTCTAGTATTATAAAAATTATTTCCGTGCATTATATTTAAACCTGATCAATTTGACCTGCCCGTATTTTGTTTGGTTAAAATTTCTTTTTCGTATACTTTTAGTAACACATCTCGTGCTTACATGCGTTTTTATGTGTAGGGTATATTTTGCTGCTATTTTTTGCATTTAAATTGTGAATTTTATGTGTTTTACTGGTGTTTTAGTCTGATCGTCGGCGTTGCATATACAATATGTGACATGTGAACAAGTGAGATGTTTCTCTTCATAACTTGTGGTTCCGCTGGTTGAGGAACAACAGGAGTTCTCCCTTCAGTAAACGACTGTTGGACCTCCTTCTGATATCTTGTATCGCAACCATTTATGTCGAAGACAAAAAATTGAAAAAATGCGAATTCAGAATTTAAAACCACCCAACATTCCTTCGCTAGTCATTTGTCCAAATATAAAAACCTATTAGCAAAATACAAGTAGTGGGCCTCCGAATCAAGGAAGACTTCTCGGCGTAATTTCGGAGGGATAGCGTAGCAAGAAACAATGACCAATAACGGGTTTTAGGACACAAGGTGGTCAGCTGAAGAGCTGACAAATTGTTTTTCGGGTTTGTTTAGTGGTATTTTGAGCTGTTGAAATGGACCGTGAATACATATTTTGGTTTCTCTTTTCCGCATTCTCAGGAGTCATTGTGGCAATTTTTTTAAAGCTCTCAGGCTCTACAGCTCATCACTTCGTTGGAGTCCCGAAATAATTGTTCCTTAGTATGTCTACATTACCATAATATTTATTGTCCAAATTTCTTGTATTTTTTATTATTAGACCATTAAACCCTTGATTGAAAGACCCCGGGCAGAGTTCAGGTCATTAAAAGGGTCTCAGAAAGGCAAGTAATGCCCTGCTTGGTTTATTGTTCAGCGTAAACGTTTTTTAACCTTTACCTAGACAGAGTGCGGCCAAACAGCTAAACAGTACTTCAGGAAACAACGACGGTGAATAGAGACTTTCTTAGAGAACGTATTTCTCGCTCTCCTAAACCAGATTTCTGTGAGGAGGTTATTTATTGTACGATATTTTAGCACGTTTCTTTTCTGTAACAAGCATCGCAGCTGTTTGTGGTCGCAGAGAACGTTATACTGTGTGCTTTGACCACAGTACCGAGTTCAGCGGCGTATGTCAATGCTTTATAATGGAAAGACCGACTCTCTTGAACATACGTTTTTTTTATCTCAACCTTTAGAAGTGTTTTTCAGAGAAGGTTTGCTTCGTCAATTTTTACCATCGCTCTTATAAATTGATCAGAGAAAGTGCGTGACCAATTTTTTTTCAGGCAAGTGAAATGTTGTTCACATAACGTTTGTCTACTGTACAGAAAGAGACCTGTTTTTTAAGCTAAGTAGGAACAATTTTCAAGAGGGAATATTTGTGTAAATACTGTAGCGTTACGCCCGTTTTACGTGAACCATTCTTAATTTTTGTTATTACCACACTGCGGAAAAAAACGAAAATCGTAGAAGCCTTGAGTGTAACAAAACCGTGTTTCGTATAAGGTGGAAATTCGGAGTCTGTTGAAAGATTTGAAGCCTACTTTTTATCAGTGTGGTTTTATGGCAAGCATGATTCCGCGAAAGAATGTTAAACTCTCAATAACCTAGTGCTGCAGTCATTACAGAAGTTGTTTGGGTGCGCATGATTGCAGGAATGGTTCTATAAAGATCGTCGAATTAAAAGCTTACCCGGTTTTCGTCGGCTGAAAGAAAAAATACCTGTGTCGATAGCCAGTAATTACAAATATTGTGTTATTATTACTTACATTTTGCTTTTCTTCGCGTTCCGCCCTCCAAACACTACCACTGCAGAAACCATAAGGTATCTGTGGCCTGCAGGACAGTGCAAGCGAAACCTTGAAAGCGAATAAACATCGGTTCCGAATCTTATATTTTAGTCATTCTATGTCCTGTAGCGTATACACGTAGTTTTCCACAGACACTCTCTTTAAAGGTGGTATTACTTCGCATTGTGTAAAAGGCTTCAATGGTGAAGCGTATTAGTTCGCCTGTTCACGATTTAATAGTTTAGGAAGACTTGGTTTGCGGCCCTCCCAGCAGAATCTAAACGGACAAAGAGAAAGGCCTTTGTCAGCTTGAAGCTCTCAAAGCAGAATCGATTCAGAAATACCCAAAGTACAACACTATTAGGCCAAACAAAGCTGTAACCGGAAGACCTTGCACTGAAAAAGAACAAATATAAATAATTGTTACCGCAGCTTGACTTCGCTCTGGTAGCTTGTGGACTATTGAAACCGACTTCAGTGGTACAGATTGCCCACAAATAACTTTTAAGTAGTAGAAAAACCTTACAACTAAAATAATTCAAAAGCATTAAAGCTGTTATAAATTATTCTAAAAAATTAGCCTGAACTAATGTAAAAAGACTGACCCAGCGCCCTCTTTCAATACAGTAGGCGGAACTTACCCCAGAAGAGCGAAACATCCCAAAACGTATTAGAGTGCACAAATATTTCTTGTATGTGCAGGAAAATGAATTTCGTCTACGGGCCTGCTTCATACAATTGCTACCGAGGTGCATTTCCTATAGAGCACGATACGATGCAGCTCCTCCGTCCGGAACGAGTATACAACCATCTTTATATGCGCAATGTGCAATCAAATCTTCATTATATGCAATGCACATGCGCTTCCGGTATTTGTGGAGTGTTTTTTGCGCTCACTTACAATTGCGCGTTTTAATTTCATAGCCTCCGAGATTTTGGCTGGTGGCTTTCTTAATTACGCATTCCAACTTGCGTCTGACAAACTCGAGTTTAACGGTGTTGCATATCTGGTACGATGACAAGGCACACGTTGCCGAACTTTTGGTGGGTTGGGACTGCTGGCTATATAAAATAACGTGGAACGCTGGTTATCCAGCTACAATGTTAACAATTGTTTGCGTGTGCAAAGACTCATATATGGATGAATTATATTCTGTAGTCATCGCTACGATCTTCCATAAATGCTGTTATTCTGATGAAGCTTCACACATTGCCAGCAATTTAGTATGCCTAATTTTACACGCTCATTTCCACCAATACTAAAAAATATTGAGTAAATAAATTTCTGAAAGTAAGCCGAATGTTTGCAATAATGACGGGCTACACCTGAATTTTAATATCAAGCTGCGCTGCCCGACCATGTTCCAAGAGGCCCCCGACTGGTGTAAAAAAATCTATACAAGTGGCTTCCAAACTTCACTTTATCGTTTCGGACCTTTTGAGAGATGTTTGATCTTGCCGCACTACACTCCCAAGGAGCAGAGGAAGAAAAGCTGACACAGCCGCTAGTTCGTTCTTTTTTCCACAAGTTTCCCCTGTAGGAGCCGCATGTGTCGACGCCGTAACATTGAACAAACGTAATTCTGCTGCATCTGGCTGTCTTTAACCTGCCTAAAAGAACTGCTTAAATAGATCTTTTGGTTTTCTGCTAATTAATGAAAAGTTGTTCGGAGAATTTGTAGGTTGGAGGTTTCTTGTTGCTATCATTTTATGCCCGCTTTAAACCTTAGTTTGGTATTACACAGCACAATTGTTAACGAAACACCACTTTGAAGCAGCAGAGTGTTCTCTATCAACATATTTATAGTTCTCCCATGTTTTCCCAATGCAATATGCTCTCACATGTATTGGTTTCTATTTTTGGAAAGCATATATGTTTTTAGTTTCTGTACCCACGGGCTGCACATTGACAATGGCGACAGTTGCACTTTAGACAAACCTTCCGCCGAAAAGACATAATTCACATTACGTAGTCTTCGCAATTTTCCATGAACTGCTGGTTAAATTATACCTTTGTAGAGAAACCGTTAATGCATTTGGCCCGCAATATAACGTCATTTAAAACAGACTACTAGAGATTTACGCCTTTCCTTCTTGCACAGTTTGGTCACCATACGCTAAGGATTGTTGAATAAAATTTTGAGAACAGGCACCAACTATCCTATGCGATATTGGTTTCATTGAGCCTCATTTCACAGCTGCTTTCTCCCGATCGAAACCTGTGTGGCCTCTGTACAATGCTCTGGGCAATTCGACATAAATGTGGAAGTACACCTTGAGAAAACTTTCGACAACATGGCATATACGGCCACGGTGAACGTGGACTGGTGGATGGGTAGAGAGGTCCGCATGTTCAACCGCTAATAACCTTGTAAAAAATACACCGAAGTTATTAAGCCTGATTTATCATTTCTCAAGTTTTACCACGTGGGATCACAGGCGTCACATGACTGAGTTTAACCATTGGCCTTTTCACTACGCCCATAATAAAATTTCATATAAAACTATTTATTGAAATGAAGCAAAGGCTTTTTGTGCTTATGGTGGAGGTCCTAGTGTACTAAGAAACGCTTGAGAGTAAGAGGTGTTACAAACAGACTCGCACCTAGTTCACTCATATCTAAACGTCACCAGCTTTATGTACTCAACCGGTAAAACACGATGGAAGCAAAGCCGAACCCTCTGTGGAGAAAAGAGCCCTATTCTATACTTAACGGAACAGACTTAGTCACGAACATACAGATACCTCACAAGAAATAATTAAAATACTCCGCCTTTTACAGCTACAGTGACCATAGTGTGGCAAATAAAAGAAACGAATGACACCTAAACTAATGGATATACAAAACATGATATCCGAAAGCGCGCTACGAACATGACTGTTCGAAAAACGTAAACTTTACAAAAGCTATAGTTACTTTACACGCCACAGCAAGGTTGCATACCTCTACTGCAATATAACGCTCATGTCTTAGAAGCAAATTTATGTTTGGCGAGTATGTTGCAGAAGAGAGCTGAGGTCTTCCCCCTACGATTTTTTTCGTTCATTACAACACAACAAGGATGACTTGGTTGCAGTTAGCCCAGGACCGGGATAGTTGGGGATCTGTGGGAGAGGTCTTTTCCCTACAGTGGGAGTGGCCAGGCTTCTGCTGCTGCTGCTGCTGCTGCTACTACTGATGATGATGATGGCGGTGATGGGGATCACGGCACAACCCCATGACCCTACACTTGCAAACTCACCTAAGTATAGATGAGCCAAATCGGAATTTTTCATAACGCAAAGCATGACCGAATAATTTCAAGGTCTTTAAGCAGGATATAAACAATCACCGAATAAAATATTAGCTTTTGACAGAAAAAAACAAACCCCGAGACCAATTTACGACGAATCAATGCTTGTGTAGTACGCCTAATGAGCCCTTCCCATAAAATAATCACTATGGATAACTCCAAACGAGACAACAATTATTTTATCAAACTTTACCCACAAATAATATAACAGTGCCCCGACATTAAATTATGCATAAACTGGAAAAAATTACGGAACTGTACTTAGCATCAATACACCCGTTGCTACCAAAAAGGCACAGGCAGTCCCTTTAGTTCACGTTTTTCACCTCACCCTTTGTATTTATAGCTCTGAACAATAGTAGCGTTAATTTTTCGACACAGTAAAACCCGATTTGCAATTATTTCGACCTGTAGATTAGAGGACCCAAAGTCAAATGTTTCACGGTTTTCAAGGTAAACACTACACTCTCTCCCTTTACCATTGTTTTGAGAAAAATAAAGGCGGTGTAAACTCTTCGCGCTCCCACGATCTATTTCTCAAAACCAGAAAAGACTATGACTCGGTAAACATGTTTTTCGGTGAAGCGTTCACCGCTGAAAGCTTTTAGCGCTGAAGCGAGAAAAGCGTTCACCGCAAAAGTAATTTTGGACGGAAATGTTACCGATATCGCACAAGTGGGAACAGAAGTGACCCTCCATAAAACTGCTTCATGCGACAACAAAACCGAATGAGGTCATGTAACATTTATTTTACTGCGGTACAGTATATTTTCGCACACGACAAATACTACGAAAAAGGTTATGGGCATCACGGCATAAATGTGGAAAACTGAACAATTTGTGAAGTAAACCTCAAACGAGATGCGTTTGTCTCTTTCGGTCACCCACATTTTGTTGTCCCTCTATCTGGGGTACGTTTTAGCTGGGTTCAGAGATGCCCCCAATTTTTACAGGAGATACGATCTTAAAAAGGTGAATATTGCGTATCACACGAGTACAATTTCTTTCTATTTTAGGGAGTAGTTTTTTGTGCTTAGGTATTTTACCCTATCAGTGATATTATATTCAACAGTATGTGTAGTTTGTTTCAAATATATAAGCATTTCAACATACATTGTGAATTTTTAAGTTTTAGTACCATGTAAACGATTATCTTAAAAAAAAACGTGTTTTCTACAGGGGGATCATAGCTCCACTGGAGCTGTATGGGCACTAGTTTTTTGCAAGGTATAATTGTCATGTGTCCATTCTCTTTCAACGCTTTTTCACGCTGACAAAATTGGTGTACACGTTTGAAGTGCGCATTCTATTGATAAAACGTAGCGTAAAATAGCTTAACAAATTCAAAGCAATATTCTTCGTTTTGGGAAAGTTTATCACAAAATCCGCAGCTTTCAGAAAGGACAGTTTTGCTTTTCACAACCAGCTCATAGCAGGAGAGAGAGAGAGAGAGAGGGAGAAATCAACACAAGAGGAAAAAAGAGGTCTCACGGCTGAAGTACCACTTCTCTGCATTCATAATATTACTCGTATATGTATGAGCACTGCATGTTCAGCATACTGCGCGGTTGCGCATTCCTTTACCTAGGCTGCCCTCTTATGAAAGTTAGGTTACTACGAAGGACGCTCATTTTTTTTATTCCCGAGCATCGTCCGACCTGTATATCTTCTCATGCTTTGTGATCCAAGCTCAGCGTTCTTTTAAATGCTAAATATCAGCCGCAATTTCGCCTTCTTACGCCATCATATGGAGTGGGCAGTGCTCATAGACATCTTTGCTGCCAATAAATTATAGCTTGAGGTTGAGAACTTTTGCTTGAAATGAAGCTAGGCTATTGCTCGTTACTTGCGAGTGCATTGTATTTTATTCCGCCATACTTTAACTGAACTATCTGCCTTCGAAGTCTAGTCAATACTGGCGATTCACTACTAAGGTCATAGGTATTTTTTGTCGGTGGCATTCAATTGACTAGACCTAAGGAGACGCTTTAGGCCAACCTGTTTACCCTTCATTTTTAATTTACTGGGTTTCTGTGGACTAATGGGGTTTCAAATTGCATGTTCTGCCAGTGTTATCCATGCACTCGTCAACATCCAGTGGGGACATCCTGGGCCGGTATTATTATTGTGATGGGTTGGCGCTTTTGGAGTTTTTCGTTTTTCATCACCGTTGCGTAGTAACAAGAAACCGCATAGAAGGTGGAAAATGGATATCTTTGGGTATGTGACACGCTTAACTGCCCCTAGGAGATTTTAAAAATTTAGAAGCTTTTCAGCCTGTATACTTTTTATTATAAACGCTTGGTCGGAACGCGGTATGGCAATGGAGTCTTTTTTCAAACCAACAACGTTCATGCACATAACCTGTCAACATCAACATCTGCCTCGTTGTGTCCACTGCAAGAGGAAAGCCTCTCCGAAGGATCTCTAACCACGCCATTGAAGGGCAAGTTCAGTCCATGTTTTTCTGTTCTCATAACTAGTAGGTGGGTCTAAAATAAATCATTATACTTCTCATAAACGACATTCATCTTCTCGTATTCGGATGACGAACCCAGCTCTTGTTCTGAAGAGGGATACTGTTGCGACCGGCTTCTTAGAAACACCAGTAACCATTACACTATCGCGGGACACCCCAGTTGCTTTGTTCAGGAAGTGCATTTTACTGTTTTTGCATTGAAATACTGCGGCAGCGCTGCGCTAAGTAACACATCCCTATTCCTTTATTTTCAGTTTATGAAAAACGGCTCCCAGTTGTGGACATTTTACAGCACAAATCCCAACGCATCCAGAATTTCGTGTATTTATGACAATGTCACACATGTGTCTGAAGATTTTATCAATTTTACACGGAGCCACTGGTTGTATTTCAGAGTGTAAGCGGAGCCTGTTCTGGTACAACAGTATAAGCTTTTGCTGATAGGTTGAATTTTTCTGAATTGCTTCCGCTATATAGATAGTAATAATATGCACTAAAAGTTGTGATTGTATTCCCTCGAAAATGAATTCAAGGCCTCTTTCCCTCTGGGATTTTTGGGGCCACACTTGTTTTTGTGGTTCCAAAAAAAGACGAAAAGCAGAGTCTTGGCTTATATTTGACTAATGTAAGAACACTCCAAAAGCAGCACCGTAATTATTTGCGCATTTCAGCGTTCATTTCCAATGCGGCTGTACAGAGCTGCATATTATGTTCAGTAAAACCCGTTAAAGAAAAGTAAACAACAGCTTCCTGAAATTTTAACAATGGAGTGTTGCTCTTTCCACTGTATTTACGACTTTAAATTTGTTTTATTTTGTTTGTTTTCTCACTGAGCAGAAGGCCTAAACTTATCATACAATTTTTATTGCGATTTTATTGAGTAAGAGACGCTCACCGAGGCCGATATTTGACAGACCAATATTTTTTGTTGTTGAGATAACATTGTAGCAACATACAGCGGACCTGATGATTGTAAGCTGCATGCAACACAAAAACTATGCAACCTATTTTTTTTGTCATGTTCCTCATGAATTCCACCCGGTTACCCACCGAAGTAGCGCAGTCACACGTAGTATTGCTTTAATTTTTTAATACTCTCGGATTTAGTGCTGTTGCACTTTTTTATGCTGTAATCTAGTTATCCTAGAATACTGTAAATGTGTTGTTTTGATGCAGTGATATCGCTACAGAGAAGTGAGGTCTTCAGCAGGTATTTTGTTCCCTGTTCTTGCAGCAATAAAGAGGCGCCGCAAATCACGTCATTGCATTTTTTAACAATTCGTATTAAAGTTAAGTCGGTAAGGATTGTAATGCTTGCAATTCTGGTATTTTGTATATTACGTTTGTGCGTTGGTTTCCCCTAATGAATGCTTTATTTGTAACACCCGCTTCTCTACCTAAAGATGACATAATCTATACACTGTCGGCGGAATATAAGTTGTTCACAGTAACTTTTTGCCGCAAAAGATTTGGTACAGATCTATATCTTTCGGGATTTTTTTCTGAACATCAGCATATAAGACTTGTGTAGCAAGGAATGAAATTTATTGCTAATTTTCATCAGAGTCCTACCGCTGAACGTTTTGATGCAATTCTTCAGGAACAGCATAATTTATTTGCTCGTTGCGAAGTGGTTCCTGTACACTTGTTGATTATATTGATCCGTAGGTTAATTCCAACTTTGAAAGCTTTAATTGTTTCGAGTGTTGAACGTTGGGCTCTGCTTTTTATGCACACAATGAAGTCTTTCAAGGAGAACGGCAGTAAAGTTTAGCATATTTATATGTAGCATACATTCCTCCTCTAGGCAGTGAAACTCAAGTTGAAAAATAAAATTTACCATCTCTCGTAGAACTCGCAGACGTGTAACTGGAGCTGAAAAAGTATTTTTCAGGAGATATTGTAATGAAAAAAAATGCAACACATGCACAAAATAGTACGCCGTATAGCAATAAACAGTTGGAATATAAATGCTGTCATAAGTGGCCTTCCGATATTTTTGCCCACTAGGTCCCTGGTAATTAGGGTGCTTAGAAAAAAGAGATATCAGGATGTAGCTGTTCCAAAGATGAGCGCGTGGTTGCGTATTGAAAAACCTCTTAAAGCATTAAACAAGCTTTAAAAGAAACAAGGCCGTAAAAGGGCATATGAGATGAACCCAAGAAGCAAAATGCAAAAAAAAAAACCACACAAGAAGTGAACAGGGAAGCCTCCTTTTGACACTGATAATGCCTACTTTTTCCAAATAAAACGATATATATATAGTACAACCTCGTTATAACGAAGATAAAGGGGGAGTCGTAATTACTTTGTTATAAACGTTAGTTCGTTATATACAATGTCTATAGTATCTACCGCTAATTAACAAAGAAAAGGTATACTCACCCCCGAACCTCACAGCAGCCGCCACGAGAGAAAAACGACCATGGCGTGGAGAACAACCAGCGAAAAAAAATTAATAATAGCAAGAATCACAATGTTATTCGCGCGAAATGGCTCATCACTGATCGAAACAGCACATCAGCCATTGCGGCTCACTTTGCAGAAAAGAAATGCTTGATGGATTGCTGCCGCGTCTTCTTCAGACGAATGATAGCTTTTTGAGCTGCAGCCACTATTTCGATTCCGTCCTCGCCGTCACCATGCGCACCAAAGAAGCGGTGCAGCAGGTCCGCCGCATCCAGCGATTGTGCGGACGTCGGTACGTCGGACACGCCGACATTAGGCTCCGGGCTGTCGTCGCAGTCCTCATCAGGCACCCCGGTCACCTTACGTACAATTTCCTCCTCTGTTCGCTCCTCCATCATTACCGCGTCAGCATCGGCACTGACGTACGTGTAGAAGGTGTCGCAGTCGGGGATGACACCGGCGTGAAGAAGAGCGTCCCACGACGCCAGGGATTGGTCGCCTGCGGCACCCTAATTGACGGCAGCATCTAGATCGTCGCTGTAATCACTGCTTACGCCAAATGAGGCGTGCCGGAAGCAATTGGCTATCGTGCTGGCCGAAACATCCATCCAGGCAACCTGCAGCATGTCGACCGCAATGTACAGGTCGATCGTCGTCCCGCGCTCCATGCGCATGTTCACGAGAATTCTGTCAATCACACGCTTGTGGTACCCCGACTTGAAGCTCACTATAACCCCTTGGTCCAGGGGTTGCACAACAGCCGTGCAGTTTGGGGGCAGGAAACATAACTCGATGTTCCGGAGCCCAGTGACAGTGTGATGGGCCGCGCAGTTGTCTAGGATGAGGCATACCTTCCGGTTCTGGTGCCGAGCCGCTCGTCCGATTCCCGCAGCCACTGTGCGAAAATGTCCCTCGTCATCCATGCTTTCCGGTTGTAAACATAACTAACTTGCAACTTCCTTGTCCCTTTGAAGCATCTTGGCGACGCACTTTTGCCGATCACGAGGGCTGGCCACTTTTCCGAGCTGTCCATGTTTGCGCAGAGCAACACGGTCAAGCCGACCTTGCTCTGCTTACCCCCCTGGCACCGTTCACCCTTTAGAGCCAAGGTTTTTTGCGGCAACATTTGGTACAAAAGGGCGGTTTAATCCGCGTTGAATACATCTTTCGGTCTGTGCTTTTCCAGCAGCTGTCCAGTGTATTTCTCTACCCACGCCACAGCAGCTTCACGGCCGACAGATTGAGCTTCACCGCTGACGGTCCTGCCGACAATGTCGGGGCGCTCCTTGAAACGCTCCAGCCAGCCGGCACCTGCCACAAAATCGTCGTTTCCCATGATGCATGCAGTCTCTCCACTTCCTCTGCAAAAGGGCCCTACTCACAGGAATTCCGCTTGCTCTCACTTCCAAAAACCATTTAAACACAGCCTCCTCTACCGCTTCGAAGGCTGGGGCTCGGAGCTTCTTCCTGTCACCTTTGACGCCTCCTGCGACAGCACCGGCGACAAATTCCTTGCTGCTCAAAATTGTGGACAGCGTGCTGAACGCTCCGCCGAAATCTTCGGCCACTTTTTTAATCTTCGCGCCCGACTCGACGGCGTCAAGCATGGCCGCGTTCTGCTCGATTGATATTGTTTTTTTGCTTCCGTTTGCCGTTGCCGTCATATATCTTCTTTATGCTCACACGGGCGATGAGATTGAAAAGCTGAAACTCGAATGATCGCAGGCAACGCCAAAAGCCGCGGTCGGCGCAGCGCCCCAAACATGCCCGGACGCGGAAGAGCGGGCGGGTCCACGAGTTCCACACGGAGGGGGAGGCCGGCAGACGCGCCGACCAGCGCCCGTTAGCGCGTGTTGCCAGGCGGCTCGTTGCCATTTTTGCGCGCGGGAGTTGGCGGCGGCCCTGCGAGCGGGAGTTTTCATTTACCTCGTCTGTAATGAGATGTTAACCGTCGTGCGCTTTAAGACATTGACCTGTCCGTCGCAAAGGGGTCAGTAAGTGCTCGTTTTGGGGAAAAAATGGTTCGTTATACCCATTGCAAGGACATTTTAGCTTCGTTAAAACGAGGTTTTACAAATATATATATATATATATATATATATATATATATATATATATATATATATATATATATATATATATATATATATATATATATATATATATATATATATATATATAGATATATATATATATATATATATATATATATATATACTATATATATATACTATATATATATATATATATTTATATATATATATATATATATATATATAGTGGAAGCTGGCAAGTGGAAAGCGGAGAAGGATGAACTCATGGGGACAGGTTGGACCTGCAGTTGCGGCAATATATATATATATATATATAAATATAACGTGAAAGTACAATGTCGGACATACTAGCAAACCACAAACACAGATGTTTACTTGCCTTCAGCCTTTCATCGGGAGCTTTAGAGATTTTGATAATATTGCGCATGCGCTGATAGAGACATTGATCATGTTCCTTATATACGTTCACGGCTAACAGAGCGACAGAAACATGTTTTCAAAAGGAAATGTATGAAAATAATCTGGCTGTGCTCGTGGGGCGAGAAGAGCGCGAAGAAAAAGGTACGAAGAGGAGATTCAGAAATAGAAATTTTCTATTTCGTGACAAACCAGCAACTAAACGAGAAGTAGGTGGCCAACACTTTTGGGCGCCACGGGCAGATATAAAAGAAATGCTTTGTCAGCTCTGAAGAATCTGGGGGAATCGAAAAAAATAAAGAAAATTGATGCACACAAACACGTAATGTACCGCAAAAGTGTCAGCAGACACTTACAGGTAAAACGGAAGCTTTTTATTTGCTGTTTGCGTGTACGTGAGATCGTGGAAGAAATCATCGTAGTTTACAATCTAAAAAAGGGCATTGTAGGAAAGTCAGTGGTGAGTAAGGAAATGAGGAACAGAGGAGGGAGGCACTGCAGTTCAACAAATAGAAGTCAGCAAAGAAAAACATTGGCCAGCTTATATTTGTAGTGCTGTCGAACCTAGTTATAACGAAAACTTGCGTTGCCACTGGGAAACTACATCCTGAAGTGCTGTGAAAAATCTCTAAGCAAAGATCAGATACTTCTTCAAATAAAAAGGAATACAAGTCCGTTTTGCACAACAAACTTTGTTCTGTTGTTATTTCAAGTTGACGTGCTCCGATTCATTTAGTTTGAAATGCCAACACCACTGGCATTACCTTGTTTATAGCAGGTTTTAATCTTTAAATATAGCGTTTCAGTATCGATGGTACTCGCGTGAGCCAGATTGACGAGGTTTGCAGGCCGATGTGACCTCTATGTTAGAACTACTATCGCATATAACAAACTAAATTATGTTCGAGATATTACTTCTCTCTAGGAAGGTTCGACTGTACCTAGAAAATAATTAAAAGCAACTGGAACAGAAGAAAACACAGCAACAAAAAGCTATATGCTAAACAAACAGTTTTAAACAAATGGTCGAACTTAGACTTTTGTCCAAAAAACATCGCATTTTAGTCGGATTTCGCCAATAAACTCAGCATAAGTGGGGGCAGCCCTCCAATCAGCTGCTGGGGCTAAACAGACTTGAATATATTTTCGATGATAGAGAGCTTGCGGGAATCCCAATGATGACGTATGATTATTAAACGCCGGAAAAAAAATTGCAAATTTGAACAACGTACCTTTAAATATGCCGCCTACTTGATTCCAAAAATAAGCCCTTTTGTGCTTCGTAACTTTTTTGATGCAAAGCGACGCTCGCTTCAACCTATGAGTGAGTCAAGACTCCCCAATCGCGCGGTCATGCTCGGTTTTAAAGCTGTTTTCCAACATTGCGTTTTGTGGTTTTAAGAAGTTCATATGCATCACAGTAGCTTTTCACATATACTGACAACGGGCAATCAGAACAGCTTTCTGCATGAGAGCACTGGCTATTGAGACACTTGAAAAAGAGTTTTGCCTTTGGCCGATATTTTGTTGAATATAACTGGTGCGTGGTGAAGGTTACGGCGTTAGCGGCGCACAGTTAGAGTTACCATTTATATTTATCCAGTAGTATCAAGTCCTGCTCTGAGAGCGCTGCGTAGCGGTCATTTGCGGAATAAATTATGAAGCTATTTTTTACAGGTCGTGTTGAGAGTGGTTTGCGGTCGGCTGAAAAGAAAGGCCGTAACAAATTTGCCGGACTCCAATTACATCGGTAGACATCACGTGCTTTTTCCGAAAATACGTTTCTTTGGCCTTCACATTGAATAGAGATTTTGCGATATTTCCTTAGTACGGCAAACATTCTTGGAGCGGAGGCTGAAAGGTCTGAGGGATGTTAATTCACGCAATTAGGTTGGTGAGCTTTCTTTTTAAAGATTTCTGTTTGTTTAGGTGGTTAGCTATCCCAATTGTTTCTTCAATAACTTGTTCGGGTTACATGCTATTGAAGAGGCTGTACATAGGTTTCCGGAAATCTGAGTTTAAACTTTCTTATTTTTGTAAACATTCTGCTAAACTAAAACGATGTGCCTGTCAACACAGTATGGGTGTCATGCAACTGTGTGACATGCCTACTTCTAATTCAGAAGTAATGCTCCGTACCTGCAACTGTTCTATGGAATTGAGTTTGAGCCCAGCACTGCGAAGCAATGACATTTGTACGGTTAACGTTAGCCAAACTGTGGAAGGTGTATCATCATCAACAGCCTACTACGTCCAATGCACGACAAAGCCCTCTCCCATCTACCTCCAAACAAATCCTGTCCAATGGCGTCCCATTCTTTTCTCTGGGTCCGAGTTTTCTTAGTTCTCTCTGTTGAGTTATTGTCCTTCCCCTTGTTTTACACCGTCTCCTGCTATAAACTCTGGTACCCTGGTGGACCAGCGCTTGTTATTTCGTCTACCGGCATGACCAGCCGAAATTCCTTTCTTTTTTCTATTAACAATGCTGTCCTCTACTAGAGTTTTTATCCTCCCGGAAGCCTGTTTCCTATTCCTTATCGCTGCGCGTAGAAATGTAGTCCCATGGCCCGGTGAGCAGATCTAACTTTCCTTTGCGAAGGTTTATCAAAGCGCAAGTTTGCACTCCTTATGGGTCCACCGGAAGGACGCGTTGGTTACATATTCTGCATTTCAGTGATTGATGTAGCATGCATTTCATTATTTGGGACTACTTGCCAAGTGCGCCCCACCCCATTCAAGTTCTGCAACGGTTTATTTGTCGTGCTTAGAGCCAGCCTGGAAACGTCTCCGAGTGGGTTTTAGTCCTAACTCGTTCTAGCGTTTCGTTAAATATTGATACGTTGCTTTAAATAGAAGATGGACACCATGGATGACAATGATACGATCGATTTAGAACAGATGACCCATTACAGCATTAATAAGAAAACCAGGGCAGAGCGTCTTCGGAGGGTTAACACACCACACACCATTCAGCTTCTAATTGTGAATCGCTGATGTCATAGCCGTAGGCCCCACAGCCCCTTGTTCACCTTTTTGTGACAATATTATGAATGCAACGCACATGGTATGTATATTCATCAATTGTTTGTGATTGATTGTTTCTTTTACCCCCAAAATCATGGTATCGGTTGTAGTTTATCAAGACGTCTGGCCAGGTCTGGCGCAGTCTCATCTTGCAAGATGACGTCGTCTGCAAACCTGAAATGGCTCAAGTATTTTTCAGTTATCTGTCATACTGTTTTCTCAGTCAAGCTTCCCGAAACCCATTTGAAAACAAACTGTGAACGGTTTTGGCGACATGAAACAGTCTCTTTGATCTCCCTTTCGGTCCCGGAATTGTTCGCGTTGCATATGCAGCAGTATACTTGTAGTCTAGAATTGATAAGTCGATCTTCTCTGTTCCTGGTGTTTCATTGATTTCAGCACTGCTTCGGTGCTTACTGAACAACAACGTTTTTTCGTTTTATCTAAAACCCCGGAAAGGTGGTCGTTAGACTCTGCGCAGTGTTCTAACATGTGATTGTCGGCACGGACGTCATCCATTGGGTAATTGTTTCTAGACCCAGCTTACCTCGCGTGTCGTTGGCCTTCTGGCATATCAAATCTGCAGGTAATTATTAATTTGGTAAAAAGCCTATATATAATTGAGAGTAAGCTGCTGGATCTGCTATTCAGGAGATCTCTGGTGTCCCCTTCCTTCTGAATAACAAATAGGTATGTCGGCCCTTTTTTTAGGCTATGGGCACTTTTTATTGTCCTTCTGCATTCTGAAACCAGTGCAGCAAGGTTTTCCAGCAGTATATATCTAGTATCCCTAAAAATCTGCGGTTAGAAGATTCTGTTCCTTTTATCCCCTAAAAATGCTTTACCCCTTCGTCGTTTGTTATTATTGCGAAATCAAGAGCAAAGTTTACACGCTGAGTAATCTCCCCTGGTCATAGGTCGCTGGCGTATAGCCTGCTGAAAATTGCTCAGCTACATTTATTACCTCGTCCACGTTGTCCGCAACATTACCCTGCCCATCTCTGACTGCGTAACTTGTTCTTTTCCGAGCGCTAGCTTTTTTATGTGCTTTTAAGTTTCCCCCTCATTCCAGCATTTCTGACATCACTGCTATTATGTACGACCCTGGTGTTACTTGTTCTAAACAATTTTGATAGCTCTGCTAATTCAATGAAAAAAGTACATGTGACCCAACTCAGCGAAACAATTTTTTTTGCATGAGTCAGCCGCCATTTCTGGATTGCCGAGAACTTTCGCCGTCAGTTTGTGAACACGAAGTACTATTTAAATAAATTGACTGTGATGAATGTAACACTATTTAGTTGCCCGATCATTTGGTACTTTGTTTTTTGTTCAGTTTGAATGCAGTAGTTGCGCGGACTGCTTTCATAAATGTATTTCCACTCGTTTATATTAGGCCCTACGCGCCATGAAAGCATTTAGGATAGATAAAAAAGCATATACCCATACCAACGGCAATGTATTACAGAATATTTATGCAAGATCGCTCGAAAACAAAGCAATACAGGAAAATGTTCTGCGCTGAACCGTAAAAAAACGCTAGCAATGGGGGCTCAAATCTGACATGGTCCAAATTATTTGGGTGGTTCTCATGCACGCAAGACATAACCGTAAAGGATGCGCCGGAGGGAATATCTCCAGTTGAATAGCTCGACAATGGTATCTATATCATGCGCCTATCTCAACACAAGGGAGGTTTTGTTATTTTCTTCCACCAAGAAAAGGGCCCTGGCGGTAGGAATAGAACCCACGTGGTTATGTTAACCGCCACAACGTCATAGCTACGCATTTCATACGGTGTGTGCAAACATGAAATGCTACAACCTCGCACTTATTCGCCATCTGATGTATCCAAACGGTATCTTCTCATTCGGTGCTGCTGGTTATTTTCATTAACGAACAGTTAACGGGGGTGGTTAATAAAATAGTAGGACGAAAACACCGCTCAAAATTGATTTCTTGCTACCGACATATAAAAAGATTTCTCATCTTGCCCAAATATGAATTCTAATTTCAGGTACACCACAAAAAAATTCTACGGCAAAATTTGGGAGACCGCGAAAGAAGTTCGGAGTTCTATGGTTGTTTATGATGCAGGTCAGTGGTATACACTTATTTTTTTAACCTATGACGTTTTGTTTTTACGACATTGCTTGTTCGGTACACTATTTAAACAAACACAATATAGGAGTTCTCACAAAACCAATTGCTTCAAACAATGTGCAAACGATAGCATCTGCTTCAGTCGGTGAAATGCGAGCCGTCGTTAGAGGTAAAGTTTAAATGGGGAGTGTTAGGAGGTTCCTGACGATAAATACCAAGGAAGGAACTGGTGGGGGTGCTCCGCAGCCGCTGATCAAGTGGTGGCAAACTATGACGCTAAATTTTAAAGCAAGTGCTGCGGCACGTCAACAGCTGCTGCGACTAGGTGTTTGTTTAAACCACATTCGAAAGGTCTCCGCATAACCAGCAAGTGTTTCTTCTACAACGTTTTAGCGTCACTTATTGCTCATTACTATTGACATCCTAACCACAGTATAAACCAAGGTGTAGGCTTGGGAGAATACTAAACAAGAAGCGCGAACAAAAAGCATTCCTGGCTATCAATGCCGAAAAGTACAGTTTTTGTATTTTTTTCTAACTGCATTGTAGTAAGCAATAAGAACTTGTGGAATGTCATTATTTTTTTTGCTAAAACCAGAAAAATATTCCATCCACGACCAACTCTTTTTTACTATCTATACGATCTACAAATTTGTATGAAATCAGTTGTTATCATTCCGCATCAATAAAATTAATATGCATACTTCAAATACAACAATAATTTTTGGGAATTCACACGAACGCTTATGTGAGCAATCGGAGGTAGAAAATAGCAAGTTAAAAATATTTTTTGCGCATATTCTTATTGCCCATTGGTTCTTGTATGCAAATAAGAATGTAAGTAGAAACTGTTTTGCACTACTTTAAAAATTTCATTGGTGCAAGTTTGCCTGTCCGCAAGGTTCGTCACCAGAAACGCTCCAGTGATTGAGTGAAAAAGAGTTCAGGCACAAGATTATAGTTATTAAGCAAGCTGACCTGTGTTGTAATGTTTATTCAGATGCTTCACCAAAGGATTCTAAAAAATTTCAATAAAGAAGCTCCATTTTGTTGTGGCCAATATGTTCGGCATGAAAATACCCGTGCTAAGAGACATGTGTCGTAACTTCGGCCTCAATCTTTTTAATAACGTTCTGCTCTTTCTTTGTGACAAATATAATTCATGGTCCCTTCTCAAAACCTAAAATAGCGTGAAGATATTAAATTGCAAAATTTGAAAGAAATATGTTGCGCCTAAAACCAGATAATCTCACTCGTCACAATTATAAATCCAGCATCTCGCATTAGATTAGCAAAAAGTCTTACGCAACAGTAAAATAACTTAGCGAAGTATCTACAAAACAATATTTGTTCCAGCGTGTGTTCTACTTTAACGAAGCAACTGTACACCTCAAAATATCCCTGACTTTTTTGTAAACACCCCGATATACAGTAAATGCATCTATCCACACAAGATAGTATCAATAGGCATTGGGCATAAGAAGGGACATAGTTGGTTTTTTGTAGTAACTGTTTTAGCTAATTCATCGTTAAAAACATGTTTCTCGGCTTATGCTTTAGAGACATACAATTGCGAATTATATGTATGCGATGTGTTCCGAGTCTGTACTCCATATTCTAGGATCACGATTTTCTTATTAAGGTAGCGATGTGTATCATTCAGTACGCATACGGTAAAACAAACAATTTGAAATACGGGCAGAATAAAACGTAATAAACTGCACTGTGCAGAAAATATTTATTCTTAGTATTAGTTTTCGAACATATGTGAACTACATTTTTTTTTTAATAAAGAACCAACACTTTGCATCCGGAAATCGCGGCCTATAAGAAGGTCGACCTCATTTAAATAGAAAACTACGAAAATGAAACGCAATAACCCCAGAACGATAAATAAAACGTTTCTGCAAAACAAAACGTACAAAAATAAAGCGCAAAACCACCGATGGACCAAAAAGAAATCTTTACATCACGCTCCGCTTTACCTGAACCAAGCTTATTGATATGTGTTATTTTACATCTTTCTTCTGCGAATAGCGGGAACGCCTGCGTTTTTTAATGGCTACCAAATTTTTCGCTGACCGAATCACGCGCGGCCTACTCCAGCCCAGCGGGAAGGTAAACTGCCCGACAAAGTCAAGCAACCGCCCTCACCACGTGGCGTGATAGGAGTGCAAAGACAGAATGCCTCCCATTGTGGCTCCATATAGCCAAGAACTTGTACGCCCACGCGCGCGCCAGTTGCAAACAGCTATCTTTAGGAATCAATCTCTGCACTTTAACAGGAGCAAAACCAAAGTTTTATTCGTGGTCAAGCCACCGGAATGGGTACTTGCCGAAATTTTAGATGCATTATCTTCATCATTCATGTTAGAGCTCGTGGAAAAGATTGCCCTGTCCGCAAGGCATTTCGGTGAGCCACAAGTAAGCAAATACAAGCTTCGCTTAAGTATAAATTGTGTGTACTACGTGAGTTTCCTTTGCCATTTTGTCCAAATATATCTGTAGATTACTGCTTTTTTTGGTAAGAATACTTTTTTAGAAGTCATTTCTTACGAAAGACAGCAAATTGACGCAAATAGAGAATAGACGTTTTTGCCAAACACACATTTCAATTTGCGACACCTTTGTATTGGAGGTTTCGGCACAAGAAATATGCCTTTGCGACCATTATTGGCTGAGGTTCGTTTTTGATGCTTCTTGTATATTTCCTTGGTTTGGACACTCATGAACACTTTTCTTCATCAAACAGCCACAGGAAAAGAGCAAACTCTTGAGAAGCTCTATTATGCCAATGAAGACAACACCTGTGGAGTATTTACTGTGACTCGTTCTGAAAGTAAGGATTCAACTTCTTTTTTCCTACACTTTTGAATGGGAGAGAACTTGTACATTAAAATTCTTGCTTGCTCCAGAACTGCACCATAATCCCATTTTAAAGTAGGAATATATAAGGAGGCACCTTTAAGAAAAATAAAACTTAACTGTAATACTTTGCACTGAGAAATTTGGGTCTAATATATCGTTTGTATTAAATGCACACGGCCAGCCGAAGTGGTCGCCTAAACGCATAAATGTGAAAGTAAATTTAAATTGTTATCAAGTCCGAAACAATGCCACAACTGTTTTGCTTGCGTTTGATAAGAGAGAAGTGGCGAATTCGTATTTGACTCCAGTTACGTTCCTTGTTTTGATGTGCACTAAAACACTTTTCGAATGAATCTTTATAATTTGTGTATATTTCTCTTTCTAAATTGATGACCGTCCGACCAGAATTCTCATGTGAGCAGAGTCCTTGTATTTGCGAAGATAACACTTGATGCGGTCAATCCGCATCTTCTATGAAAAGATGGTACCATTCATGCTGCCCTCATTTCTTATTAAAAGTTGATTATCCAAAATTGCAAACTCTAAAGCAGACAGTGGTTTCATATAACGAGGCAGACTATATCTGAAACTATTATCATAGGGGACATAAAATTGGTCCCAGAGTGCAAGTAAAGATTGCGAAGTGTACGCTGGGTTTGTTTTGGTCCTTCAATAACAGTTAATTACATGGTTTTTCCGAGCAATCAACGAAAATTTTAGGGTTTATACGAGAATATGTTGGCGCCAGGTGATGGTGTGTCCACTTGGTTCTTCGAATTGAAGATAATAAAAAATGGTGAAAATGTAACATTGTGGTTTTTACCAGTCACCATATTTTTTTAATCAATGGCAGTTTGCTGGCAGGAAAAATAAGCAAAAGATCATTTCACTACTGCCATTGTAACGTGAATGCCGCTGTGGTAACGAGGCTCAAAGGTCAAGCCAGAACTTTGTGTACACCATACACAGTCTTGCTTCAATGAGTATTTCGACAACTGTTTTTTACATATCTGTTGCGAGGGCAGTGAATGGGTTTGTTCTTTTGTGTGTTGTATTTCCCTGCCAATTTTGTTTTAATATCTTTTTATGTGACTTTTTCAACAAACCAATGAAGTGCACACTTCATCTCTCACAAAATTCTAAAATTTTATCGAAGTGCTCTATTACAGCTGCATCTTCTGTAGCATTGGGTATGTGGGTTTGACGGCGAAAAATTGTAATTTCCTAATTGCAGGCTCGAGGCTTCGAGGTGAAAAAGTAACTGTAAAAAGGTTAAGGTTAGGCATATTCGTAATCGTAAGGTGGGGTCACACGCTTGTAACGGTCGCGATCTAGTGAGTGTGAGCCCGGCATTGCGCGCCAGAAAAACCAAAGCAGCAGTTCGGCAAGAGAGTCTAAAGACAGCTCGGAGAATGGCCTAAGGCGCGTGTGCCTACAAAACAATACTTGTGTATGCAGGCAGGTTAGGTGGATGCCCACGTGTAATACAAGACTTTTATGAGGTGGATGCACCGATGGGAACAATACGCATGGTGCTGCTAACTGGTAATGAGCGGAGTGGGCCTAAAGTGCTCTTTGATAATTAGTGAGTTCAACGCGTTTTGCAGAGTGGTGTCCAGAGACCTCGTCAACTGGTTACTTGCACGGCTACAGACATCAACCGAGACTACACGAGAAGATTACCAGCGGGCTCGTGATCATTTCATTGGAGCCATTAAAGCTTCACAGTGTTAAAGGGAACTAGAAGTATAAAGTTGTGCAAACGGGACCCAAAATATGAGGCAAACAAGAGGTCGAACTGTTTAGGGGTGCTGCGAACGTTACCCCTTCATTGTAGCGCAGCGGGTACAGTATTGGGTTTCTACGCGAAAGACTACGATTCAAATCCCGCCTGAGCCGATGCATTTTTTTCACGTAACACGTCAATAGCCATACAAAAGTGCCGAAATTGCACCGTATATTACGTATGTGCACTAAATCAATGGATTGGTGTAGGTTGTGCGCTTGTTTGTGGAAGGTCCAGCCATTTAAAACACCCAACACATAATAAACCCTGAAAAAAGCTGAAACGCTAAGAGAAACAAAGACAAATAGTCATACATCGGCCATGAACCGGCTGGAATTCCTTCTGCAGCTTCCTTGCCTACAGCAAACACGTACACAACCGAACACATATATTTGAGGCACCATCGGCGCAGCTGGGGCTACGCATTGGTTCTCATTTATTGCTATACAGCTAGAAACAAACTTTAAAGAGGATATGCAGCATGAAGAAAAGGTCCGGTCATAGACGAGGGCGTCCCAAGTAAGTTTTATCACCAGGAATGATATGCTTCAATTACCCTGTTTCCAAGCAATATCGTGGACTTGTGCTGGTATATCTAACGCGAATAAATCTGGAACAAAAAAATGAAGAAAGCAGTTATGCGAATTGTACATCATTGCTTTGAAGAACTCTCTGTATAGGATAATTTTGAAGTAAATATTCTGATTAAATTAAATAAAACAGGTCTTGTTAAGGCGCAACGTGTGGCTGTATTGTGCTTCAGCGCGATACAGCCTTGAACATGTAGTCTTGCAAGGAAGTATCTTGGCTAACGCAGAAGACATGTTCTCGGCAATAAGAAAAAAAACTAAAATGCACAATTATTGTTTCTGTAGCCAAATTATTTATTATCAGACGTTATTAAACCAGAATTTTCTAAACGAATAAAAAAGATTGCCCTAGCTGTACAGGGCAATGATGCATGTCTGCTTCGTCTGTGCCAAGCCATGCCCGCAAGCACCTGTATGTTCTGCTTTTATTTACCGCCTTTGCAACTTAACGATAATGCAAGAAGTAAGCTTAATTGTCACGGTCACTGTAAATAAAAGGAAATGTTGTTCTTGAGGGTTCGAATCACTGTGTACGTTGTATAAGTGACTCGGCGCCGTTATATCGATTATTTCTTTAGCACGCTTTCGCACGAATCGAGAATTTTGCTATGGTGAGGTCAGTGGTCCTGTGGTTAGAATCTAAATGTTTCTAATTTGAGAAGTTTACACTAGCCGTTTTGGTAAGTATAAAGACGCACCTAATCAGGCGCTAATGAAAACCGTGGCGATATCGTGTCGCGGAAACAGCGTCATCATTAAATTTTTTTTATTCAAATTTACACCGTGACTTTGATTTCAAAAGCGACGTGCATAAATTCAGCGTTGTTACACCTTTAAAAAGGGCATTATGTTTTGCTACACAACACTCGTTGCATGGCCAATCACGGCGCACGCAAGAATGTTCTGTTTGTGGCATTTTGTATAAATGGAAAGACAACAAAAAACCAATTCCTGATTTGCATATAGGCTAAGCTTTTTTATCTTTTTTCCGCAGTAAAATAAAAGGCACTGGCTATGTTACAGCTCTAAATATTTAACCAACCAAAAAAGAAAAAAAGACAGCCTCGGATATGAATTTTAACCAAGGTCTTTTGCTTCGGAGCCCAGTAGTTTATCCCTTGAGCCGCCATGGAATGGAAACGCTGGATGTGCTCCTAAACAGTTCGACACCTGTTTTGCCTTACTTTTATTACATGGGCCTATGTGCCATTTGAACCACTAAATCTTCTAGTTCACTCTAAAAGTGTGCTGTACGTTGGCTGATGAAGTGCACACGGAAACGGCTGAAACGTACAACCGAAATCTCAATAGCTTCCTTCGTATCAATGGCAGATCAACGGAATGCTTTACTTTGAATCATAACACTTGGTTTTTCTACTTCACATGGACAAATTATCTATCGAACGTTCAGAGGTACACCTAAAAGGCCACATTTTCTCGAAGTTTTACACTTCGGTTGCTTGGTTAAACCAAGCAAACGAAAATAGTTTTAGTGACGCTAACTACTCCTAGTTTCCTGAGCCACGCAACGTAGTGTACTAAATAACAAGGACCTCGTCATAATTTAGCCAAGCTTTGCTCCTTTTTAAAACAGGAGTTTTTTTCTGTATTGATTGTAACCAGTAAACATGCACACTTGCAATGTCA
This sequence comes from Haemaphysalis longicornis, assembly GCF_048455015.1. Taxonomy (NCBI): domain Eukaryota; kingdom Metazoa; phylum Arthropoda; class Arachnida; order Ixodida; family Ixodidae; genus Haemaphysalis; species Haemaphysalis longicornis. The sequence goes on along the minus strand of NW_027526407.1, from coordinate 10,757,757 downwards.
GCCAGGGAATATCTCAAGGCGAATTTTGCCATCGCGAGCACTTTACACTCGTGATCATAAAAAAACGCCGAAACGGGTGTTATGTTTTGTATCGGCGTGTTCACAGGTGTCTTATTTACTGCATCGTTTTATTACTTTATTTTGGTATTGCTGCTGTAAACTTTACATTTTGTAACGTATATTTGTAATTTTAAGGTCAAGGTGGTGGCAATTGGTGCGACCTACGAGTACGAAATGAAAACCTCTCCCGAACACCCCCAGACGACTGCTACGACGCATACGAAGATCCCATTTGCTACAAACCAAGACGAAGCTGGAACGTGTACATGTACACATGCAATCATGTCCCTTCTCGGCGGCAAAATCTGGGTAAATAAAAGATAAAGGCCTCGTTGGCAAAAGATCTTTTTAATTGTACACGTCGTTAAGAAAAGTGAAGGGCTCTATTGAAAAAAAAGCCTTATTTTGCAATGCAAGCATAAATGTGACATATCTATACAAAATATTGCCGCGAACCATACATTGGGTTTGTTTATTTGTGTTTTGCTTTTACCGCCCGGCTGCGCCGGTCTGCGTTATCTCTGCGCCAAGGGAAGCGCGTGTTCCATTCTTTCTTTCTGTGCCGCATGTGTTATCTGTTGTGATAGGGAGAGCATTCCGATCTAACGTGAACAGCCCAGAATAATCTTCTTGGATCTACTATGTTCTCGATGCGAATCGACGTTTCGAGAACCACGCGCGCCGAAAGATAAAAAGCCTGCAGTGCGGACGCCGGGGCATTCGATTCTGCGACGCTCGCTGACGCAAGTCACTTTGTTGACCGCTGCTTCGCCGCCTCTGTATTCTTTTGAGTTGTTAGGGGAGCACAAGTTTGCTCCAATAAACTTGTTTCTCCTGCAAGACAACTGCGTCGTCCTTGGCTTCGTAACATCTGGTGGAGGTGCTGGGTACGCACCCTTCATGCCCACTACAACCTCGAGAAGCCGCCAAGCCAGTCCAACAAGAGCCAGCCCCCGCCTGCAAGATTTACCACCGGAGTTCGGTTTGATGCCAGAAGGACCCAAGAGAAGGAACGCTGCAACCAACACCATGGTACAAGAAACAACGTCGCCAATCATGCTGCAGCAGCCCCGGGAACCGCCATCGTTCCGGGGAGCCCCCGCTGAAGACCCAGAGGAATGGTTGGAGAAGCTGGAGCGCGTGCGGATCTTCAACAGGTGGGACGATGAAGAAACCTTCCGGCATGTTTTCTTTTACTTGGAGGATGCAGCTCGAACTTGGTTTGAAAACCACGAGAGCGCCTTGACCGACTGGACGCAATTCAAAAGCGAGTTCCTTAAGACCTTTACGACCGTGGTGAGAAAAGAACGAGCTGCGATTTTACTGGAAACTCGAACGCAACACCCGAACGAAGGAGTCGTAATCTTCGTCGAGGAAATGAAGCGACTTTTTCGCCGTGCGGACCCAGGAATGACGGAGGAAAAGAAACTACGGTTTCTGATGCGAGGTGTGAAGCAAGAGCTCTTCGCGTGCCTTGTTCGCAACCCCCCCAAGACCGTGTCCGAATTCGCGTCTGAGGCCGCCGCGATGGAGAAGACGCTCGAAATCCGAACGAGGCAATACGACCGCCCAATCAATGCGCTGGTTTCGGAGACGATGGGTGCCAGCGCTATTAACTCCGACTCACTACGCGACACTATCCGCGCAGTGGTAAGGGAGGAGCTGCGGAAACTTTTCCCGATGACGACACCAGAACCTCAAGTCACTTCACTGACCGACGTGATCCGGGAAAAAGTACAGCAGGCTTTGGGAACTTCTGTGCCGTCCGAAGCACCCCGCGTGCCCGAGGCTATGACCTACTCTGCGGCTGTTCGTCGACCCCGCCCTGCCCCAACACGCCGTCAAGAGGCCCCGCCGTACCGCCGCCCACTGTCACCCGCCCGACCCCCGGTAGCCCGAAACCAGACGCCGAGGAAGACGGACGTATGGCGAACTCCCGATAATCGTCCTCTGTGCTACCACTGCGGAGAGGCCGACCACATCTACCGTCGCTGCCCATACAAGAGACTCGGACTGCGTGGTTTCTCCGTCGACGCACCTCGCCCTCTCCCTGGCCAACGACCACGTGAGATCGACGAGTATCTATCTGAAACCAGCCGTGGCCCATCCCGTTTCAACCGCTCGCCATCGCCCTACCCGTACCAATCGCCGAACCGCCGTAGCAATGCTGACTTCTCACGTGGAAGGTCCCCCAGCCCACGCGGGGGAAACTAAAAGCAGCAACTTCGGGAGGTAAAGTTGCACAACGGCGGAAAAATGAAAACCCTCCAACGACGCAGCGACTCGCTGAAGACCATCATTCACGACATGCCCTCATCCCTACGACCCGACCCAGCCTTAACGAGTCTCCTGAACACGACGACAGCTACACGGCGCGACGCGTACCCGACCTGACCGAGACGTCCGTTGAGAAGACGACGACAACGACGATGCACACTGCCCGACCGTCAACACGTACAAGCAGAGATACGACGCCCCGACGAACCCGAAACTCGAGGAAGACTGCTTCTGACGTCAAGGTGTCCATCGACGGCTTTGACGTAGTCGCCCTCGTAGACACGGGAGCTGACTATTCGGTAATGAGCGGACCCTTTGCGTCTAAACTGAAGAAAGTTATGACCAGATGGGACGGTCCGCACATACGCACAGCAGGAGGCCACCTCGTGACGCCAAGCGGAACGTGCACATCGCGCGTCACCATAGACGGCACAACGTACCCTGCGGCGTTCGTCATTCTGCCTAACTGCTCCCGCGACGTAATTCTTGGGATGGACTTTTTGATGGACAACGGGGCAATATTCGATCTGCAGACCAAGTCAATAACTTTTTCCCCCAATCACTCCATGACGCCGGAACCGAACCCCGAACGACGTGCTGCTGTAAGGATTGCCGATGATCATGTCACCCTGCCACCCCGCGCAAGCTTGATGGTCGCAGTCTACTGTGAAGATGCTGCTCCTGACGTCGACGCTATCGTAGACACTGATCAAAGGGTGCTTCTCGACCGTGGTGTGTCGGTCGCAAGAGGCATTGCGCGCTTCAAGGAACACCAATCCCACATTCTGGTTACTAATTTCACCGAGGAGTACCAGCATTTAAACAAGGGCGCGGCAATTGCATTCCTCGAAGAAGCGCAAGAAGCAAGTGACGTGATCGCGGTCGCCGACTTTGAACGCACACCCGTAGAAACCTTCAAGCTCCCGCAGCCCTTGCACGTGAATCCGGCGCTACCGCAAGAACAACGAAACAAATTATTGGCTTTGCTGCGTCGCTATAGCGAATGTTTTTCGTCGAGCGCAAAACTACGTCAGACCCCTCTAGCGAAGCACCGAATAATAACCGAAGATGGAGCCCGACCTACCCGACAGTCACCATACCGCGTCTCTTCACACGAACGGGAAGCCATCCGGACTCAAGTCGACGACATGCTCAGCGACGACATTATACAGCCTTCGAAAAGCCCCTGGGCTGCGCCCGTCGTACTCGTAAAGAAAAAAGACGGCACATTAAGGTTTTGTGTTGACTACCGGCGACTGAACAAAATCACGAAAAAGGACGTGTACCCCCTCCCCCGAATCGACGACGCCCTCGACCACCTCTGCCACGCGAAGTACTTCTCATCGATGGACCTGAAGACCGGCTACTGGCAAATTGAAGTGGACGAGAGAGACCGAGAGAAGACTGCATTTATAACCCCAGACGGCCTATACGAGTTCAAGGTGATGCCGTTTGGGCTGTGCACCGCACCAGCGACGTTTCAAAGAGTCATGGACACAGTGCTAGCTGGCCTTAAGTGGCACACCTGCCTCGTATACCTCGACGACGTAGTGGTATTCGCCCGGACTTTCGACGAACACCTTGCAAGGTTGGAGTCTGTACTCGAGGCAATTCGTACGTCGGGGTTGACGCTGAAGCCTGAAAAGTGCCGTTTCGCATACGAGGAACTCAAGTTCTTGGGCCACGTCGTCAACGCCGCGGGAGTCCTACCTGACCCGGCAAAAACTTCAGCTATCGCGAACTTCCCTAGGCCGAAAGACAAGAAGGGCGTGCGAAGATTTCTCGGGCTGTGCGCATACTACCGGCGCTTCGTCGCAAACTTCGCACGCATTGCAGAGCCACTCACGCGCTTGACGAAAGACAGCACCCCTTTCAGCTGGGAAAACGACCAAGAAAAAGCATTCTGCGAGCTGCAAAAACACCTGCAAAGCCCGCCCGTGCTCGCTCATTTCGACAAAAATGCCGAAACGGAAATGCACACGGACGCCAGTGATATAGGCTTGGGTGCCGTCCTTGTCCAAAAGCAAAGCGGCTGCGAAAGGGTAATCGCCTATGCCAGCCGTGGTCTGTCGAAGGAGGAGAAAAACTATTCTGCCTCTGAGAAAGAGTGCCTGGCTATTATATGGGCGATTTCAAAATTTCGCCCATACGTGTATGGAAGGCCATTCAAGGTTGTAACAGACCACCATGCGCTGTGTTGGCTCGCCAATTTGAAGGACCCCTCTGGCCGTCTTGGGCGGTGGAGCTTGCGCCTGCAGGAGTTCGACGTTACAGTCGTTTATAAATCCGGCAGGAAACACTCCGACGCCGACTGCCTGTCCCGCGCCCCCGTCGACCCACCACCACAAGACTCTGATGAAGACAGCGCGTTCTTCGGGATCGTGACGGAGAGCGACCTAGCCGCCCAGCAGCGTGCCGACCCCGACTTACGCGTCATAATCGAGTACCTCGAGGGATGCAACGTTGCCGTTCCTAGAACCTTCAAACGCAGCTTACCAGCATTCAGCCTGAGAAACTCCGTCCTCGTGAAGAAGAATTTCAGCCCCGGAACAAGAGCGAATTACCTTCTCGGCATCCCCGCGGACCTTCGTGACGAAATTTTGGAAGCGTGCCACGACGACCCGTCTTCCGGACATCTCGGCACAGCCCGCACTATTGGAAAAATCAAGGCGAGGTACTACTGGCCCGGCCTTACATCTGACGTCACCCACTACGTCCGGAGCTGCCGTGACTGCCAGCGACGAAAAACGCCGCCGACAAGACCCGCCGGACTTCTACAACCGATCGCCGTCCCATCGAGACCATTTCAACAGATTGGAATGGACCTTTTAGGCCCGTTCCCTACGTCACGATCACAGAACAGGTGGATTGTCGTAGCGACAGACTACATGACGCGCTACGCCGAGACCGCCGCTCTTCCGAGGGGGACTGCACAAGAAGTGGCAAAGTTCTTTATAAGCCAAGTGGTGCTGCGACATGGAGCCCCGGAAGTCCTAATCACAGACCGCGGAACGGCATTTACTGCGGAGCTGATGCAAGGAGTATTACGCTACAGCAACACGGATCACCGAAGAACGACGGCGTACCACCCCCAAACGAACGGACTAACAGAACGTCTGAACAAGACAATCGCAGATATGCTGTCAATGTACGTTGACGTTGAACACAAGACTTGGGACGAAGTGCTCCCGTATGTCACGTTTGCGTACAACACGGCTATCCAGGAGACGACGCAGCTGACGCCGTTCGAGCTTGTCTACGGTAGAAGGCCGACTACGATGCTCGACGCCATGCTTCCGCACGTAGAAGACGACGACCTCAACGCCGACGTCCACGGATATCTTCAACGTGCGGAAGAGGCCCGCCAGCTCGCTCGAGTTCGTATAACGGACCAGCAGCTGTTGGATGCGGGCCGCTACAACCTCCGACGCCGAGACGCCGAGTACCAACCAGGGGATCGTGTGTGGGTTTGGACTCCCATCCGACGACGCGGACTCAGTGAGAAGCTCCTGCGACGCTATTTCGGACCCTACCAGATTCTACGACGTGTTGGCCAACTTACCTACGAAGTGATCCCTGATGGTGACTCCGGCACATCACGACAACGCAGGCGGCCTGAAGTCGTCCACGTGGTTCGCCTAAAACCTTTTTACGGACGATGACGAACTTTTATTTTCATTTGTTCGGACTGTCGCTTATGTTAGCATCGGGTCGATGCACTCTTAGAGGGGGGGTAATGCCGCGAACCATACATTGGGTTTGTTTATTTGTGTTTAGCTTTTACCGCCCGGCTGCGCCGGTCTGCGTTATCTCTGCGCCAAGGAAAGCGCGTGTTCCATTCTTTCTTTCTGTGCCGCATGTGTTATCTGTTGTGATAGGGAGAGCATTCCGATCTAACGTGAACAGCCCAGAATAATCTTCTTGGATCTACTATGTTCTCGATGCGAATCGACGTTTCGAGAACCACGCGCGCCGAAAGATAAAAAGCCTGCAGTGCGGACGCCGGGGCATTCGATTCTGCGACGCTCGCTGACGCAAGTCACTTTGTTGACCGCTGCTTCGCCGCCTCTGTATTCTTTTGAGTTGTTAGGGGAGCACAAGTTTGCTCCAATAAACTTGTTTCTCCTGCAAGACAACTGCGTCGTCCTTGGCTTCGTGACAATATACAGAACCGCTTTATAAGATATATACAGAAATATAATCGCATTATCACGAATTGTCTACTTTGGGTGAAACGTTATCCGACAAATATTTAGCAGAATGTGGTCTTGTGAAGTAGACTTTGCTGAAAACTATTTTGAGAGATATATTCAACCTCTAGTTTTCTTGTGTAAAATTTGATGTACTAACAAGATCCCATGTTTTCATCGTAAGCTGCGGCTTGTAAACAGATAAAAAAAAAGAATTCAGATTTAGGTGTGGAGATGAATCTCTGATATATATATATATATATATATATATATATATATATAGAGAGAGAGAGAGAGAGAGAGAAAATGAGGGGCTCCGTGAAATAGGACAGAAAATAAGGGTTATATATATATATAGATATAGATATAGATATATATATACAAATATATGTATCAGACAAAAATAAGTGTTGGAGTCAAGAAAACCTCGGAATGCAAAGGGGAGGATGTGGTAGGTCATTGAAATGGGATCCGAACCTATCACTACCTGCAGATTACCGGTCTGTATATATACAAACATATATATATATATATATATATATATATATATATATATATATATATATATATATATATATATATATATATATATATATATATATATATATATATATATATATATATATATATATATATACATATATATATATATATATATATATATATATTATATATATATATATATATAAATATATATATATATATATATATAGCAGTGAATCGGCGATAACAACCCCCCAACCGCAACAGTAGCGCGGTTTATTTCGAGGATTACGCTAGAGATATGCCCTCTTTGAGAAATGGAATATCGGAGAAGTATATATATCTCGGAGGTGGAGAGCGGCACCCCAAATGTTTAACCAAACGCCACACAAAAGCGCACATAAAAAACATACAAACACGAAAGATTTGTACGTTGCTGTAGACATATTAAGGAACAAAAGACCATCAAAAACGTTGGAAAAGGGCATGATAAGGAAAATCATTGAAAACAAGTGAGAGTGGTAGCGATAATGGGGAATTGGTGAAATTTAAAAAAGGCCACTACAACCTAAAGGTGAGGGAAGTAAAAAACAAAACAAAAAAATAAAAACGTTTCACATGTCGGCATTAGTCCGTACTGTGCGTGCGAGCAGCGGCCCAAATTAGCCGACTTAAGCTTGTTTACGCTGATACGAAAGATCGTTTGCCTACACGGTGAAGAAGGCAACGAGGTGCTCTTTTGTACATTCTTATTTTGTAACAAGCAGCTAAAGCAAACATCTAAAGCGCATTATTGACTGGCGGGTAAAAACCTGCTTAGAAAGGCGGGACACAATTGTAAATACCAGCGCAACCACGTCGAGGGCCAATCTGGGGAACCAACTACCAGGATTTCTACAAAAATGACAACCTGTATTACTACAGGTTTTTTACTTGGTAATACATTCCTTGATATTGGGTCGAAGTATACCAACGGCTTTCTCCGCAGAAGATGCCTCGTAAAATTCCACAGCTTTTACCATACGAAGCTTCCGCTAGTAAGTCTACAAAATAAATTTTTGCTTTAAAAAGAGTTCAGGATTTGTGTTGATACCAATGCTACCAATGATACCAATTCGCTGGCACAATGTACTCTCGTGTTGACGGAGGCAGTGTACTGTGGAATAATCTTTTTAAATTTTCTTGTAGCACTTGCCAAGTGAGTTTTATCTCCGACAAGTCTCCTGGCTAAAGATTCCGTCAATTACCACAAAATTTCTTGTAATGCTTGAGGTAATCCGGCAATAGTGGCGGGGTACAATCCCTTGGGATGGACATGTGCCGGTGGAGGATAAACAAGTGCCGCGAAATGAGCCAGGTTAGAACATGGCAGACTCGGCGGGACTAGATGTGCGCAGCCGGATCGGCTGAGGAGTGGACCTCAACGGAACAGAACTCCCACTAAAGGTGTGCTTTAGGGGGCGCTGTGTCTTCATGGGGAACCGCGGCCGGCTTAAAGAACCCCGGTACCACATCTGGCGCCCAACGTTAAGCCCGAACCCACGACCCCGAGATTAAGAGTCTCATGCTCTCCGACTGAGCTAGCCGTGTGGTAATCCGGCAATAGTGGCTGGGGACAATCCTACGGTATGGACATGTACCGGTGGAAGATGTGGCGCAAGATGAGCGAGGTTAGAACATTGCGGACTCGGCGGGACTAGGTGTGCGCAGCCGGATCGGCTGAGGAGTGGACCTTAACGGAACAGGACTACCAGTAAAGGTTAGGTTTAGGGGGCGCAGTTTCTTTCTAGGGAACCGCCGCCGGGTGCAAGAACCCCAGTTTCACAGACTGATGAACGGGCGCTTCGATCTCACATAGATACTTTACCACTTTCAGTGTACTGATTATCTAATTACCAATTAAAAACCAAAGCTTCTCTCCTTGACTAGTTACAAAATGTACACGTTAATGCCGCATCCCTTAAATCATAATTTAACTTTTGCTATCTGTTGGATTTGCATTAGCAAAAATCTATTAAAAATCCTAATAAGATCGTACTCTCATTGTGCAACCGCCCACAATCTCACTGAAAACGAAACGGAATGATTACCTGTTGCATCGAGGTAAGCCACTCACTTCACCATATATAACCCAAAACAACTACCCTCATCCTGCTTCAGTGGGGAAAATATCGAATAAATTCATAGCTGCTGAGACGTTCCACCTATTTGGAATGTTCCCTTCAGCTTCATGCAGAGCCGAGGAAATGCGTGTTTTTGGTTACCTGAAATGAGCTTTCTTCTCTCTAAATTTAGCATGGCAGGAAAAATGTTTGTGTCACTGTGCGAAAACCGTGATCTTAAGAAGTGGCAAACCTTATCGACGCACAACGTAACGCAACACCAATGAATAGATTAAACGACTAAAATCTTGGCCCTAGAATATCTGTACCCAGCTGACCGCCATAGAACAGGTACACCGACATTTGCTAGGGGTTCCTTCGCAATTGAACGGAGTTTCAACTGAAGTGGAAGAAACATTTAAATGGCAAAGACCGGCTGGAACAAGTCGAGGCGCTCTACAACCAGGTAAAAAATTTTGATCAATTGATATTAACGATACACCTTGTAACGTCCTCAATGTGCGAGACTTTCTAAACTGGTAAATAGGCAGAACAATTCGACAACAAATCTGCAGCCCTAGCGCTTGAAGTTGCAGGATGCTAGCGCCTCCAGACCAGTATGACCGGCGAGCACAGTACTCCGACAAGCATCCTTACTAAGCTGCCACCGCTTGACCTTATAAAGTTTTACGGGAACCGAAAACTGCCAGGGTTACCGGTTGCACCTTTTATCTATAGTGCATGTTTATTAAACTGAGCAATTTCTTTATTATAACAGCCTTGTGAATGGAGCAGCCCCGCCGCAGTATAACGACTCGTAAGCCCGTAGAATGTGGTAAAATTACCCCGTCGACATTTCATAGAGCACTTCGGTGACAAAAATATATATTTCAGGAACATCTTGGAAGCACTCTTGAGTTAAATTCAGTTTTTTCACCCTCAACCATACAACAACATCGACAGTTCTATGAAGACGTACAGCAGAATCTACACAGTCGGAAGCCCTTCCTACCAGTCCTTCAACCTGCTTTTTCATTTTAAGGAAGATTCTGATCACATTGCATCCAACCGACATGTTCATGATGTTTCATGAACGCTCTCAGCCAACGATGCCTTCCGCAGCCTCATTCCCGTCCAATAAAGTCATTATTGACACACCGAACCAGACGAAACATCCTGAATACGAACTTGAAAAGCCTCTTGAGATTTTCGACCATCCACTCCCCTCTTGATAAGCCGTTGAATAAACACAACAGTAAGAACCTGAGACGTCGCTTTATTACTGGAAGAGCCGCATTTACAACAATATCTTAACATTCACACCGCTTCTTCTTTAAAAAACACGGCAAAAGACGCTGAACTTTGCGTGTTTTCTCAGTGCTCGAAGCAATATGTAGATGTCAGCGACTGCTAAAAGTGTTATATTTCACACAAAAAGCAGTTGGTCAACAGGAAAGGTCAATGTTTGTGATTATCTGAAGAGAAGCGAAAGACTGACGCAGTCGAATGCTGGGCTACAATGGTGCATGAAACTGTGCCACTAACAAGTACAGGTGAGGCGATTCTAACCGCATCTACGTGTGCTCCAATACCGCTGGCCTGCTTTTACTATAAAGTTTCTTCAATACCTTCTAGAAACATTTATCGAAACAATAACATCTTAGGCATAACCGGCACGCTTCGGGATCTTTTTTATTAGCGTTAGCCAACGCATGTTTACCACTGCTGCAGAATTAAAATATTACGCTGTAGCGTGTCATAACGACGGACCTTGACTGTTGTTTTCGGAGGTCCGAAATTACGAAATCATTTAAAAAGATCGTCTTCTCCACGTCTTTGAAAAATTTAGGTAGCTCACACTAACGTCACACTTGAAGGTAGCGAAGGTGCACGCAACATTCTTGATAATTACGACGGTTATGTCCACGATTGCAGCAGATGTGCTTCTTCTTAACAGCCGCTCAAATTACGTGGCGAACGCTGAAACCTTTGTAGCAGATATTGGCCAATTTCCCTATGTGGATATGCTTAGCTTCACATACGTTCCACCTGTGCACGAGCACTAGTGGTATTTTAAGTGCGGACATCATGCTCAAACGATTTTCTGAACACCTTTCTCCTCAAAGTAAAAAAAAGTTCCGTACAGATTGAAGCAATTTAAATTTGTGCGCATATGCAACCAGCATAGTCCCGTACAGAATGCCAAATTCTCCATGACTATGAAACTTTTTACCTTGGACACACTGGGCGTCTTCGCACACCAAATTAGAGAAACTAAAATATTAATGCTGATTTTTCCATACCCCTACTTAGATGAAGTATTAGGAAAGCTGAAGTTAGTGGCCACAACGATCAAATCAGTAGAAACATCGTTAGGCTAGACTATTCAAGGACATTTGCCATTACGAGGCAACCACAATCATTATGCAAGCGTCAGTCTGCTCACAGTGACGTAGGAAGAAAGCAAGGAGTCGAAATTGCTGAACGGTTTCTGGGACTCTCGGAGCAAGAACAAACCTGCTGCACCAAGTGGTGCCAAGACCGCTTGACAAAAAGTTGAAATCACGAGCGTGCTCCAAAAGGATATATTTTATCCAAATTAGGGATTGCGCAGGACGCAAACCTTGCTGTTACGGAGTTGAGGTTCACAGCTCAACAAAAAGGCAAGGCAAAGATGGCAATGATTAGAGAAGGTGTCACGCAATGACTTGGGCGCACCAAGAGGAAAAGAGCAATTAAGAAGCAGAGCGTAATGAGCATTGCGTCCACCGCGGAAAACAAAATACTCGCTTTCCCGTAGAGCGAAAATGTTACAGCGCGCATACTTCTTCGTTTGCAGAGCACGTTCAGAAGAGTAGTGAGGCTTTGTAAACACGGACCGGCTGTTGCGAATTCGAGAAAAGATGCCCAAGCGCAAAAAGTATGGATCTGAGGCTCCCATGTTTGTACCAAAGGACACAAATTTTACATCTCCGCGTTTCAACATGGCATCGCACTAAACCGACCTGAAGCCGTAAGAGATCGCCAGTCCCAACGGGTCAAGAAGCTTTTGATAGTGCTCAGCCAACAATTTGTAAAAAACACATTCGACAATGCTTGGTCTCCTGAAGACGTTGCTCACGCGGTAGAGCAAGAAATAGCCCCAATATGCGAAGAACATTCCTAGTAGGTTGCCCTTATAGGCTATCTCGCCTCGTCTCTTGGCTGCGAAAAATGTTAAAACTTGTTCCTCTCGCAATGCAGAAGACGTGGCATCATCACAAGTTTTATCACCACCAAACAAGCGGTGGTATATACACGCCCTCCAGCCTTCACAAGTTACAATAAAGCCATCATTCTATCATGAAGTGGGCTCTCTGCTCTCCCACAACGGCTTGGGGGCCGGAAATTCTTGAGGTTTATCGCAATTTTTGTGACAAAGGACGGAATTCTGCACTGTATTGTATAAATAGCTCGTATAAGTATTGTAGGGACCACTCACGCCTCCTGCTGTAGTGGAATGGTTGGGCTGCAGCCTAAGTGGCAAGGGTAACTTTCAACTAATGCCAGAAGCCCGTATACACACACGGGAGGTTCGAAAGCTGGGTCATGGCGAAATTAAACAACTGTCCTGGCCGAAATTTTGATGATTAGAGGCAAATAAAATTTGAATGACCCTAGGTTGGTCAATTTTGCCCATCCGTCGGCCAGCAATATTTCGACATGTTGGAGGTAAAAGCAATATAACCAAACAGCGGCGTTGGGCCTCTTGGTGATGCGTTGGTCAAAAATGCAGTTGTTCAGGGCACACCAGGGAAGATTGTGTGGCAAAAGCTCAAATTTCAGTAACACTGTTACACTTTCCCAGGAGAATGGCCGGGCTGAAACAAGTCGGGCCAAGTGCGGAGACTGAAGTGTTTCCAAGCACACCTCTTCGGCATGGATTACCATAGCACAAACTCGGCACCATCCAAACCAGGAATAATATTGAGCTCTCTGCGTGCCGTGTTTATAGTGACAGGAGGTGAGCAGGACTGGTGCGGGCCTGATAACAGAAAGTGATTGTTTGAGCATTTCGAGGTGAATGGTGGCCAGACTCCTGGTCGAAGTATTTTACGCCGAAAGGCATAGAAACCACAGTCAAGGCACGCAAACGAGATGTAGAAATAAGCAAGTCATTTACGAAGGCTAGGCTTTTGTTAAAAGTACGGTTTGCAAATTTGAGCAAAAAAACAATTTTCCACGTTTTTTTACCCGCCCCATACCAACGTAGACCTCGTCATGGCTACCATAGCCGACGAATATAAGCGAATATAAGCGACAAAGCGATCCCCCTCCTGGAGTGAGGTCCCAAATTTATGCTTGTGCATTTGGCCCTCGGATTGCAAAACAATGCAATAAAAATTGCATCCAAGCAGGAAATAAATCTCCAAGGCCTTGTAAGCTCCTCTACGATGTTAACAAATCATTATCATCATTTCATTGCATGCTTTCTAACGAAGGTTAAACGTCCTGGCACACTTCAACGTCTAATTACGTTTAAGCTTTATTTACGGGTGTCAGATCACAAAGACGTAATAAAGGAAATGTGGGTTATTTAGTATATGACCAAGTATATAAACCTTTCTGTATTACCATGTTGGAAGAAAACTCTGCGACCTGTAAATGTAGAACCCCGGAAATGTAAGCCATTTATCTGCAGGCCCGGTTTAAAGTAGGAGAAATATTTAGTGATCAATAAATTGTTGTTGAGTGAAAAATACGCCTATAATCTTTACGTTAAAAATTAAATAGTTTTTCCGAAAATACATATTGTTCTACAGGCAACGTTATTGCATGTGAAAGACTTATCAGCCTTAACAGCAACATGGCTTCAACATTATACATTGGCGCCTTGACGTCTGTTTTGCGGACATATGGCGTTACTGTCCGGTGGTAGTGCTAGGCCACGCATCAAGAGCTGTTTTCCCAATATTGAAATGTGTTTCCAGGAGCATGGGCCTGCTAGAGTATAGCAAAGTATTTTTTAAAGATATTTTTTAGCTTCTCAACAGAGGGTGGTATTCAATAACCAGCGTCCCTCGAATATGAACCGTTGGGATAACGTCCAAGTGTTTGCTTCATATCCTTTGTAGCCGAGAAGACATCTTTAAAAGTGCAATGGGAACCAGTTACACGTAGGTTAAACAACATTGGAACTAAGCGGCAGTGCTTCCTGTTATTTGCGTTGCGCTGCTGAGCACGAGGTCGCGGGTTCAATTCCCGGCCGCGGCGGCCGCTTTTCTGATGGAGGCGAAAAGCAAAAACGCCCGTGTGTACGAGATTTCGGCGCACGATAAAGATCCCCAGGTGGTCAAAATTAATCCGGAGCCCTCCACTACGGCGCGCCTCATCGCCTGCGTTGCGTCGGCGCGTTAAACCCTACAATAAATCAAAATAAATCCTTTTATTTGCCGCCACACACATGCAATTCAAAAGATGTCCCCGCACGGGGCACCTTGAGTAATCTTGGTGACGGTGAGTGACGATACCGCGTACCCAAGCCCCCCATACTTAAACTGTTACCTAGCGTGGCTAGAAGTTGAAAGGTGAAGGGTTACAAGCCGTGAACGGTGGCCGTCGGAGCCTTGGTCAAGCTCCGGCCGATGGGCTCCCTGCCGGTCTACCAGGCAGGGAGCTCCGGGACCTCTTTGACTACCAGGGTAAGGTAAAAGGAGAAAGTATACCCCGTCTCCCTGCTTTTATACTATGATATGTGGTTTCCAAGTTTTCTAAATCCAAAGATAGGACCCCGGAAAGGGGCCGCACCGAAGTATCCTTTCCTCCGTTGCCAACGACGAGTTTCCGAAAGCCGGACAACTATGCTTGGTTTTTGGTAATTGAATCTTGACGCGTCGAACCCCCTTGCCAAAAAGTCTGTCATTTTGATCTCCAAATTTCTTGAGGGCATTGTTGGTCAGTCCTACAAAGCCAAAAACGCAGAACAGGAGAAGTTCTTGTGGAAGTGAATAACAAGCAACAAGCTACAAATCTCTTGACTGAAACTCGCATAGCAGATCTCGACATCAGAGTCACACCCCACCGCCGCCTTAATAGTTCCCAGGGTGTGATCTCTGAGTCAGATCTGATGAATGAAACTGACACAGATCTGTTGGAATGCCTTAAGGACCAATGTGTGACAGCAGTGAGGCGTATCATGATTCGTCGAGATAGCAAGGAAATCCAAACAAAACATGTAATATTGATGTTCGACCATTCCAGAGTACCTGAATCAGTAAATGCAGGTTTCATTCAGTGCCCCGTCAGGCCATACATCCCCAACCCCCGCCGGTGTTTTAAATGCCAGCAGTTTGGGCATGGCACTGCTGGCATGGCACTGCTGGCAAAATGGGTCAAGGCTTTTGGCAGGCGAGTGCGCCGTGAAGCGAAAATGGAGAGTTGGCGCACCTTCCTCACTTCCATCAATTCATTAACAGACACACACAAAGTCTGGACACGTATACGAAAACTTAAAGGACAACAGACGCACAGCCTGCCCCTGGTTAGTACAACCGTGGACACACTTGAAGACCAGGCTAACACACTCGCACAACACTTTCAACACGTGTCCAGCTCAGCACACTACACTAATACTTTCATGCAACACAAAACATCTGCAGAAAAGAAGCCCTTACGAGACAAGAACAAGTCGAATTCTGCTTACAACTCTGAATTCACACTTCATGAGCTGAAGGTTGCTCTTGCCACTTGTAAGCCCTCAGCTCCAGGGGCAGACAGCATTACATACACCGTGATACAACACCTACACGCAGACACTCTTGAGACACTCCTACACCTTTACAACAGAATATGGCTTTCGGGGCAGCTTCCACGGTCTTGAACGGAGGCCATAGTTGTGGCCTTTCTGAAGGAGGGGAAGGACCCTTCCTCTCCAGCAAGTTATTGTCCCATCGCCCTGACAAGCTGCCTGTGTGCGCTCCTCGAGAAGATGATAAACCGTAGGCTCGTGTAATTTCCGGAGTACAACGGTCTTCCTGAGGGCTGCAAGGCAGGCTTCAGGTTGGGGCGATCTACCAATGATGAACTTGTTGCACTGGATTCCTACATAAAAGATGCATTTGTCCATAAACAGTTCTGCCTTACTGTATTTTTCGATATTAAAAAGCTTATGATACAGCCTGGCGCTACGGCATCCTCAGGGACCTTAAGTCCTTTGGTGTCTCCGGCAACATGATGAACACTCTTTGTAGTTATTTGGCCAAACGAACCTTTCGAGTGAGGGTTGGCAGTGCACTTTCTAATGTATATTTGCAGGGAAATGGTGTGCCGCAAGGTGGAGTTCTAAGCTGCACGTTGTTTATAGTTAAGATGAACTCCCTCCGAAAGGCATTGCCGCCGACCATTTCCTGTTCCATCTATGTAGACGATGTGCAAATATCTTTTAAATCCTGTAACCTGTCAATATGCGAACGTCAAGTACAGTTCGGTGTTAAGAAACTTGCTGGCTGGGCGGACCTTAATGGGTTTAAAGTAAACCCGGCCAAAAGTACTTGTGTTGTGTTCTCCCGCAAGCGTGGGATTAACGCGGACCCTGAGATTACGCTTAACCGTGCACCTATTCCTGTGCAAAGGGAGCACAACTTTTTCGGTGTCATATTTGATGAAAAGCTCACGTTCATCCCACACATCAAAGCACTTAAACATAATGCCTCAAAACACTAAACATCCTCAAGGTCCTCTCCCACCAATCCTATGGTGCAAGAACTGCTTCTCCGTGTCTTCAACTCATTGGTCGGGTCTCGGTTAGACTACGGTAGTGTCGTGTATGGGTCGGCATCAAAAACCGCACTAAAAATGCTTGATCCAGTGCTCCACTTGGGCCTGCGCCTTGCGTCTGGTGCGTTCCGCACTAGCCCAGCCCAGAGTCTGTACGTTAAAATCCATAAATGGTGCCTGGAGCATCAACGACTATACATAATATTATTATATGTTTTTAAGGTCTCATCATTGAGTAACCATCCTTTTAAACCCATCCTCAATGATATATCTGCAACACAGTTATTCTGGAATCGTCTATCTGCTTCTTTGCCCTACTCACTCAGGCTGAGAGAGGAAGCTTCAGGTCTTGCAGTTGGGTTTTTAGATGTATGCACATCATCATTTTTTGACGTTATGCCACCATGGCAACTGCAGCCTGTCTGTTGTGATGTTTCTTTTATGAAAATGGATAAAAACAGGGTTCCGGGTGTTGCGATTCTGCAGCACTTCTTGTCCCTGCAGGATAAATATAAATGTACTGAATTTTACACTGATGCTTCGAAAAACTCAACTATGGTGTCTTGCGCCGCTCATGGTCCTAACATAATTCTTGCATAACCATGAGCGTACTTACCACTATCTTCTCAGCAGAAGCCTATGGCATTTTAGTCACCGTTCAGCCCATTCTGGGAAAACAAATTCCTAAAACCGTCATCGTTACAGACTCTTTGAGTGTTGTGCGTACATTTTCTCCACACAGACCCACGAAAAACCACATTGTCAATCTTGTCTTTAATGCCATAATGTCCATATATGCTAAAACTTTTGAACTAATCCTGTGCTGGGTTCCAAGCCATGCTGGAATCGCGCGGAATGAGACCGCGGATCGAAGTGCTGCCGCTGCTGCACTTCCAAATACAGTGGACATAACAACAATACCTTACACTGACCTCAAGCCACACATAAGACAACACCTTCGCAAAACATGGCAAGCCGACTGGTGGACACGGACAGACAACAAGTTACACTTAATAAAACCATACCTAGGACGATATACTAGTGACTCACTCAACAGATTCATCGAAGTTGCCCTAGCTAGATCACGGATAGGCCACACGCACGCGACACACTCCCATCTGCTCACTGGATCTCCAGGACCCCTGTGTAGCAGGTGTGGGGAGGGCCTGTCTGTACTTCACGTCCTCATTACATGCAAAGCACTCCACAAGTCTAGATGCAAGCACTTCCCTCAACTCTACCGACAACACACTCCACTACACCCAGCACTGTTTTTAGCGGATAATCCCATGATTCCTCTACAACACACTTTCAAGTTTCTTATGGATATCAAATTTTTACAACTCATCTCATATCACGCGTAGTTTTTGCACCTAAGTTCATGCTATTCACTATCACACCCTGGCCTTTTACACCAGCCATCCTCATTGTCTTTTACTGACTTTAGTGATTTATTTTTGCTTTTGTTGAGCAATTTCAGTATTTACATATTCATCCCTCATATTTAACCATTGTTTTGGTGCTCTTTGCCCTAGTTGGCCTTGCGTCAAAAACATCCAACCATCATCATCAATTCAAAAGATGTATATCGCCTGAGGCGCAGGCCTAGAATAAGAATGAACTTACCAGGCGAGATGCGTAAGAATTGTAACTACAAGAAGAACATTTCTCGCCAACGATATAAATGTTTCTTGTAATTTTCCCTTTTTTGGCACCACCAAAAAGTTCTTCAGAGTGCGAAAATGTTCTTAAGCCTTGTTTTTACTGATAAAACTGACGTTTTAGTGAAGAATTATGAAAGTGATGTCCGCCTATGAGAGTGGGGTCTTTCTACCCAAGAATTTCTGCAAGCCGGTTTGATGGTACTTCGTTCATATTCTCCATAAAAACAGGAATCACACTCCTTCGTGCTTAGTGCAGCCTCTCAGTTTTCCTTTATTCGATTTTCACAACAGCTGCGTTAAATCACACAGCAAACACACCTGTCCCCTTCGTATTTGTGGGGCCAAAAATCTCCCAACGATACATTTGGTATCTCCTGCAACCTAAAATATTTACGTGCGCACCAATTGATTGTTTCTGTTTTAGTGCTCAAACGTACAGAAATGTCTTTATACTCCAATAGTCGAGTGACAGATTCCTTCTAAGTGTAGATTTCATATGAGGTTTTTGTACCTAGTTTTATTTTTTGCTTACTTCTACAGTTTTTTCTAGCTCCTCCACTTCTTCGGCCCATGTTTAAATACCCGTTTGTAAGACCGAGTCACTCCAGGCTCACTCATAACGCGGCGTGACGCACCAAAACAGAGGCCAGAAAAGATGACCCGTTGCCTTGGTCGGGACTGAACTTGGATTGCTCGCCTGACGAAGCCGACGTAAATCTTATTGGGCCACACAGGCGCACGTGCCTCAGATGCGCAGTGCTGGGTGTGATCTTTCCGCTCCGTGCTTGTGATTGGAATACCGCTGCTGGACCCCTATAACTACACGACAATAAAAATAACACAAAATGCGAGTTACCGCATTATTACCCTAAAGTTTTTACAACTCTATGTACCGTTTCTAGGCATAACAAAATGACAAAACTACAAGGTCTCGTATGTCCCGGGGTCACAATGCCTCAATGGTCATGCAGCGTACGAAACGCAGTCATCGTTCAAGGACTCGCATTAAGACCTAACTTCAGGGTAAAAAATTTATAGATTAAGTACGACTCACATTGTTCTCACTCCCTACAGCTAGAAAAACTTCTCTGAAGAAGTGTTACTCTAATGTCATCGAAAAAGTGATTTTGCATCGCTAGGTGTCTAGACAATGGAACGTTTGGGAGTGCTTTGTTGTGATAGCGCTGATTGTTAAACCACTTTCAAAAAGGTGCATCAGTCTGTCCTATGTACTGCATATTACTTCCGCCACACTTCAATAGGTAAACCAAATTGGACGAGTCACAATCAAATGCACCACGTACAGAATATCTGAAGTCCGAATGTGTCCTGGTTGCCACCCACACGGGCTGCATGTGTTTAGAGTACCAAACATCAGTTTTTGCCACACGGCTGGCAGCCTAAGCTGGGTATGCCTGTCTTTGGTGTGGACAAGATAGTACCCTATGCTTTTTGCGCGCCTGTATACTACACGCAAAGGATCACTGAAAATTCTTAAAAGTCGCTCGCTCTGCTGGAGAATGTTGAAGTGCTTTTTTTTAAATGGTATTTACGTGTGGCGGGCTACTAGTAAAAGTTAAGAGTAAATTAGTGCGGGAATTATTCCCATCAATCGCGTGTGAGCCGTGTAGCAGTGTGTTACGGTTTACGCTTGCCGCCCTAGATATGGCATTGTCAACAAGGGCCGGTGGGGAATGCTGTTTGACGAGGACGCCCCGCATTCAGCTTGGGTTCGAACGAAACTCTTCATTCCTGGAGTATATTCTTCTAAATACATTTGCCTGGCAATGACGTGGGTGGAAGCTGTCGAAGTGCAGGTACTGTTGGCGATCTGTAGGTTTCCTGTACACACTCGTCTCCAGTGAGCCCGGCCGTCATGAATCTGAACGTCCAAGAAACTAATTTTGGGGCGAGAGTACTCCTAGGTGTATAAAATATTAGGATGCACTGTGTTGAATTCTTCTATAAAGGCAAGACGTCGTTGCTCAAAGTCTCTCCAGATCATAAAAATATCCTCAAGGAATCGCTTGTACAGTGGAGGTGAACTGTCTGAAGTAGAGAGGAATTTTGTTTCAATATTGTGCATGAATATAGTGGCATAATTCAGTGCCGTTTTTGTTTCCATCGGAGTGCCACTTGTTTGGAGAAAGTATTTATTTTCAAATTCAAAACTGTTCAGTTCAAATACAAGACGCGTTATTACGTCTATAACCCTCGGGATCGGAGAGTCGGCTTCGCGGTGTTCGTTGTACGACTGAATGAGGGCATTAATTCACAGTGGTGAAACAGCGCGCGAAAAACCAGGACAGAAAGAAGAGGACAGCAACCCGAGCGCCGACTAACAACTGAAGTGTTTATTACACAAGGGAAATATATAAGAACGTGTGTGACCATAACAATCTTGACATCTCACAAGTGCAAAAATCAACCAGTCATACAACATCAGTCCAGAAAGTCTATTTCGCAGTCCAGTAGCGATATGGACGGGTAATTAACACAATCTTCTGGATTCTTTTTCATATAAAAAACTTC
The DNA here is from genome assembly GCF_048455015.1 of Haemaphysalis longicornis. NCBI lineage: Eukaryota > Metazoa > Arthropoda > Arachnida > Ixodida > Ixodidae > Haemaphysalis > Haemaphysalis longicornis. The sequence continues at coordinate 10,736,694 of NW_027526407.1, read as the reverse complement.
CGCTATCTCCCTTGCTCTCCTATCTTTGTGAGTCATCAAGACTGTAGTTTTATTAAGCAAAGGATTGCAGCCGCAACTTTTACGTTTCGATGTTCGCGCAGCGCTCATTGAGACATCGCCCCGTTTGCCCCAAGTACTTCCTTTTGCACTTCAAAGGAATGGAGTACACGACATTGCATCGGCATTCAACAAACTGAGCCTTGTGCTTAGTCGATGCAATGCCGATGCAATGTCGTGTACTGCATTCCTTTGAAATGCAAAAGGAAGTACTTGGGGCAAACGGGGCGATGTCTCAATGAGCGCTGTCTCATTGAGGAAGGCGAGTATTCCTGCGGAATTGTCACCTTCCATACAAGCGGTCTCCCGAGCGCGCCGCGGCGAGTTTATGACAACCACAGCGCGTCGGCAGTGGGGTGCCTCTGGGCTGAGCGGCGGGCATCTTCTTTTTTACGCGTAGAGCCGGGGCGCCTGGCCACTGATCTTGTGAGTGGACCTTGCAATAACCAAACAAAAATGTGCGGGCAATTCCACCCCGTGGTGGTTGCAGGGATGCAAAGCTTTATGAACCACCCAGCACAGGTCATTACGGCCCGATTGCGTTAATCACACATTACACTGTACCGGTAACACGTGGAATAATGTTTTACTTCAGCACAATGTTCAGAACGGCATTATGAGAGGCGTGATACAGCCTCAGACTTTGCGTCTTCACCGCCATTTTATACTTCGTGAACGTTAGGCAAATGCATGTTCTACGGGTGGTGCTCGGTTGTTTAGTGTCGGTGCTGTAAACGAGTTCAAAGTATTCGAGGACGAAATGGACGACCCAGTGGCTTTGCGATATCGCAATGTCGATGTTAACGTCACCGATGATGACCATGGGTATAGCGTGGTGATCGGTTGTGAAGGCACAGTGCGTTCGCGTGAAACTTTCGATATCGGTCTTTGGTGTGTTTAGCGTGATGTAGACAGTGTCAAGCCACGTAGTCAAGGCGCGCACGTTGCCGCTGTCGACATCTCAGTTCGACGTTTCCAGCTTGCGTGTCTGGACGTCGTAGCTGATGTTTCTGACGTCGTTTAAGTTACCTTCAACTTTGAATATTACCGAGCGCACGCGGAAGGTGCTTACACGGCTGCTACACGTGCTGTCGGCGGAACGCAGAGCGGCGAGAGAAGTCACGTAACATTAGCACGCAGCTTTCATCAAAAACCCACAGCCCAACCCACAGCTGTGCAAAGTGAGTACGCCATCTGGCTCCGGCATCTCCGCGCGCGCTGGTAGCTCAATTTGTATAAGAACCGGCTCTCGCTCGGTTTCTCTATTCGGTCCATGTTTCATTCCTGGTGGTGCCAGTAATTCATTTTATTTGTTAGCGGGAGGTTTCTGTTGACGCCGCGGTCGCGACTGAACCCGTGGCTGCTAGATGTACAACACGTCGCTTTAAAAATGATGAAGGTTAATATTGACCACCACAACATGCAAGCTTCTCTGGTTCTGCTGACGGGAAATCGATCTCGATCAAAAATCGCTTTTGCATGCTTGCAAGCGATCCTGCAACGTGTTTTATATGTCCTTCGTCTGCCCACAAACAGCGTCTACGAGTGTCACCCGCAGTCCGCAAAGACGTGAGGAAATCGCGCATATGTTTATTTCAAGACCTACATGAATGGCTACCGCCTTTTCAAGAATATAGAAAGGCATTGTCAGTGTGATTATACGACCTAATAATATCCACAGCCTTCTTTAATTTAACACAAGTCCTTACCTACAGGCCGATCTTCACGGTTACAGTGTGGTCGTATAATCTCTTTAATACCACCAGCAGATAAAACCAGATGCATTATTGAGCGAGGCAGGGAAATCGAAGGTGTTTCGTCATCGTAAAGTACACAGGTGAGCTGCCTGCTTCAAAAACGTGTGACGAACCAAAAAAAAAAAAACACAACATATTAGTTGAGGCAAAAACTAACAACTGGTTATTCTAAGGATGGGGTATAGATAAAAATACCTTAAACGACACGCTCAAAGATACAACTTCCTTATAGATATCAAAAGGTGCCTCAGCTCGTTTGTTCCTGTGTTTTTTTTTCTTGTTCCTTGCGCTTCTTCGTATCAGACAGCGCAACCCTGCACATTAGGACATTCGTGAGCAGCGTGTTCTGATGACCTGTTATGTGAAAAAAAGGGGTAAAATATTTATCTGAGGAGTGATTTTACTCGCGCCCTGAATTTTCCCTTTGATAATACTTAACGTCTCATTACCGTGTGACAACGGCATTCCTTCAGCTACCGGTTACCCAGGAGATTCGTCCCATAAGCTTGTCAAGCCATGCATACTAGGCGCGTAACGGATGCGGAGCTGCGCCAAAATCTGCCCAGAACAACCCTTGTTGAAGCCGATGAAAAATTCAACGGGTCTGAGTGTCTCTATCGGAGTCATCAATTAGAACAACCACCAGCGCACGGGGAGCTACAGGTAAGAGCGATAGAACACCCCTTTGCAAGTTATGTCTTTCTTACAGGGTGGAGAAACATACATGTTGGAGCCGTCAGTTTGGCTCAGTCACTCGCTCGCGTAGGAAGTCACTGTACCAACACTGCTCTGTACTTTTCACTGCAGCACGTCCTACTAACGAATTTTCAACCATCTAATCTATTTCGCTATGCTGGGACATGTGAAAAATGAAAACAACAACGCGTTAACACTTGGTACTAACAGCAGTGGAGCGAGACCGTTGAAAGTGTGGCTCCCCCATGAATGGCGGTATTAGATGCAAATCTCCGCATGGTATCCAGTAGCAGCGGAGTCGAGATTTGGGGCCCTTAGCGATACGGCTGAGATAGCCACGCTATGCACACCTGTTACGCCTTTTCCAGTGATCGCACGTTTCTTTATTCCAACGGCGGTTGTTCTGCACGAGATATGTCTCTACTTGTGCACCATCAGCCTTCATTCTGTATTTATCTTTAACGTGATAACGTATCACTGGAATAACTTCATACATCATCAGAAAGTTTTCACCTTGAGGATAAAAGAAAATGAGTTGAATTGCCTAATACTTCAAGGGGGCAATTGCACATGACCCGAGACAGCTCGCTCTCGAGTTTAAAGCTGCTAAGCTGCTCGACTTAACAAAGCAATGATAGTGTACAAGAACGCAAACCTCGCGCAAAACCAGTGCCATAGTACGGGGCAAGCTTTGAATACTGATGGCGCAAAGTTGAGACCACTCATGTTGAAAAAGCACGGCTTCTACAAACACTTGCGCGCCACGTCATCTAGAAACATGTTGCAATTGGCACCTCGTTGCGTAAAGTAGATAACCCTGGAGTTTTCTTGGAATCACGAGCCTTGTTCTTGACTTTTTTTAAATCTCTGCCTTCTAAAAAAAGTGCTGGGCGCCTTCGGTTATTTTGGTGTTCTGTTTGTCCACTGAATTATGCTTGCTACGTGGTTTGAAGACAATTTCAGTGCAGCTCAGTCCCAACCAAACTAAGAAGGCGAAGGAGGTCACTGTTGCGAACGGAATGCGCCTTTCTCCCGACTCTGTCGAACGCGGCCGCTTTGTTTACGTGTGCTCGGAAGGCGCAAGAGAAATCGCCCTACTTTGGCCCCATTAGCGTATTTCAACTCTAGCGAGTGCGCTCTAGAAATCGAAATCGTGTCGTCTGTCGTCGGTTGTTTTCACTGGGTATGAATACGACCCCCGTGAAAAACTCTCGTCATGTTGGTAGCTCCTGCCATTCGGCAGCTCAGGTGGTGAAAATTAATCCGTAACCCTCCACTGCGGCGGACCTCATCACCTGTTTTGCGTCTTCACGTTAAACCACATAATCAGTCAATCAATCGGTCTAACTAAGTGAACCCTTGGCTCCCAATAAACACCATTGCGATTGTCTCAGCATTGACTAACGGTTATCTTTGTTTGCTGCTAGGCTTTGTTATTGGTGAATGAACGGCAAATGACCTTGTGGCTGCGACTCTACCCCACCGGCAAAACCGACGCCGTTGTTCTATGGGGCTTCGGTCGCTCCGCCACGACCACGAAAAACGTGGGTGTGTTCGATTGACAGAAGAACTCGGAGGAAACCCGGGAACGATATTGCACGGCCTTGCTGAACTCTTAGCGCGCGTGATTGCTGCTTCAGCGGCGTATTTCAATTTTCTCAAAGTCGCCGTAGCTGGCATTATGCTAGCCTACCAGATCCTATTCTTTAGCAAAATAGGATTTCCGAGCTAGAAAACAACTGTGCATTGGTATTCAGTCATCTGGCGACCGATATACTTCACGACGAACTTCGAAGTGGCTGGCGCTCTATGAGCGCTGGGGAGCAAGGGTTGTGTGCGCTGCGGTCGACGGGCTAGTTCCACGAAAGCGTTGGTAGCGACTTTACCATTGACCTGAACTAGTGTACAGACAGCAGGTAGTTGCGCAATGAAGTAACTGCAGGAATGTTTCTAGGAATTACACATTTTTAAATTGTTTCGCCCTGCATGCCGGCCTCAGCTAATACTATTGCTCGTCTATCCTTCACCATTACGCGTCTATCCCGTGCGCTTCATCTATCATCTGCTCGCAAAACTGGTTCGAACGAGGCATTGCATAGTCGTGCGTTCTCTTTACCGTCAGCGCGTCACCACTTTCGCTTGAGTCGTTCCCTGGCGCATTCTTATTGCAAACAGGGTACTGACATGATAGTATAGAATCAATGGCGCATATTTATTCTGGGCGACAAACCCAACAGATGTACTCATTTTGTACTCCGTGTTCGCCGTCCGGTGGGAAGCGGAGCATGCAATGCGAGTGACGGGGAGAGTTTATTCCGAAAGTTTCAGCGTGACTCTACAGTGATGGTCTGCGGGAACGGGAAGGTTTGAAGGAAGATAAGGAAGTGAGGGATAACAATTTATAAAAAAACAACTGTAGAGAGCATCGTAGAACAAGAGTTGTTGAGACAAAACTAAGTAAAGCAAAGATGTTTGAAAAGTTGTTATTCCTTTCTTCGTGGAACATGCCCACTCGGCTGCTTGCCTTCGAAGCTTTGAGGAGCTCATGTTTCCGGTATCCAAAATTCACAAATATGTGAGTCGGAAAAGCAAAATTAGTAAATAGCGCGGCCGTAGGGCACCTTCCCGACGCAATTCAATGATAAATAAAAAAAGAAGCAATTGCCGGTAACGCGTTAGATCAGAAAAGAAGCCGGTGCAGGTATTTTATGCAAAAAAAAAATCAAGCAATGAAAAAGACACACATACAACATGTCAGAAAAAGAAGTCGTTAATAATTACAATAAGCTTTTGCCTTCCAAGTACGTAAGCACACTTAAGCGCAGAGAAAAAAATTTCCCTCGAAAAACAAACGAATTATTCCGATAAGGTAATGCCGAGCAGCAATTATTTTCAAAGTGGCTCATTTCCATCATCAGCTTCTTTGTTCATTCGGCCAAAAGTGAAGTAATGCATTTTCTGCCACCAACTGCACAAACTTCTTGTTTTTGGGGATAATGTTCAGACAAAACGCCCAAATGAATACTTGAAGCAGAAAAATGAACTCGGTTGTGGAATGCCTATTAATAAATTAAAAGTCCAAAGAAATAATGTAGTTGAATTTGCTTTTACCAGTGGCCACTAGTGCAAAAGGGGAGCGAAAGAACGCAGTGAAAAATGCACCACGCCCTTGTCGCGCCTTGTTAAACCGCACTGGCCTGTACGGTTTGCATCATATCAACAACAAGCAAATAGCATCGCTACCATTTTTAAAACAGTTGAACTCCGCGCCGAAACATTACCGTCGAGTTACGTGTGCATCGCAAAAGCTCGTATCTCCCGAGTTTTGCTCTGTCTCGGTACTTCTGGACTAGCACAGCACGAGTGAGCATGGGTTTTTTGTCATGTTGATAAATCACAAGAAACGAACTTTCAGCGTGTTATAATTCCCCAAACCTACTCGGAAGAGAAGACGACTACAATTCTGCAACTATACCGTGTAAGGTACCTCTAACTTTTTCCGCCAGAGTTACCAAGAACGATCATCCTGCAAAATGCTCTAGGCTCTTGAGGTGAATCACAATATTTTTTCCCCGTGCTTCAAGTGAATCGAATGATTTGCCGACTGAAGTCTTCTTAACAAACAAGGTTTACAATTCAGCATAACACTCTTTGAATATAACTGTCACGTAGCCAAGGACGACCGAGGTTTCCTTCAGGGATCAACTGTTTATTGGAGCAAGCAAACCAACGCGGTCCGCAGGAACAACCTGTCTCTCAAAATAAATAAACAATATATCGCATATTCGTAAGCGAAATTTGACGTTATCAGTGTCTAGAGTATTTGCTGTGGCAAGTGCACTCACAACTGGTTGACACCATGTTAAAAAAACGAGTTAGACAAATTAGGCAATTGACACGTACTGATTGCGCTCTTTTTAGCAGTTTAAGGAATACCAGATGTGGGTAAACATTCCTCTCTCACGAAGTATGAGGGCCAATTTAAATAGCACAACATTGCTCAATGTAGAGATACTACTCGCTGGTGAGCATTTTCTGAGGCATCTGGCGCAAGAAACAGCAGAGTACCGTTAATAAAATTTAAAGCACAAAACAAGGCGTTTTATGAAAAACATTACTGCAGGGAGTTCTTGCGTGAAGGGCAGAACATCTTGATTCAACTCAGTCATAAAAGAGGCGCAGTGGTCTGATAAAAATCCACCCAAGAAGGCATGCCAGAGGGACATGTAGAGTATTATTAGACCCCCGTCTGCAGGAGTTGCTCAGCACATTCATCAAGCAGGTCAAGCAGCTCAAGTTGCCTTGGGTTTTGATGGTTGTGCCTTTTTGTGCCGGAAGTCACCCCCGGCGTTTGGGTACCGTCACTGACTGATTATGTTTGCTTGATTATTTCTCAGTTGTACCACAACACATGAGCGACCTATACTAACATGGGCATTGGTTGTGTTCTTTTACTGTAAATCATAGCAAGGTGTCATTATAAATCTTTTTAATAATATATAAGCTCTTTAAAACTGTTATTATACAATGGCAAGATAAGTTTTTTTGCCGGTTTTTGTCGTTTAGTGCAAGAAACTAAACTGCAAATTTTGCAAACAATTTTGAAGTCAATTAATAATGCTTAGTGGCATGAATATAAAACAGTCTATTTTATTCAAAAGTGCACAATTCTCGACGTACAATACCTGGTCTCACAAAAACGTCTCTTTTTGCGGAACGACCATGTCTCCGTCATCATGAAAAAATGTATCTTGTTAAAATTTACATCGTAACAGTTGCACATATGGTAACTATTGGCAAGACATAGATGACCTTAAAAAGTTTACCTGCTTCGTTTCTCGCTATAGCGAGGGTTCTTCGAACTAGTCCCTCTGGTATATAGTAACATGTTTTAGACACCATCGCTTTCCGCCACATTTGCAGTTGACTCCTGCTTCCAGGTTACGTCCCCGATTGCTGAGCATTTCATTAATATATGTAACAATTACGAACGTCAAAGGTGAAAACATTGATTGATGGATTGTAGGGTTTAATGCGCCGACGCAACGCAGGCGATGAGGCACGCCGTAGTGGAGGGCTCCGGATTAATTTGGCCACCTGGGGATCTTTATCGTGCGCCGAAATCTCGTTCACACAGGCGTTTTTGCTTTTCGCCTCCATCAGAAAAGCGGCCGCCGCGGCCGGGAATCGAACCCGCGACCTCGTGCTCAGCAGCGCAACGCCTTACCCACTGAGCCACCGCGGCGGGTAATGGTGAAAACAGATCGGCTAGAACTTACATTTCGTAAAGTTTTTTTTTTCCAGCAACCTGGGACTGCTATTTTTCACTTTGAACGCCGTTAGGGGAAAATTACTAGTTAGAAAATGCGTGAGTGGTTGTGTAAAATTTGTTAGACAATATTACAATATTCAGTGTTTGGACCACCTAAACGTTCTTCAGGAATTTGTGTCTAGCCCTTTCATGCATACGGGCCTCATATGAGGACACATATTTATCTTACTACAGACATCATCCAGTTACTTGCATCGAGCTATTAGCCGCATAGTGTCCTCAATTGAGGACGCGTCAGAGTTCCTAACTTGTTTCACAGATGGCGCTAGCTGTCTGTGTTTCTTAAATCGCCAGGTTCTGAGGGGCAGTAGGCTTGCTTGAGGTCTTTCAATGTTCCCAAAAAACAAAAAACATTTGCTCGACAGGTTATGGTGTTTTTCAACTACAAAAAATATGGTCGCAAAGAACAATTTATGAATATTATGAGCTTCTTTTGTTGAAGTTTTCTTTTTGGCGGTGGGCCGTAGAGAAAGAAAAGAACAGATGTCCTCAAGTGGGGACAATATGCAAGAAACGTATAGCCTTACCTGCAGTGCCACCAAAAAAAATAATACTCGTAAAATGCCAAGCCAGTGCTGAAAGTGCTTGTTTTTTCCCGCGCTTTACGTGCATCGTTGAGTTTGCTTTTGTGCGGTTTATTGAATGTGAAAAAGTCTCCCGCTTCCATAAACCTTGGGCAAAACCACATATTTCGAAGATGTGTTCCAAGCGGGGACTTTCCAGGGAAGAAATTGATGCTCTTTTAGAGCTCTCCTCTGATTCTGGTGACGATTCCGAAGCGGATGATTGGGAGCCGCTCCTCACCGATATTGGCACTTCGAGCAGCTCGGGAGACGAAAGTCGCGTTGCCAAGGCGCTCATATTTCGTGGTGAAGCAGCACAGAGCTCGAAGCGACGAGGACGGCCATCCAACGATTCGCCGACAGCCCCCATAAAGAAGAGAGTGTTCAACCATGTGCCCCTGGAAAAGAGGCTCGATGGCGGGCGCCATTTCCCAAAGAAGAGCGAACAAAAGTACGCCAGCCGCTGTCGAAGCCTTGCCTGCCGCAGCAAGACAAGGTACCTCTGCGGTCGGTGCAACGTGCCTCTGTGTCCCGAGTGCTTCCAGTCCTTCCACAGCACCTAAGCTGAATGTGCAAGACTGATCTTCAGCATTCCATTTTGAATTGCAATTGTTTCTACCAATGTTTTAGCATGAATGCTCAATAGAATGATTAGAGTATTATATATCTCATGTGTGCTGAAACCAAAGAAAAATATCAACTTAACGCATGATGTCCTCAAATGGGGACACGTTGATACTTTCATACAGAGGCTCTTGATCATTTGAAATAAATTTTTTTCATAGTCTTTGTGGCCCCTGCGAATACTTTTTGGTGCAAAATAATTTTTGTATTCTCTGGATTTAATTCATGCATGAGAGGGCTAGTAGGCGAAGTACGATGCGCAATAAGAAAGTGGATTGACGAAAACACGGTTCAAGGCTTGGTAGCCATACTTGAAGAACGATTAAGCTGAGAAATAAAATATTGCGTGGTGAGTATCAAGTAGAAGAACGATATTCATTTCAGAGAAAGCGTTCACAGGACTGAGCAAAAAATGGTAAGAGATGTGCGTAAGGCAGTGCATGCTTTAAAGTAAAGAACATAACGTTGATGCACATTTTGAGCTTTTAATTACACGAAACGTACATCTATTTCTCAAGAAATAGAAAAGGCGTCTTATGTTTCATAAAAATATTCCTTGGCAACTTCACACAGCTTAAGGCTCCTAGGACAGCATTGCAATGTAAAAAAATCTTTACTGTGAGAAATACCACACTTACACTTCTAACCAGGGAAACGATGTCACTTTGTTATCTTCACTTTATTTACTACGCAATTACGGGTAAAGGTGAAACTCAGGGCTATGCCTTGCGGTCATATCTATATCAATTTATATTTTTATTTCTACCAAGAACTTCAAAGGAAGCACAAAAAGAATGTTTATTTTCCACCGAAATTAGAGGATGTGTGCTGGCTCTACATTGCAGAAGGCTGAAAGCGCCATTCACTCAAAATAGTCGATAAAACCCTTTGTTATTAAATTCATCTGAGCCGTGTAACATGGTATATAATGAACCTTTGGCTTTTGACAGCTTGTGTCAAAAAACATCTTGCACTGTCCTAATGGCTTGTGTATATCGAAGGTCCAAAAGGAGCAATCAAATGAACCTAAAATATAAAAAAGCCATATAAACACGTTCGTTGCACAAACAAATGTCTTCAACAGCTATACTATCAAACAAATAACGGATCCCTAAAGCACCCCATAGTGCTCCTTTAAAAATCCGCAGTGTTGGTTTTTTCAGTAGCTTGAAATTTTGTCTTTTCTGGAAAGAAAAATCCGGAGTCACGAGAAGTGGGAAAAACCACTTTGGGTGATGGCATCACAGCATGCTTCCAGATAAACCCACTTAACTCTGCATCTGTGAAGTAAGGAGCAATAAAAAGGTTTGATAAAGTAGAGAATTCAATCACGTTTATGCACCCGCAAAAGTATGGAGAGATCTTCTATTGTGTAATCTGGCTGGGGATTTTTTAGAGAAGATTAATAACACTTGTAAAAATAGGCTGTGGGAGGTGAAGCCAAAGTTTTATACAATTTTCAGGAACTGTATTCATTTAGCAGCAGACATCATGTTCTTAATGGTTCAAAGGTCCAATGCCCTAACGATAAAACTTTTCATCAAAAGCAAACGTGTTTTTTTTATTTCCCTAGGTTTCTGTCGGTTATGCTTCGCCACAACGCAATAACAAAATTTTTCGCATTCAAACCATATTTATTCTCTGTGGCAATATGTTTGAATGTACATGATGGTAATAAACAAAACATCACTAAAGGCAGAAACAAAAAAGTAACAAACGCGGCCTATATGTTTTGTGCTTCTTAGTGCGCATCGGTTTAGCGGTGTTTATTTGTAGCATTTACCAACTCACACAGCAAGCAACATTCTAGTAAAGCCGCTCATTCACAATGAGGCTTGGTGGTTTTGCTGTCTTATAACCTGGAAGTGAAGACCCTTTTGCTCTTAGGGCGTAGAGGATGCACGTTTTATATGTGTTGGTGTATATCACTCGGTAGCTTGTTGTTTTTCTAACCGGTAACATTTAGGGTACGAATATATTCGCCTTGCGGGGACACGTGGCGCGCACTGTTGGACTTATCTGGGGCGTTCACCAGGTCGGCGACGTCATGTTCGACGTCTTAGATAAGAAACAACTAGTCTTCTACAGATTTGGGAGCTTATCGGCAGTACGTCCTCAGCCAGAAGTCTGGAGTTTGTTTCTAAGAAACGTATACCATTTATGCTCTTTAAACGTTCTTGTCAGCGTATATTAGCGCCCATGGATGTTTCCATGCACAATATATGAGCCCGGAAGAGGTTACCATCATCTTCAAGAGTAAAATATAAAACCGATGCAAAAGTACACAGAAATACACCGAAAGTAGGGTGGGGGTAATGGACATATATTTGTTCGTTTATACACACTCCTTTATTACATTATGTGCACGCGAAATGTAGATATGATGAAACGACATCTTGTCTTGACCAAATGAAGGGAACACAAAAGTCTTCTAGTAAATGTTCGGTTGGTGTCACGCGCTTAAGGCGACATTATAGGCCACGTACGTCTAGTGACAGTCACTACTGCTTTTCTGCTCTTCAAACTGAGAAATTATACCAACTAAGCATAATGATACCATTCACATTGTTCGACAATGGCTTTGGAACGCTGGTCCAGAGTGCAAGTACACAGATGAAGTATGAAAGAGTGACCAGTCTGCTAAGTAAAGAACATCAGATGTTTATACAGTAAAACTCTAATTATTAGGATCTCAAGGCAGTAAGAAATGCTCGAATTATCCAAATGTCGACCTATTTATAGAGTAACCAAAAGTTACATTTCAATTCTTTTATACATGTCTTCACTTTGATAATACCTCCGTGGAGCTTGTGTGCTTTTCTGCGGACATATGATCGCAAAAAAACTAGTTTGCGGGAATGCGACAATAAGTGCGAAGACATGATTTTTGTTCGAGAGGTCAAGCCGCTCTACCCTCTCCCCCAAAGAAACAAAAACGTGATACAGCGTGCAAGTGCCTTCGAATGCACTGAAGACAAAATACGTTTATAACAAGTCTTCATTGTCCTAAAACAGTGGTACCAATTGTATTTTTTACTTCAAAGGAATATTCCCGGTGTTGAATAAAGCATAAGAAGCAGTGGCTAGTCCATACCCACTTTCCGGTACTCTCTCTCTTTATCATATATTTCCCTGATATGATTGGTGCCCAACGACGTAAGCCACCACCGAGAAACATAATTGCGCGATTGTACAGATGTTTCTTGTTCCATTTGATCTTATCATTTGAACTCCGACGTTCAGTTACACGCATACATTCGTTTTCTGCGTTACTGTATACATGAGTACTGGTAATATGATTTGATTGCAGCGCGAAATTGATTATTTGTTGCATATTTTGTTTGAAAAGGTCTTCTCCGGCTCAAATGAAGCCATTTTAGTGAATAAAAGGAATTCTCTCAACTTCAACAAAGTTGTATTTTTCTTCCTAAGAGGCTAGGAAGGTCTCTCGGCTGGTATGCCGTGTGATTATGATTGTATTTAGTGCCAGGTGAAGTTGTACACTAAAAAAACCAGTATAATGCGGGGTAGATGTCAGAGGCCATGATACGTAACCTATTTGCGACTACGTGTTTCTCCTCGCAATCTAGCGGCGGTCGCCAGAATCTCCCTAACCAGGAGCGGTTGCGGACTTCCGTAGGGCGCAAAACGCTTGTTTATCGTGGTAACTGCGTAGTTGTCGTGATACAGCCGCACCAAGAACCAAAGGCGATGAAAAGGACGTGTAAGGAGCCTATCGGCGTCCCCTTAGGCGTGAAGGCAAGATTGAAGTACAGCAGTGCATACTTTTACAACTTGAGGACGCACGTCGCCAGACGCCGTGGACACAGAACCTACGAATTGGAAAAAAGTGACACCCACCATGCAAGTTTTCCTAGAGCACTTAGCTCAAAACGACAACTACTTTCCACGTCAGCAGCTACTTGCTTTTTTGTTGTGATAAAGCCGCATTGCATGAGCGTGGTGTACTTTCTGTCAGCGTGCTTCCCACGTGTGCTCTGCTTGAACATCTACCTGCCTTTTTTATATACGTACTACCTGTTAAAGATATCTGTTAGGTGCCAATATTGCCAAGTGACATGGTTGAAAGGAAGCCTTGATTTAAATTAGCTCTGCACATCGTTTTTAACTTCGCGTTTGGAGCAGCGCCTCAAATGCGGATATGCGCGGCCGCCCTCTGCGCATGTCGACGCACTTGACGCTTGAGCCGGTGAATGTCAGAACTCCCGCAGCATTCAGAGCTCCAAACAGCGAGGAGTGCATGACGTTATCTTGTCGGCGTAATCTGTGTCGCCTCTTTGTTTACTGTTATCGCACGTGGGTGCTAGTTTAGTAGTTTCCAGGAATCAATTTGTGCATTTTCTAAATGCCCACTGTGATCCGAATGCTTGTTAACCAACTATTACAAATTCGTACTTATTATCAAGTAGCGCACTTTGCGGGTGGCTGCAATTCAAAATAATCAAAATTTTGTCTTCAAGCGAAGAATCACAACATTGCGGGATGAAAAATGTACCGGAAATATAATGTGCGCACGGAATGTAAATAAATTTAAAACAAAGCTCGAGTGCATAAAACATGACTTCCCCCACACCTATCGAACGCTCTGAACATTACGCCACGGCGTAAGATGTTCGCTTTATAAGGTTATCTAGCACCCGTAAGTTGCATGATATCTTCGGTGTCATGAGAAGCCAACTATCTTCTGCAAAGTATAAAAGCAATTCGATTAAACCAAGTTCTTTTAAACAAACAATTTTCGGTACTGCTGTTATGTGTAATGGTTTGTATTTAAAATTGCATGTTGTTGTGGCATGCTAATAATATTCTGAACTGGGTTTTTAGGCTAGCAATCGAAAAGAGAGGTAGCAAAGAAAACAGCAGTTGCGAGTCAGGATCCGCCAAAATCATCAACCCATGATGCAGTGAAAGCAGCCGAACATGAACAGCTCAGAGCAGAAAGGCAACGGAGGATGTAGCGGTCCACCATCCACCACTGTAAGCATAAGTGCAAAAACCTGCTCTAAATTGTACACAGTACCAATTTTATACTACCTTACTTGAAATCAGGGCAGGTAGACGTCTACTGCCGTATCATGTAGCTCCGGAATTCTTCACATGCTGCTGATAACTACTGCTGGAACATGTGTTGTTGAGGGGACGCAAAAATGACAATTTTTCGTGCCATTTACCCAACATAATTGTTTGAGCCTATCAAAGATATTATCATATTCCAGAAGGAAGGAAGCTTGGAACACCAATTTCTTCCAGATTGTGTCACAAGTTAGTCGCCACACCCAACAACAATCATAGCAACTCTGGCACCAAAAGAGTGGGCGCGTTTCTGCACATTAGGTGTTTGGCAGCTTCGAGCAAACAATTGCGCGTAAAGAGCCAAAGGAGGGAAAAAATTTCGGGAATTACACAATGGCGTTATGACCAACATAACATCTGTTGACATACTTCTGTGGGAATAAGATGTTTATCCGGGAGCAAAATGTTTTTCAGCATACCCTACAGTAGACGCTATAAAACGAGTAGAAGAATCCGGTGCAGGAAAATGTGCAACTTCGATTTATGTGGTTAATATTCTAGGCCACATAACCCTTCAGACTACGTAGTGAGATATTGCCATTGTTTTCTCGTCTGTGTGAATATCTAATGCGTGTCAGCAAAGGTTTGAAGCAGCAACAGCATGTATTCTTGAATTGCTGTTACAGTTTTCATAGAAATGTACAAGACAAAATGAATATTCATTCAGCCACATATGCCCTAAAACACTTCGCACATACACAATCCTTCGCAGGTTATTAGAAAAAGATTGCGGCTGGGCTTTCACGTTTCCTGCTGACAAGCAGAGGGACCTGGATAGAAAACCCTAAGTTTTCGCCTTACCATGAGACTTTTTAATTTGCTCGGCCGAGTGTAACGCACAATAAAATAATAGATACAGGCATATCGTGACACCCACAGACAAGCCGACAAGACAAGGCCCTGTAATAAATAGCTATCTACGGTTGACGAAAAAATGAGTAGACAGGCACTTATTTACAGTTTGGCTATTCCAGGCATTTTATTTTTGTGCTTTGTATATATATAAAGATGATTCTTTAAAAATAATTGGTTGCCAGTGAGCTTTTTTGTGTAGTTTTAAGTGTGGAGCACTTTAGGGGCTTAGCTTGTCTTTGTAGCTCGTATAGGGTAATGGTGTCACGCGCCGAAGCGAAGCCTCAATAAAGAAAACCCCTTCGCTTGTTCGTTATTGAACCTGGGTTACTCATGTTACGAACCTATTGTCTATTCCTGTGCATAACAAAAACGTTTAAAATAACAAAATGAGCGAGTTACCCCCCTTCTTTTTTTATAAGGGTGCTGAGGTTTTACACGAGCCTAAATAATTTAGACTATTCCTCCAACCCACAAAGCTCATTGCTGCAACATTGCGCAGTCTCACATAAAAAGCCTTGCAATGTTTTTAAGCCAGCTCACTGCTTCCAAACTTCCGGTTTTCTCATTACGGTACGTCAAATCACTGTTTTCACTCCTAACATTTGGTTGCTCCCCCAGATATGTCGCAAATATCTTGCCACATCGTATTGAGGGCAGCACGTGGACCATTTGAAATCCACTGCATTAAGCCATCCATTACTCTTTTGTGAATATTGCAAAAGTCGCAGCAAATAAACCTTCAGCACTTTGTGGACTCCTGAACGTTTCGAATAAACAAAGTTGTATGTCACCCTCATGGTAACGGTAAAGTGCAGAGCTTCTTTCTGCTAGTTTCCCGAAAAAACACCGCATTCCTTAGCTGGCCCCACAACTTCTTTTCCCGTATCATCTTTTTTTCTTTTGCAGGATGAGCAAGGGTCAAACTTTTACTCGTCAAGAGCAAGGCACTGCTACTGTCCATGCATATCTGGCGTCCGAAACTCTTCTGAACATTGACAAGGCTGTTCAAGTTGAACCAGAAGCACTTGTAAACAATTTTTTTACGCCCTACATGGTTCGAATGTTCATTCCTTCAACGTAATATCGTCACTAGATGGTAGTGTCTGGTTACGGCCTATATAAGAGAATACAGGCAGTTACACATAAACAGTCTATGCCGGTGCAGTATATGCATGAAAAGAAACAAAATATTACATACGAGGTTCTGCGTAGGTGTCCGTTACTTTTACAGAAAATACACATTCTTGCACAGCTCAACTCAACTTCTGTTAACTCAACCCTATGGACTTGCAGGACTGGAAGCTCTGGTCGAATAAACCATTTTAGCTTCAATTCTTTAAGTTCAATTCTTTCCTATAAAAATTCAACTAACTTTTCAGCACTAAATCGTGCATAGGTTACTCTGCAAGGCACCAGTTTTTAAACTTGCTACAGCATCGGACTAACACCCGATCTCGAAAATAAGAAGTCAATTTAACAGCTACTGGGAAACGCCCAATGACCGCTGCGCAACGTGCTCAGTTAAGGCTAACAGGATGTGTACTTTTCGCTCTGTTGCACAGCGTGCATAGGTAAGACATTGGCTTACTGGCCAGGAAGCGGTAAGATTGCTGATAATTGCTGGCGAGATTGCTGATCAGATTGCAAGATATTATTCATACAACCTAACATACAGACGTTAAGTCACTATTCTTTTGTGTGGCTGAATAATGCAAGGTCACGTGTCTCATGCAGCAAAGAAATCATGCTTCGTTTGAGGCATTCGATAACAAAACAATATATTACCAAAAGAAAACCTCAATCTAACAGGGCCATATCAAATGAACAAGCATACCACACTACATAAAAAAACAAGCAGAACCTGACGCTATCATAAATCTAGTCAAAAAGTCAATATCACACATAACTGTCTATGTCAAAGTCAAACAAATACAACCGCCTGTACATCGACGAACCCGCTGCGATGCCGATGACGTGGCCCAGTGGATCGGCCTCCTTACGCGTTGACGAACGTAGCAGCACGTCGCGCTGGCCTGTGGTGGTCGTTAGTGGTCTGGACGACAGTAGTGCGATGACACAGGCTCCTTGAGGACCACGGCTCAGCAGAACGCCAGCAGTGCAAAGCCGCTGGTAATAGGTGCTACGGAGATGCCCGCTTCTAACTGTGCGAAGCCGCTCGTACGTTCTGGGGCATGGCCCGACCGGTCATTAGCGGTGCGATGCCGTCAGTGCGCTTTAAAAAAAGGCGCTTTTGGGCTCAGAAGACTCAGTACCAGTTTGCCAGCTGTGGTTCCGGTGGTTGGGCTACCACCTGGATACCCCGATGCTCGACGCGAACTTGCCCCTATTCCTCCCAAGACCTCGTTCCACACTCCCTACTCCAACGTCTTCGTCCTCCTCTACAACTCGCATTGTACTCTGAGGATCCCATTTGTTCGTCCTTTTAACCGCCTCCTCCTCTTGATCCCCCTTTCATTCTGGATCGATGGGGAGGATCATTCACCCTTTCAATATTGATCACCCTTTATTCGATGCATTGGTTCCTTCAAAATCGTTCTAGCCATCCCGTAAGCTGATCCTTCTTCCACTTCCTCTTTCCTTAGAGTCATCTTCTTCTCGGGCCTATCTCTCTTCGGTATGGGCTTGTCTTCCTTTGCTCACCCCACACCTACTTACCCCATGACTCACCCCCCAAATTCAAGGGGTTTTCCTTTTTCTTTCTTTACAAAAACGCCTATGCACCACCCCTGTTCCTAGAAACACAGCCCACAGTTTTCACGTCACAGCACCATTAGTCCTTTGAAGCTGCAATATCAGTGCTACTAAACCATCAATATTCATCACACACCGAGTTCATTCTTCACCAAAACAACTTTCAAATCCTAGACTCTCTCAGAACACGTAACACTAACAGACAACACTTCCTAATCTTCTTACACTAATCCACTCATGTAATCTGCGGCTACATTCTCCGTGCCTTTCATCTATTCCACATGAATCGAATACTTTTGAAGCACTAAACTCCACCACGTCTCCCTGCTGTTTGTCACATTGGCTTTGCTTAGATATTCTAGGGCCTGGTGATCCGCCTGAACCTCTAAGTGCTTCCCATACAAATAAATGTAAAATTTCTTTATTCCCCAAACGAATGCCCAACATGCTCTTTTTATTTTAGAATATTTTTTTTCATCATTACTGAGTTTTTTGTTGGCTTGTGTAAGGGGGGTAACAAACAGTCGTTCTATTGAAGCAGCACCGCACCTAGGGCTGCATTAGCAGCGTCTGTCCTCTGTACAAATTATTCTTTATAATTTGGAGCTAACCAAACCGGAGGCGCCGCTATCTGCTGCTTGAGTGTTGCAAACGCCCTTACGTGCTCTGACATTTGCTTCATTGCATTGCTTGCACCCTTCTTGGTGAGTTCTACCAGAGGATTGGAAACTTCAGCATAATGCGGAAAGAACTCTGTAAAATCCTGTTCTTCCCAGGTATGACTGGACTTCTTTACAGTCATGGTTGATCTTGCGGCGCAAATGTTCTACAAAATATATTCTTTGGTTGCTGCTTGCCTTATGCCAAGTTTGTCCCAAGAAGGGGATGTTACTCTAGCCGAACTCACATTTCGATGACTTGATTGTCCTTTCTGCCTATTGTATTCTCTGGAACAACTTCTTCAACTATTCAAATGCTCCTCCCACATGTCAGTGGCGACCACAATATAATGAATATAGTGTTGCACATTTCTCAAGCCAATTAGCACTTTGTCATAAACTTCTTGAATGTGGCATTCGCTGTTTCCACCGGAAATGGCTTAAACCTGAACTGGAAAAATCCTTGAGAAACAATTCTTGACAATCTTTGACAATCCTTGTTTTAAAAAATGATCGAGCGCAGTCGCATGAACTCTGAATTTCGTTGATTATTTCCTTTATCGCGCCGAAGCTACACCTGCGTTTTAGACGCGACATAGTGGAGTCCTGTCGACACGGCACACGGATGTGTCGACAGGCCTGTGGACACATGAATGTCGACACACAGACGTTTTTCCTTTTTGTCATTTGAAAGAAATATTGTATAATAAAACTTGCTGAGCATCGCATTCTAATTTGTCCTAGCTGTAAATATGGCTATAGCGCCGCACTATCAGGTGAGCTCGCACCTTGTTGATTAGATTATCACCTCCACACACTCCAACACCTACAATTCATCCCTTAAAACGGGACTGAAGGTTACATAGTCGCACTGTCCTTCCCTTGCGATTTATTCTTTGGGAGAACGAAGGCTTTACTTGGCTAGCACGTGCCGCTAACATTATCATTTGTGGTGCTCTGCGTTCACATCTTATTATATGTGCGAAAAAAGCATTCGATAAGTTTGATCTCTATCAGCACCGCGCACGCATCCATCTGCATGGGAAACTACTTTGATGCCAAAGGAAGCTACCTCTTGAATGCGGAATAATTTCTGATTAGCACTTTCGTCACGAGGCTGCTATAATGAGCTAAACGCCCGACCCCCTTTTTTGGCCCATTAGGTATTTCTTGGTTTTTAATTGTCGGGTAAATATTTTGGGAGGTGTAGAGGAAGGCTGAACATTCATTGAGTCAACGGCCTCGTAGAACAGCTTTGTGTCCCTGAAGAGAAAAGGAAATTTTGGATATGTGCAATTTAAAATTATCTAAATATGCAACGTTCCAAGGAACATAGGCTCCACGCTCGACGGCATGCACCTCCTTGTGCACTAGATCAATTTTGCTACTAGTGATGTCCCTCGACATTTATATATACACATACATTTCTATGACCAAATTATTTCGTTACATTCAAAGATGTTAAACTGAAGCAACAATATATTTTACTCTGATGCTGTAACCATCTTGTAATGCTGCCATATTGAAACTTTCTTGCAGTTGAAAAAATGTCACAAAAATCAATGCAAGAGAATAGAGTAGAACGTTTTGCTATGTTTAGCTAGGGTTTCCGCCCCCACTTGCGAACAAAAGATGTTATTAAGCACCTGAAAAGGATACCATCGACCATCTTACAGAAGCACACAAACGTTCTGTATTAACACTTGACACAAGGGCACCTTTCAAAAGGTGAACCTACTACCCTAAAACTAATTTGTATCGATTGTGTCAGCGAAGCGTACAACTATCCTCGCTGATGTCCTTGCCGGAATCGCAATATATGTAGAAACTGGACGTCGTGCTCAAATATTTTCAGGACAATAACGAGGGGAACCTCCAATATTCTCAAATATCGTGGCTCCTGTTCAACAAGAGCATAACGACCATTCCGACTGTAGGAGAAGTCTTCTAGCATTTTCGGCATGGAATATGTCCACGAGGGCTTCCGTCCTGACGCATAGAGGATCCATAGACTAGCAAAATGTTGCGCTGCAGGCAATCAAAGAGAGGCCTCGTAATATAAGGGCTAGAAGTCAGCATTTGTTTAAAAAGTCAGCCTCTCCACCCGCTGTACTGGGGTAGCTGAAACAAAACGCACAAAATCCCCTACATATATGTATATAAATATATATATATATATATATATATATATATATATATATATATATATATAAATATATATATATATATATATATATATATATATATATATATATATATATATATATATATATATATATTGAGTAGCCAAACCAGTCCCAAATATATCCTCTGCGTATTTTGGGAGTTATAATATGCCCAATAATAGTTCAGACCTGCACGTCACAGCTCCACTTTAAAAGACGTTAGTCAATTCATGCACTTAATACATCGTGTATCGCATCGCCCTATCGGAATGCATGAGCGAAGCACTTCAATATTGCTACAGGCAATACTGCTCAGCTGCATCGCCAACCTGTATACAGTAGTTGGCTCCTAACAGAAAAGGGACGCAAGATTCAGTATAATCATTTTGTAATCATATAGCACTGTCTAAGGATTTCCCTCAAGGATGTTGATAGAACCACCTATTTTACATCGGAATACACAATAACTGGAAACAAATATCGAAAGCTCAGCATACATCTGAAATAAACGTCTCAAGGTATCTTGCGAGAAAGACTACACAGAAAAGTTTTGTTGTTGCAACACAGTTAAGTGGGACACACTACCACGTAGATGAAGCATTATGGTAGTGGCCCTCCAAAGACGCATTCAACTAGTTTAATGCGACGCACTCAAGCTCGTCGCACTGTATCCCCAGGGACATGACTATGACGTATGGCTTATTCCCGAGTACAAGGCGCAGTCACGGGTCTGTATTTGCGAAAGCCAACCAACACGGCTAGGGTCATAACTTAAAGCCTCGAGCTTGCCGATCGCTGCGCTTCCTTCCACCGCTTCTCCGCGGCGTTTACGGGATTATCACTGCGTGGATGATAGTTGGTAATGCAGTGTTTAGGTTCTCTTTCACTTCTCTTTGTCTTTACACGCACTAAACAACTTGTTATGGTGACGGCTGTAAGCATCTTGCACGTTTAGGAAACTTAGAAACACATTTGCTTCTCGGTAAAGCACTCGAACACCAACAGGAGCTACACGGGGAGGCGGCCCTGCGCGCGTCTTGGCTGCTCTTGCGGGCGTCGGCAAAGGCAGCGTATCACCACTTTCACTTTCGAACACGTCAAACAAGTTCATTCTATTTATTTTCGGCTTGTTTATACCTGATATTGGCACTCTAAGGGGTTGGTTCGTTTTGCAGAACAGACCACACATGCGGCTTTGCTTCGAATATGTACGCTGTAGAAAAGTATGTTTCGGGATTCGATAACCACATAGCTAGCAATAACGTGTGCCTTTTATGAGAATATAAGCCTCTCAAAAATGTTAAGTACACACAAAGTCTGTGCGTTCCTAAATATGAGCTCACTCACGCGTTATAACAACAAAAAATGTCTTAGTTATTGAAACCACGGAAAATGTGATAGTCTGCAAGTCAGAAATAAATAGAATAGTTGTACGGGAATGCCAAAAAAATCAGCGCAGCTTTCGGGAATGCTAAGATGTTTGTGTGCGCAAGGTAGTATTCACGAGACCAACTAGATGCGAAATGCACTCATATTTCGCAACACATAGATGGGAGGAGGTGGGCGCTCGACTATCGTTGTTTACAAAGGCGGAGCGAAATCAGCGAAAGAAGGTTTTAGTAACCCCACACATATCTGTGGGCTGACTTTTCGTTCCTTTGTTCATGGCTGATCACTCGGCGGACGCGATTCTTGAAGAATACAGGGTAGGCAGTTTACAAGAGATATGAGTTGTCGGAAGAGTTGATAGAATGATTGCAGGGTTTTACGCGCCAACGCAGTGGAGGCGATGAGGTACGCCGTAGTGGAGGGCTCAAGATAATTTTGACCACCTGGAGATCCATAACCTACGCCAACATCCCGAACACACGAGCTCGTTGGAAGAGTGTGGTATCTGATAAGGCCCTCTGATTTCGGTTTATGCTCCATTCTGCAGTATCTTTGTGTCATATGACGATGTTTCAAAGAAGACGGCCCAGCAATAAATGTTTCGTCGTGTGCTGACCCCCGTGTATAAATTTGCATTATCCATCGTACTTCTTTCGTAAAATGTTGGCAAAATTTATTCCGCACTGGCTTGTCCAGACCAGAGTCCAATATCTGAGATGTGATACTGGCAAGCCCAAATTGCGTGCCTCTAAGGTATAAGTGTTCCGCTAAATATTATACGCGCATCGTACTGGGACACAGCGACAAGCCAAAAAAATAACACACGGCCGCATTATTCTACAGGTCACTGTAGGTCACTGCAGGTCACTGTATCGTCGCAGCCGCTCGCTTGTTGTCTGCTTCTGACCGGCAAAAAGCGAGCGAGAGTGCCGGCGTCAAGTGGTTAACTTTATACCGCTTCCCACTGTCGCCCACATTACCGCCAAGAAATAAGCTAAAGCCACTAAATAAACATGACCATGGGAAGAAACACTGCTTACCGGGACACTGGCAATAAATTTCAAGCAGCGGAATTGCAACGACATGCATGCATACACCGGCTAAATTAAGGACGCCCGTCAGTGACACACACCTGACGCTCAACCAGACCCAATGTACCACACTAAGATGAAGTCATCAACGTTATTCTCTCGTAAACATACCACACTTACAAACAGAGTGCCTGCTCCATATTCTTCTGTATTTTAATCACATAAAAACGGTACATCGCCGTCTTGAACGAGCCCCAAAAGCAAGATCAACCAGGAAGAGCAGGCCGGAGATTTCCGCGGCTGCTTTCTAAGCGGCCTGCTAGAGGAATTCCAGTGGCGCCCCTATAGGCCACGCTCCACGCGTATAACAGGTTAAAAAATGACCTCCATGCCATCGGCACAACCACCGGAAACGGCGTAGGAAGTGACTAATCCTGTAGTCGCAACAATTAGGACTCCACGCGCCCCACAGTGCTTTTGATGCAGCATGCCACAATCATCCGCGGTGCCGCATATCCAGAATAGCCCTGTGGATGGCTCCGCTACCTGCGATACAAACCATCTGTTTACCTCGACTTTTATTGATAAGAAGGCGGTCCATCCCACTAGCCGCGAGCATGTTCAACGAGCTATTATCTACCAGGGACAAGCATCCCTTGCTGCCCTCGAGACTCAACCTATTAGGTAGTATGGAGACAAGCTCTTCCAATAAAACCAAAGCAAAAGAAGTTCCAGGTTCCACATCCATAGAATCCACAAGAAGTTACTAGCCTCCAAAGACTATATACTACCCCCTATCCCATCACACAATTCTTCATGCCATCTACCCCCCCCCCCGCCCTGGTACCTGGCTGCCTGTACATTGTGTCTGTTTCCCTGCGTGGCATACCACCAGGTATAGGAGTGCCGACACGCATCTGGCTGACCCCTTAACTGTTCCACTTCTTTCGAGCGGTGGGTCACGTGCTTGCAAAGTCCGGTGTCTTTGCCCGAGCAAATAGGGATGAATGGGAACCGGATTGCTAGCCTTTTTCAGAGCACAAGGCCAGGAACTAACAGCAGTACCAGTGCTTGTAAATAAACAAATATTTCTCCTATGTAGTAAAATCTGCCTGGTCCCGCATGCCGGTGATTGGTATTTCTACGGCACTCCGAGAGCCATTAACTAACAAAAAGTTTAATGTATCGTACAGGTGACAAACAGCTTGTTGGAGCTACGTGATCCCGTTTGCTTTGTGTTATGTTTTACCTTTTAGTAGGCGCGCAAGAGTGCAATACTTTTAACCACATTTTAGGAAATTTGAACTGCCCTTAAAAATCAAAGGCCTTACAAAATTTTCAATCTTCTGACTCCTAACCTGCTTGGTTTTGAAAAAATTACGACAGTGCGCATAATTTTTACAAGTAAACCGCTTTTAAATACCTCGGATCAACTTCGGAATTTCGCGCCCATGTCTTCTTTATAATGCCAAAAGCCTAAATATATGCTTACCACGAACATAGGTTTATGCAGTTGCTGTCAATCAGGCCAATATAGGTCTTCCAAGATGTGGTTACCTGAATTTTAGTACGTTGAAGACGCATGCTAAAACTTTTATCAAACAAGCATTGTTTTTATATGAACATAAATTACTGCACTGTTACTTAGTATGGGGTAATAAGTAAACCAACATATAAATTGTAACCATGAGTAGCATGCTCACCTTTGTATGTGTTATCAAGTATGGCACCATATTCATCAAGACACTTAATCATGTAAACTCAAAAAACAGACCCTGAAAGTTGAAATCAGAATACTATTGTACTGGCATTTTGTTGCAACAGGTTACCACCAGAGAATAAGGTAGTATACTAATTTGTGGCTTTTTTGCGGATGGTTGTTTTGCCAGAAAATACAAGTGATATTTCTTGAGCAGCTCTCTTGATGCCGAGATGAGCAAAAATTGCTGTGACCAAAATCGAGAGATTTAAACGAAAGCTGACATTAAAATATAGCCAGTAAAGATATTTACAGAAACACGCTTGCTTTGATGTTTAATTCTCTAATTGCGGACACACACTTCTACAACTGTATTGTTAGAGGCAAAGAGCAGAAGGCGCCACGTGTTTCACGAATAAGTTTGGCTGTCCGAAGCACTGGCGTTTACTAATTTTACTTTCGTATTTTATGGCCCCGATGCGCTTTTTTCAACATATACAGGCTTAAATCGGTGGCCGAGCGAAAAACGCCTACGAGTTCTTGCAATGTCTATACACATCTGTTTGCACAGTGGAGAGACAGGCTTTTTGAAAGTCGTTCATTACTGGAACTTCGCAATAAAAACCCGGACGAGAGACTAGAAGTGAACACGCACAACGCAGTTATCAAGTAAATTTGTTATTATAAAAATACATATATAGGCTCCGGCACATGATCTGTAGGGGCGCTCATTGGCACGTGGATTCCGCATACGCGTTACACATGCGCTTCTAGATTGTTAATATTTTTATCCAGAGGGACGAGCGATAGGTCACCTAAACATACATCTTTTTGTGAGGAAATACGTCTGTTCTCTGCGATTCTCTGGTATGGTTTTGGGTGGAGGTCCAGACTTTCACCTTTTGTTACGTTGAGGGAATGTTCTGCTATTTTGTGAGAGTTTGGAATGTAACGTTTTGTGCAAAAACTCGGAAAAGAAGCGCCAGGGAATTAGAAGCAAATGTTTTCATTCTAAAAAGTCCCAGCCTAAACCGAGGAAAATATTTGCACCATCTAGAATTTTCTGAAACAAATAGCGGTACCTCATCTTTGGTTGCAATCAACCTGTGTGTGAAATATGACCACGACGTGTCGGTGCCGTCGCCTCGACGACGGATCATCTTTCAAGTCCCAGGATGCCTTACTGGCTACCAAGATTCCTAAACTTGTGAAATGGAAAAGATATCTTTTCTAGCAGCTGCCCACAAATCCCCGATTTCCTTTTACATTTATTAAATTAAAAGGGAAGGGTGAGATCACCAATGTCAGTTAAAACATCACAAATTCGCAGATAGAAGTTCAGTCAAAAAACAAGTGCAAGACATTGTGCGCACGCCAGTTTTTACATATCGGAGTTTAAACCTGAGCAAAACTCATGACAGAAGATTAAAAAAACAGACATGGGGTTGAAGAACCAAAATATATTTCCACCTGACAGGATGTAAATGAAAAAAAATACGCGCCGTGCAACTGCATAGTACATAAAATGTGTGATGATGTTGATGGATAAATTTTTATGGCGCAAGGCCAACTGAGGCAAAGAGCGCCAAATCGGTAGTTATGCATGTGGTGTTAAAATGTAAAGACTAAAATCGCTCAATAAGGCCAACAGTAAAAACTGTTGAAGACAATGGCGGTGGCTGGTGTCATACAGTTTCTCACTAGCTAACCTAGAGTGGTTTAAGAGTTTTTCTTCAAAAACATTGCTGCCAAAAATGCTGCCGTTGACAAATTGTACTTTGTACAAGACACTGTGTTAGAGGGCTAATGTTGCAAAACAAATTTGGGGGTTAAAAAAAAAAGCTGAACTGAAGCTGCCTTCGGCTGATGCCGGCAGATACAGCGGGCCGTCCCGAATGTATTTTTCAAATATTACATACTCTAAACTGGTGGGGTTTTGTTTGATTTTTTTGTCATATTAAGCTTCAAATAATTTGTTTTGGATTCTCCTAAACTGTGTTCTTGTTTTCACTTTATACAGTAGTAATATCTTATGCTACGCGCTTTGAAAGGCGAAGCAGATGCAACATATAGATGCTAGCATGATCTAATCGCGTTGTATTTATTTCTTTTGTCAATGGAGATGTAAATATACCTAGACGCGAATCCCATAACCGCAAGTGTCTCCAAGCACGCGCGCAAAGTATTCTGAAATTGCATGAATGCTTTAAAAGGCAAATAAATACTGACTTATCGGGTCGCTACGTATGTTGCCTCATTGCGCCTGTCCAAGGCAGTGCCTGCATCGAGGGGTAAGTACACGCAGCAACGGCGACGAGCGACGCGAAAATAGTAACTAAATGGGTAGAGAAAACGGATAGTATGGGATAGCGTAGCTTTTTTAGTGGCTACAATGTGGGCAACAGCGGCGAATGGCACGTATTTATCCACAGGCTCCCAGGTCCCTCACTCGCTTTTTGCCTGCCAGGAGCAGCCAGCATGTGAACGGCAGCGACGATGCAGTGAACTTTAGCGACGATGGCGGAGGACATTGGCGGCAGTGTATTATTGTTTTTTAGCTTGTAGCTCTCGCCCAGTACACTCAGTTGTTTTACCTTTGGTTACGTTTTCCGCGTCGCTTGTCGCTGTCGCTGAATGTGATGATCTCTTCATCTTAAGAAACTCCCCGCCAACGCGAGCACATGCGTCAAGTGCCAATCACGCTGCTACTGAGACATTTCTGTGATAGCTATAGAAAATGGCATCTCGAGAACGAAAAAGATCACTGAAAAGAGAACTGACAAACACTTCAGAGCAGAGAAGCCTAATCCATAGCCCTTTGCACTAGCTACTTGTTGCCAGTCTCATTTCCACAGTACCCACGATTTCCATGGAGGCGTGAGATAGCCGCGACACTTTCCACTCCAGGTAACCACTCCACTCCACTTTCCACTCCAGAGGCGTATTGGGTACCTACCACAGACACTCCTACCATCCCACCCGCCCTCCCTGACGACTCAACCAACCTCACAGGCCAGCACTGATGCAGACAGCAAGAGTGCTCTCACACAGGCCTCAAATAAAGCACGTCTTTCTCTCTCTCTCTCTCTTTCCAGTCCAGGTGATATTGAGAAACTGTAGGGATGGTGTATAGGGCCAGTAATGATCACACATGAAAGGAAATGAGCTTTTAGAACTTAAAATCTAAAAAATACATAAAAACGCATTTGACAGGGACCATGACATTGTCGCCCAAAGAGTGGGTGTAGTGGATTGTGTTGTCTGTGGAGTGGAAAAAGAGTTTGCGTCATGTTGTGTCAAGTGCCTCGCACTGACTGAGTACGTGGACTACGGATAGAGTCTCTCTGCACCTGTTGCACACGTGTCTTAAAATTCCGTGAGCAGATACGGGTGTGTTGCATGTGTGTGCCCTATCCGTAGCTTATCCAAAGCGAGTTATGTGTACCTCTTCCGTGTGTCGGTGGTGCCAGATGCAGATGTCATCCGCATATGTTGACATACGAGCGTTTGACCGATAATTCTTCAGCGTAGAATGCAGGGCATCTATGGGTACATTGAAGAGAATGGGAGAAAGAACGCTGCCCTTGGGTACGCCTCGTACTACAGTTCTTTTTGAACAAAAGACATTCTCTGTCAGCACCTTTATGAAGCGGTCGTCTAGAAGACTTGAATGAAGCTGTGTAGGTGTCCTGTCACCTTCAGTTCTTGCAGATGACTGAGGTGTTGTACAATGGTGTATGTAATTGTGTCCGCACCTGGAGCTGAAGGCTTACATGTGTTCAGAGCAACCTTCAGCTCGTGATTTGACAAAGGAGAATTGTAGGAAGTGCTCAACCTATTGCTATCATGCAGGGACTTGTTTTCGCAAGACATTTTGAGTTTCGTGAAAGTGTTTGTGTAATGTGCTCAACTAGACACGTGTTGGAAGTGTACTGCAGGTGTGTTAGCCTGGCCTTCGAGTGTGCCCCTGTTGTGCTAACCAGGGGTAGGTTGTGTGTCTGTTCCCTTTTAGGCACACGTCTATATGTCCCGATTTGTTTTTTTGTTTTTCTTGCTTGATATAATAAAAATAATATATTTTGTGGCAACTTTGACATCAAGACGACAGATCGGGAGGCCATTGGTTTCGCTTGTTCAAGAGATCGGATTAACAAAAAACGGCGGTGGATATCAGGTTTTGGAATTGTCATGGTAGGAAGAAGTGAAAACGATACTTCGGTGCGGCTTCTTTTAGTGGGCCGATAATTGGGCTTTTGGAATTACGAAAACGCCATAAAACATATGGAAATATCAGGGAACGGGGGACCTTCTTCGTCGGCCTTATTGAGATAGCTGTAGAGGTCCACGAGCTCCCTTCCCGGTAAACAGACAGGGAGCCCATCTGCCCAAGCTTGACCTGGCTCCGAAGGCCACCGTTTGCGGTTTGTTACCCTTCACGTTTAAACACATCACCACGGTAGGTTACAGCTTTTGGTGAGTGGATCGGGGTCCATGGTGTCGCCAATACCGTCACCAAGATTGCTCAAGGTGCCCTTTGCGGGGACATTATATTTCTCAAAGATACACTGGCAAAACTGCAATGAAAACAGGTAGAAAACATAAAGCAATATCCGCATGCGAGACGCTGAATGCAGGTTCTTTTTACAACTTAGCAAAAGCTATACCGCACAAAGAATCACATCGAGCCTTAGACTAAAACAATTTTCTCCACTTGAGGGCAAAAACATATGTTCGTTGTTGCGGTTCAGCGTGCGGCTATCTTGCACGCATAATATAAGTTTCGTGCAGTGAGGTGAGGCGTCCCGTGTAGTGCTTAAGCCACTAAATTGCGTACGTCGTTATGCATCAACACACGGGAGTCTGGTGGCCGGGCGGTAGCCCCAAATTTAACTCACAGTGGTGGCAAAAGCAAAAATGAGGAATGAACGGGTTCCTACGTTAGGGTTTTCGCACTTTTCTCTGTCTTCAACGACCATTCTGTTTTACCGCCCTTTCTCTGCAAAACCGTACACCAGCTCCGGTAGCAGGACTCATGGAGGGTGTTTTTGTGTATTTATACTTTTCAGTGCCGTGCGATATTTCCTTTTGATGGGTGGGACTTTGTTTCAAAATTGTTGCCCTTCGTGTGAACCGATTCAATCCGCACTAAACTCTTGTTGATAGACGTGTTCTACCCACTCTTATGCTGCAGGCACGGCTGGTTGTCCTCATTTATAATCGGTGCTTTCCTTGCTTCATAAAAACAGAGGCAACTCCGCTATAAGCCGCTTACGCACGTTGCTACAATCACATTGATGTCTGTGAAGAGACGGCTGTGCCAATCGAACACCACACGCCATCGGGCAATATTCTCAGATCATTCATAGTGGTATATAGCCCATTATCTCATCTCGCGGGCCATTAGTTTTTGGTTGCAAGCGAGAACATAGCACTACAAAAACAAAATTACATATTTTGACTGCATAAAGCGTAGGAAGCTATCTGACCGCTAGTGCTCGAAAATAACATGTTTATTACAGGCACTTGCAAGCAGAGGCTGCAATATTTTTTTTAAGTAGGGGCGACCCGAAGGACTGGGTTACCATAAATCTCGTCCTCACACTGGGGAAAGGAATTTGCGTATTTTCTCGATGCCCATTTCAACTACAGGTTAGGATTTTACTTTTGGTTTCATGCTATTTATCCCCCGGGTGCCAAAAAACAAAGTTGGTAGCAGATCCCCTACTATTTTCCCCGGCGAGGTGCCCATATCGTATATTTTGGCAATGACCGCAATTGTTCTTTTACATGAAAGCTGTCTAACATAAACACCCAACGGTTTCATCTTCATGGGAAAAAACGCCAAATTGCCAAGGCCTACGATGCCGAGCTAATTCACCAGGCTAATCAGTGCACAGCATAGACTTCAGTATTCGTTGAAGCAAACCATAAAAGAAGCATCAAAACGGCATTATCGATTTTAAGGGGCCTGTTACCAGCGGGACAACCCACCACATGTTCCAGGTAAAGAATACGTTTGAAGACTATCTTTAAAGCTTACGCAGGGCGAGTGTCAAAATAGAGAAGTTCTTGCTCAAGACGCCGACCGCACACGTCGGGGTAGTTAGGCATACAGCACAATGCTTAGAATTTACTTGGGGAAAAAACAAAAGAAGCACCAGAACCACATTGTAGGTTACAATAAGCGTGTGAACAATTCTGTTCCTGCTGTGTCCCTGGTAAAGAGTATGTTTGCAGATTAATATTACAGGCTAGGAAGGACTAGTGTCAAAATAGAGCAGTTCTTGCCCAACACGTCGAGCACATGAATCAGGCTGGGTTACCTAGCAATTGCTGCCGGAGAAGCTGAGCGTAGGGCCAGTAGATAAGGCATTTGAGTACCGTCACTGAGGTACACAAGTCAGAACCTGCGGCCGTTGTGGCGTCTCTCAGTGTATCAATACTGTCACATCTACGGTCTCGCGTTTATCTTCGGCCAGGCAGTTTGTTCGCAAAGATACCGAAGATTCAGCAAAACGGCCTCTTTGGACGCACTGATGCTGCTGAATGTTGTTAGACGCGTTATCCTTGATTGGCATTCGAACAACGTCGGTCACGCGCAGCGGCAGAGCATGGAGGACAAGCCTAGCCGACCAGAGTTGACACTTTAAAATGCATAAAAAAACAAATGGCGACGCCAATAAACCGTGTCGCAGTCTAAAAAAATGTCCCGCATGGCGACCTAACCAATGGTCATCGCGGCCACATGGAACATAATGAAAAAATTATTGCCGCCACTCTGGACCCTTACCTAGTAAAACTAGCCAAGCGCAAGCGAAGAGGCCGCCGAGACAACGAGAAATATTTCATCCCCTCCCCCATCACTATTTGTAATGGTTTACAACAGCTTTGCTAGATATACACTTTCGCAGGGCGGGATGATGACTAAATTTTTTCATGTATGGTAGAGCCTCTATGCAGGGGTGCAAGCTATGTCTACTGTACTCGGAGTCAGCCTGTCTTGACCAGCCCGCTGAATACTAGTCCGTATAGGGCAGACGTTCACAGCAGCAACGTCATGGGTAAATAATAGTTGATGTGTAAAAGTAAGATAAGGTTACAGGAGAGTCACAGGAGCAACTTCGATAAAACGTATAACAGCGAATTTTGCCGAGAAAACAAAATTAACCTCAATCATGCTTGCTCGATGCGTGTTGTATAACTGCAAAAGATGCAGCTTTCCTTTGTGGTCGTATCGGTGCATTAAGGTAGGTGTAACATTTTCCGTCGCAGTACCCGTATTTCTGCCCTAATGGATAGACAGCTTGTTCGTAACGACTTTTACATTGGTTTCCTTGAACCTTCAGTACAACGCGCATGGGACGTGAATTTTTTACTGTGTCTTAGAGTTTCTGGCAGCATGGTAAACGTGCCTCTGATAAAATTTCCACACTAATGAGTCCTTTGATGAATAAAGTTTGGCTGCCCTTCTTTATTTTGGTAAGTGTATTAGAGTTTTGGCAACTGAAAAAGGTGTCTTCGGTTTAAGACGGCATATGTTCTATGGGACCTTACGATCATAAACTCCCGCAAAAGTGTCCTTTTTAAATAAACGGCGGAGACGCACATGAGTTCTAATTACTCGTTGGGCCATACCAAATATTTATGGTTTACAGATCGAAGACCTGTTTGATCCTTTAGCAGAGGCGTAACTGCTTAGAAAACAGAATTTCAAATTTCTGTGCACATATGGTAAAACCGTGGGTTATATGCTGAACAGATACTGATCAATGTTGCGGAATTACCAGTCGGGAATTGGAATGACTCCGGAATCATTCCACATTTTCGCGACCCCAGAATGGAATGGGAATGGAATTGCGGCAATACTTGGAGGAATGGAATGTGAATGGTACTAAGAGCTTTTTGACCGGAATGGAATGGGAACGGAATTACATGTAGTTTACCAAAAATAAGGCGCTTTTCCTTCTACGCGTTGTCGTTTCAAAATATGCAAAAAATACGCTAGAAAACCCACCAGCCCAAGTTCAAACAAAAGGGCACCCCGAAGATTTCCCTTTAGGGAACGGTTAAACTGTCTAGCGCTGCACGTTTTCTTTTTTTCCTCTTTCGACACCTCGTGGTGGGTTCGTAAGTGCGCACAATAATGGCTTTCTAAGAAAAGAGGCAACGACGTTTGAGGCTGACCACGCTGCCAGCACATGGCTGCCAGTGAGGTGGTAACGAAAATGATAAAAACAAAAACAAAGGAGGGGCTGAGAACACCGCAGATTAGTCATGGGAATGTGCGCCTGCTACCGTGACATTCATGTGAAAGGTACGGGTGACGGGTCAGTGCGGGAGGGACTGCAGGACCAGGATATTTTGTGCACGAGTTCTCCGAAAGCCAAACTTCCTTGGGGGCGTGCCTACTGCCCATTTTAGCTAGCCGTCAACGTGTTCGCAGCACGTTTCGCATATCAGCTTACGCAACATCTCACCTCGCGCTCCCCTCTTCTTCCCCAGCAACTTTTGCAATACTATCCCTTCTGTCTGTGCAATACTATCCCTTCTGTGTTTTTTTATAGACACTCGGACGCCTTTGCTAGAATCAGCGTCGACGAAGGCCTAAAATATCGGTTCGAGAATTCAGCCGAAACAGGAGAGTCTCTGTAATAGGAACTGCGGCCACGGCTGCGCCTCCCAGCTCCAACGCGGCGATTAGCGGACGAAGTTTCCAGACGGACGAAAATTCCAGACGAAATTTTCAAGAACTTTCCTTTCAAAATTTCCAAGGTCGGTGCTACCACCTTCCCCAGTACGGAATCACCTGGAACAAGATTCCTCTTTGAAAAGTTGTTCTATCGCGAGTCGGTTCTTTCCGTGGAGCGTGCCCATGCTGGTCAAAAGAGTGAAAACGGGGGCGAGGGTCCTTTGCGGCCCGTGTTCAAAGAACTTTGTTGGGCTACGTCTCTGTCTCACTTTCCTGTCTAGGGTCGTTGAGCTCGTATTTATATTCTTCTCCAAACACTTCCCCCTACTTGCCCACTCTGGCTTGCATTTTTGCTGGTTTTCCAGATGTACACCCTCCCCCCCCCCTTCCAAAGAAAAAAGAAAACCGCTGCTTGGC
This sequence comes from Haemaphysalis longicornis, assembly GCF_048455015.1. Taxonomy (NCBI): domain Eukaryota; kingdom Metazoa; phylum Arthropoda; class Arachnida; order Ixodida; family Ixodidae; genus Haemaphysalis; species Haemaphysalis longicornis. Next base: position 10,702,955 of record NW_027526407.1, on the reverse strand, counting down.
TCCTCTCTTTAGAGTCAAACCGTCCTTCCTACAAGTACAAAAAAAAATTAGGTGGACTTTCATTTTGAGCACCTGTGACGAATTTTCGTAATTCGGCTGATTACGAGTCAAACCGTCCTGTTTACTTCGCGGAGACCCAAAGGAGTTCCAAAAAAACACGTGGAAATTCATTTTGAGCACCTGTGACGAATTTTCGTAATGCGGCCTATTATGAAACCCCCTATGACGAAAGGCCTTTCGATGAACGGGCCGTTTCCCCTTCGATCGGCTCCCTCGTCGGTTTATTCCGCTCCTTTCAGGCCGTCAATGATCGCTCTCCCCTCGTTTCCGCCAGGGGCATGAGCCACTTAGGCTGTCACAAAAAGGGTTCTTCTTATCGAGGGGGGTGGCGGGGGTTTGTGCGGCGTCCAAGACCAAGACGCAAAGTAGTACACAAACAAATGGACCATCCCAGTATACGCTAACGCAAAAAAAACCCTGCGCTTTGGTGCCCATCGAGACACCCACAAAGGGAACGAGCCCACTCGTCACAAGCCCACTCGTCGCCGGAAAACTCGTCATAGGCCAACTGGTCACACCGGCCTTTTCGTACAGTGCCATCTCGAGACAGGCACTCTCGTTCAAGGCGCCTTTTCGTCGCAGAAATTTCGTCGCACCGCGGCGGGGTGAACGAAAACCTGGAAGCCCTGACCGGAAATTGGCGTTGAAAGTCGGTCTGAGGCTGGTTTCTGCAATTGTAAATTCGTTACGGCTGCTTAGGAGGGCTTTGGGAGGTCTGTGCGACTAGCAGGTGTGCGTCAAGAGCTGTTTTTGTTCTTTTGTGGGGAAGGGGGGAGAGGCCAGCGCGACCTGCACTTTTTCAAGTGCTGATCGTCAGAGGTGTTGAGATGGTCTAATCCCGTATTTTCGCGCGTATAACCTGTCGTTACTACAACCCGCACCCCCGCTTTCAGTCTGCGAATAAAAAAATAACAATTGGCGAAGCTTGCACTAACTCCCGCAAGGATTGAACCATAGCTAAATTGGAGGATTTTTTTCTATCTAAACAATGAACGGCACACCACCACGCATTGTGTTAGGTTTGACATTGTTTATTTGATGATTTCATTGATTCTTTGTGTTTAACACGCTGACGCTACGCAGGCGATGACGCGCGCCGTAGTGGAGGGCTCCGAATTAATTTTGATCACCTGGGGATCTTCCATGTGCGTGCACCAAAATATCGAAGATGCGGGCGTTTTCGCATTTCACCTCCATCCCAAAAGCGGCCGCTGCAATCGAACCTGCCTGCTTGGGCTCAACAGCAAAACGTAATATCCGTTGAGCTTTGTTTGCTTTTTCTGCATGATGTTTAATACAAATTCGAATGCAATTACCATTGTAATATAATTAACTCGGTATGATGGCATATTTACCTAACTTCCTACGTCAAAAACTCTGGAAGCGCACTCGATCGTCTACAACATTTTTTAAATGGATGTCGTATAGCAGGCATAAACATCGCTTTAACGTTCCAAAATAAGCTCGTAATGCGAGTTTTCCGTGTGACCAATATTCCGGTGATACGAGAATTCCTCGTACGAAATGCCCTGTGACGAGTTGGCATTCCTGACCAGTTTACCTGTGACGAGTTGGCCTATGACGAGTGGACTTGTTACGAGTGGGCCAAGACCCATATACAAAGGTCGCAACTCGCGAATACTCTATGCGTAGCCTGAACTTTCGCTCATGCGCAGTGGAGTATACCTGACGCACGTAACTAAGCTTTTCGGCAAGGGAGACATTGCATACCTGCGCACACGCAAACAGAAAGTTCTCACCCTACCCGCGCTTGCAAGGCGCGCTTGATATGCGTGAGTGCTGACGACCTGTACGGCCCCTGATGCATATTTGGTGCAAAGGTAGGACAAGGTGCTCGAGCGGTGAACTGTTCCACCTAATACCACCAGATCCGAAGTTTCTGTTCCCAGTTAAGGCAATTATACTTCTAACCATACTCACGACCGCTCCATACGAGTGTAAACTGCTTAAAAGGAAAATAATGTCTTCTTCAACCATACTTTTGTCAGCACAAAATAGAACATGCCGTAACGTTAGCATTAACAAATTCACGCTTAAACAATAGTAAAAAATTAGAACTCGTAAAAACATGCTGACCATGCAAATGCTACAATAACTACCGGGAGAACTGCCCCTGTGGGAATTAGTAGGGTAATTGCACCGCACGAGATATGCCCTAAAGCCACTAACTCTTGACCTTGGTGACGTGGTTTGCGTATTTTATCAGTTCTTCTCGCTTGTAGTAACATGAGCTTAATAGTGGGTTCATTGGTAACTTTATAATAACCCGATAAAACTACCAACGTGCCTTTCCTACGTTAAGGAATTAGATGAATGGAATTGAACTGCCCGGCAATTCCCGGAGTTGGAATGGGGGAAGTTTTGGCATTCCGAGGAATTGAAAGGAATCGAATTTAGGCAAATTGTCATTCCCCGGAATGGAATTGGAATGGAATGGGAACGCCCATTCCGCAACACTGATACTGCTAACATAGACGTGGAAAACATTCTTTAAAAGGCATCACACCGGCCGTTTCTTGCCTGTTTGAATCCCTCATATTTCTGGTGGAGAGAACTGATAAAGTTTAGTATTTGGTGTTGAATATTTGCCGCAGGCAGGTATGGTCGTCTACAATAAAAAAGAACGCTATGTATTGTCTTCCTTCTGCAAATACTGTATGCGAATACACGCTTTCTCTAGCTGCTGACACGTTTCTGGCGAAACGATTATTCACGCAGCCGCTAGTTTTGTTAACCCTGACTCCATTGTAAGCTCCTACTAATGAGTTTGAGCCTCTCCAGGGCTACGTCATTGTTAAAAAAATTGAAAAATTTCTTGTTGCATCGCTGTGGAAGGCAGGTTAGCATTTGCCAGTTGTCCGAAGTCATTTATTTCTGTCCCCATGTTTGATAGCAACCTTTCGGACGCATGCTCAATAACAGCGTGCGCATACCAAGGAAAAAGGCACCGAAGGTGGCGGGGCGAGCGCTGATGGGAAAGCGCTCGTCCCGTAGCCTTCTTTGCCTTTGCCTTTCTCCTGTGTGGGCTGTTAGTCAGCAATTAACACTACCAACGCGCCCAATTATATGTTCTTCTTCATAAATGTTGGAATTTCTGCCTTTGTTTCTGCGCACACTGCAGCTTATCTCGCCGAAATATCGATAGAGTCACCGCTAGGTTAGTATACGGCGCCACCATTAACTCAAATGAGTTCGCCACGACCACAAAAAATTAATGTTGTTAATAACTTCCCCAAACCCTGCCACTTACAAACGTCAAAATTTTGTTCGTGATACCGCCTCTTCATTCAATAATTGTCGATGATCAGAAGTCTTCCCAGTAACATTCAGAAGTACGCAGCAATTTAAAGTTGGCCAGGAAAAGCGGACGCAGTCCTCCGTTATACGGACTTCTCGATCTTCCGGGCAGGAGTTGGCCGTTTGATAATGATATCCAAAATAAAGATGGCTCCGGTTTTTGTGGTTCGAATAACAATGCTTCCATGGCCCTTTATTTCAACAGTCTGAGCACGTGATTTATTATTGCAGTGACCTCTTTGATGACAAGAAATTTAAAGGCTTTGACCAAGCGCACACAGATTTTGCCACCCCCTTGTGCACTCTGTATTTCACGGCAGTTACGTATTCTCGCAGTCTTCGATCGCCATCCTTTCTGGAAAAGCCAACCATTCTGGAAAGGCCAACGCTAGTTTTCTGGGTGGAGCGGGGGCATGAGCGCAACATGAGCTGAAGCTCAGATGGTTGCGACGTAGGTTCAGGGAGCGACCAAAAAGACAACTACCAGAACGACTTTCGCGGCCACGATGAGGACATGCTCGACGCTGTGTGGGGGCCATTCGAGGTCTGTGTGCCATTGAAGGTGCTGTTTTGGCCCCCCCCCCCTACTACAGTAAAGGAGCTGTTCCTGTGGGAGAGGGTGGCGCTGTTTATGGTAGAGGGCTTCACTGGCAAGGCGAAGCGGCCGAAGGGCCAGATGATGCGGCAACCACTGCTCAAGGATATCAGAACACGGCGAATTCATCGATGCCCCGTCATCAAAGCAGGCTAGGGACTGCGACGTAAGCATGTAGTTTTAAAATGGCGTTTTGCGGAACGTTTGAGTTGTGTTTCGTGTTTCGTGTAGCTTCGTTTTCGTGCAGCTTCGTCCAGTTTCGTGTAGCTTCCTTTCATGCAGTTTGTGTTTTCGTAAGGCCATAGGATTCCTTAGAATGCACGAAAAAAGCATGTCGTGGCTTTTTGGTGGGTGTCCTTCGCGGACCACTTACACGGCCGTCAACACCACAAGTGCGTTCTCTTGCACAAGGAAGCAGACTGCCTCCTTATTACCATAATAATTTTGTCTGAATGCTTCAGAGATGACTCTGCTCGTCATAGTTTAGCGGCCCGAAACTTCATGACATAATCATCGAATGGCTCATTCCTTGCGTACCGTAGTTATTTTAACAACATTACTTTGGTTTTCCGGGGCTTTTCTTCATTGTTTACACTTGTACGTTTTGTCTTACACTGTCGTCCCTGTCCCGCACGTGATTGTTCTTACAATTTTGTCGTTCTTTTACCTTACAAATGTTCTTATCCAGAGCATTATTTAGCCATCACCGTTAATTCTGGGCGGATGCGTTCTTACTACCGCGCTGACGTATATTTATGGTTAAACAGGTTGCTTGTGAGCAGAGTTAGCTTCGGGAGGGTCAAATATTCATAACTGGCAAAACAACAACAAAACTGCGAAAAGACCAGCTGCAACAACAGGGAAGTTTCCTGAATCGTTTTGCCATTAAAGGTGTCGCTGCTCGAGAGATTTTGTACAAATCTTTCGTCCAGCATACGTAAAAAAGCGTATGCCACTGCTCGGGCTCTTTATTCCCAAAAGCGTGCTCTACATGTGGCCGATTTGCTTCATCACGATATCATTGATTCCCATAGCGGTTCGTGGCGGCTCCATTTCGTTTCGCGATCTGATTTTTTTTCGCGAGTGACTGCCGAATAAATTCTTGAATACTCAAGAGCTGACCAAACAACAAATTTTCTTTGAGACATGCTCAATAAAAGTTTTTTTTTACTAAGTACAGATATTGGAATCACGAGATACTATTGGTCCCTGCAAGAAAATATACATTACGTCTCTGCAGGATTTTCACCCTGGTATCATCCTTACAAAAATATGAACCGACCATGCTACATGATTAACAATTTTTTTCTTAGCCTCAAATTTGTTCACCCAAATACCCCATGAAGTCATCCTAGCTATGTACAATTAAAACACGTTGCGCCGTCCCAGTTAGCGATTTCAAAAGCCGCTGCAAAAATCGGCCGCGATTATGTCAACCCGTAGTATATTCGCAATAGGGACACTCGCGCTACCCTGCTGCTCCAATCGTTATCCTATGTTTTCGAATAACAGTAAATTTTGGAACGCCAGCTCTTGATGAAAGATCAGGTGACAGAATAATCTCTCTTGTCACTCACAACCTCGCCTGAAACCGCCGTACCGATACTCTGGTCATGGGCAGTCCAGGACTCTTTTGCCTACCGTTCTCGCTCGGCAACCATTTTCTTCATGGTCCTCAATTGCTGCTAATGTTAGGTGATGTTATTATGCGAAGAAGCACTTGGAAATACTTTTACATGTGTTTCAAGCTTTGAGAACTAGTATAATCCAGTGTGTAAATCGGAGAAATACCGGTTCGGTTACGGTTCTGGTTCAGGCGAAATTATTTCGTTTGGGCTCAGTTCCAGGTCGATAAAATCACGTACTTAACCGGTTCGCAAACCAGTGCGGTAGCTTGAACCGGTTCGCGAACCATTTTGATGAGTTACTACAGGTACTAGAATTTACTACAGGTACTAGAAATTACGAGGTACTAGAAAAACAGATGAAGTGGTGACGATTTACCACCTACTTTCCCGCCCAGACTTTAGCTTTTCCTAGCAATTATTAATAAAGCCACCGCCAAGAGATATGACTGTGACATATATTTCCTGTCCTTTCCTTTTTTGTCGAAGTCGCAATTGTTGCTATGCAATCGCCCATCACGCTTACCTTGAAGCTTTAAATATAGGCCTGCGTTCTGCCGCGTTCAAATACCAGCGGCTAATACCAATGGCGCGCATTTTTTATATTTGTAACAAAACAGAAACATGCAAGAACAGGCAAATAGTTACTACCAAAGAATTAGATTTTGGGTCACCCCGAATAATTTTAGCTGGCACCTTATCGAATGTGTCCACCACACTTTTGTTAAAAATAAGCTTTAGTTATTACTCAGGCACTGCGTTATTGCTCTGACCACTGCAACTCGTTTCGCGATAGCGATACCGGATTTGTGCGTTACAATCAGTATGTCACCGTACCGCCTGAACCCTGGCCAGCATTCCGGGTGCTACATTGCGGAATTATATAACAAATTATGTTGTTACGCAATGGAAGGGACATTTGACGCGCGGAGCGTGTAGATGATAAACTTTGGAATATGATTTTCAAGTATGTGTCTTACAATCAGTAAAATTATATATGCTTCTGCTGAAAAAATTGTTGTGTGGACGCTCATGGTTCTGGCTGCACTGAAATTCGGACCATGAGCAGCGCAGGAGACCATGGTGGAGGTTTTAGACGCGTCACTGTAAAATTCTGCAAGTGGGTATTTAAACTGCAGAGACAGAAAGTGCTGCAGTATTGCAGCTCGCGGTACCCGATTTTTGTCCAGTTTTATAAAAGAAAGGTCGCACGACACAGGACGAACTTGCCAAGGCGATAAACTGTTTGAAAAGGATGACCTGTACACATCTAAAGACGAAGCACTGAGATCCGAGGCTCGCTCTTTCACTCTAAGTGAAAAGGGCAGAGGAACGGATGGGCGATTTACAAAGAGCTGAGATGTGGATGTATCGTTAAAGACAGGATAAAAAGGATGATTATTCAGTGATGAAATTTTAAAAGCATAAAGCAAGTCCATGTATCTTTGTTGGTTCTCAAGGCTCCACTTATTACACTCAACATAAAGACTCCCAGCAGGGCTAGTGCGAAAAGCACCCGACGAAAGACGAAGGCCCAGGTGTAGAACTGGGTCAAGAATTCGCAAGGCTGTCTTAGTCGCCGACCCATACACCACACTGCCATAGTCCAAACGAGACCCAACCAAAGCAGTATACAAACGAAGCAAGAGTTCTTTGTCGGAACCATAGGATTGGTGGGAGAGAACCTAGTGTATATTCATTGTTTTGAGACATTTATTTTTAAGTTTATTGATGTGGGGAATGAATGTGAGTTTGTGATCAAACACCACACCTAAGAACTTGTGCTCCTTGTTCACAAGAAGCGACACGCCATTAAGAGTAATGTCTGGGTCCGTATGGACCCCGCGCTTCCTGGAGAACACAACGCAGGAGCTTTTTGCAGGATTCAATTTAAACCCATTCTTGTCTGCCCAGCGGGCAAATTTATTGACACCAAGCTAGACTTGACGTTCGCAGATTGACACATTACATGATTTATAGGATATCTGGACGTCATCCACATACATGGAAGAAGAGATTGTGGGTGGAAGTGCCTTACCAAGAGAGTTCATTTTTACAATAAAGAGAGTGCAGCTTAACACACCACCTTGTGGCACGCCATTTTCTTGCACGTGAACCCTTGAGAGTGCACCACCGACTCTCACTCGAAACGTTCTTTCTGACAGGTAACTGACAAGAGTGTTTAACATGTTACCCGAGACACCGAATGACTTCAGGTCACTGAGGATCCCGTAGCGCCAAGCGGTGTCGTAGGCCTTCTCGAGGTCGAAAAACACAGTTACGCAATACTGTTTATGCACGAAGGCATCCTTAATATACGATTCAAGAGCTACGAGTTAATCATTCGTGGATCGCCCTGCCCTGAAGCCTGCCTGGCTGCTCTCGAGAAGACCGTTGTACTCAAGGAAGTACACGAGCCTGCGATTTATCATCTTCTCGAAGAGCTTGCACAGGCAGCTCGTCAGGGCAATAGGACGGTAACTTGAGGGGGACGACGGGTCCTTTCCCTCCTTCTGGAAAGCTACAACTATAGCCTCCTTCCAAGAGTTTGGAATGTGCCCCGAAAGCCAAATCTTGTTATATAGGTGTAAGAGTGTTAGAAGAGTGTCTGCGTGCAGGCGTTGCTACATTGTGTATGTGATGTTCTCTGGGCCTGGAGCTGAGGGTTTACACGTGCTCAAAGCAGCCCTCAGCTCATGCAGTGAAAACCCAGAGTTATAAGAAGATGTTGACCTATTGTTATCTAGTATAGGCTTCTTTTCGGCCGTTTGTTTGTGTTTCATGAAAGTGTTGGTGTAGTGTGCTGAACTAGAAACGTGTTAGAAGTGTTGTGCGAGTGTGTCAGCCTGGTCTTCGAGTGTGTCCCCTGTAGTGCTGACCAGAGGCAGGCTGTGTGTTTGTTGTCCCTTGAGATTGCGTATTCATGTCCATACTTTCCGCGTGTCTGTGTAGGAGTTTATTGATGTTATGAATGTACGCCAACTCTCTCGTTTTGCCTCACGGCGCACACGTTTTCCTAATGCCTTGGCCCGTTTGAACAAGAGGAGGTTTCCCGACGTGGGGTACCGACATAGGATACCCCACGCCTTGTTCTGGGCCTCTCGCGCCCGCCTACAGTCCTCATTCCACCACGGCCTCCGCTGGTTGCGCTGGGCACCAAAGGCGTGGTGAATGGACCTTTCGGCGGCGTCGAGGATGTGCGCCGTGAGCATTTGGGTAGCTCCTTCAACCTGTAGGTGTCCTATGGATGTGTGGTGTAGTTTGGATGTCTGTGTAAATGTATTCCAGTTAGCTGTTGCTTCATTGAACCTGTTTTGGGAAGATGGACTTCATGGGCCTTTACCTATATACGTTAGTGAGGTGGGAAAGTGGTCACTACCGTATGGGTCAGTGCCCACACCCCACTCGAGAAGAGGAAAGGGAACTGCGGAGCCAATCGCCAAGTCAAGATATGAGTATGTGCTGTGTCCTATATTATGGTATGTAGGCTGTTTATTGTTGAAAGGGCATGCTCCTGAAGATGTAAGGAATTTCTCTATCAGGCGACATCGGGAATCCGTGCGAGAAGAGCCCCAAAGAGAGTTGTGGGCATTAAGGTCGCCTGTCAGGATGTATGGTTCGGGCAGCTGGTCAACCAGCGCCTCAAAGTCAGAGCTTAAAAGTGACACATCTGGAGGAATGTATATGGAGCATACCGTTATCAATCTATTAAATATTATTGTTCGAATTGCCACAACCTCAAGGACAGTGTTCAGAGTGACAGGGTGGCATGCTAAAGATTTCCGGGCAATTATGGCCACACCCCCAGAAGAGTGCGTGCAGCCATTCCTGTCCTTTCTATATATCAAGTAACTGTTCAAGAAATTTGTGTGTTTATAATTCAAATGTGTTTCCTGAACACACATTACACTTGGCTGATAAGCATGCAGTATTTTGTATACATCGTCAAGATTATTCAGAAGGCCTCTGCGGTTGCATTGTGTTATGTTTTCTCTTCCCATTATTATGTGTTCAGAGCTACTGGAGTGTGACTATTTATGTAGGGTATTTCGGGGCTTGGACTCTTGGAAGGGGTTTTCTGGCCTTCTCTACTGACTTGGACGTCGCAGCCTGTTCCTTCCGCTGCGATGAAAGCCGGAAGGGCTCGACGTCCATGTCATCATCTGAAGGCAAAGGGGTGCCGAGCGGACTGGGCCCCCTTGACGTTGAATGCTTTCGGGTGTTCTTCGCCTGCGCTGCCAGTTCCTAAGGCGGGGGGAGCACTACAGATGGCGCAGGCAGTGAAGGGGGGGAGGGGGTTGCTGCGACTGCCTCCGTCTCCATCTCCGTGCCCTTGCGTGTGCTTTGGGCCGGTGGAGAGGAAGCAGTGGATGCAGCGGCATCCCCAACAGACGTTGCCACCACAGCCGCTGCTGGGTGAGCGAGCGGTGCGGAGGTGGATTGGGCTGACATAGGCAACCCAGGGGGGGGGGGCGGTGGCGGGACCAGGTCCGACTCGCGGTACTGGGTCCCCGCCGAAACCAGACGCCGCTCCGCCCCCGGCGAGCTGCGTCGGCGTACCTGCCCAGAGGTAAGGAGGCGAACCTCTTCCGTGCCTCTGGGAAGGTGATGTTTTCGTTGACTTTCAAGGCAATGATGTGTTTTTCTTCGTTGAACTTTTCACAGCTCCTAGAATAGGCAGCGTGTGGTCCCTTTCAGTTGGCACAGGTGAAGTTCTTTGATTTACAATTGTCAGTTTGATGATAATGTGCTGCACATTTTGCGCACGTCAATTTACCACGACAAGACGTTGTGCCGTGCCCAAACCGCTGACACTTAAAACAGCGGCGTGGGTTCGGCACGTAGGGTTGGATTGGACATCTCAAGAAGCCTGCGTTGACCGACTCAGGAAGGTAAGAGCGGTGAAGTGTCAAGATTATGTGCTTGGTTGGAATTATTTCATCATTTCGGCGTATGGTGATTCGAATCACCGCTGTCACGCCCTGATCTCGGAGGCCCTCGAGCAGATCTGCTTCAGTCTCATTCATTAGATCCCGATCAGAGATCACGCCCTGGCAGCTATTGAGGCTGCGATGGGGCGTGATCTTAATGTCAACATCTACCATGCGCGTTTGCTTGAGGAGGTTAGAGGATTGTTGTTTGTTTTCTACTTCTATCAAAACTTCTCCCGTTGTGAGTTTCTTAGCCTTGTACGACTTTCCGATAAGGCTTTCAAGAAACTTGGAGATTTGAAACGCAGACTGGGACGTGATGGGCTTTGTCTTGTCAACAGATTCCATGATCAAAATCCGCGAGAAATTATCAGGCTTTGGGGGAGAGATCGATTGCAAAGGAGGAAAAGAAACTTTGGTGCGGCCCTTTTTGGGGGCCGATCACGTCTGGGGGGGGTTTAAAAAATGCCATATGATACATTGAAAAGCAGGGAGACGGGGGTACTTTCTCCTTTGACCTCACCCTGGTAGTCAAAGAGGTCCCGGAGCTCCCTGCCTGGTAGACGGGCAGGGAGCCCATCGGCCGGAGCTTAACCACGGCTCCTACGGCCACCGTTAGAGGTTTCTACCCTTCACCTTAAAAACACATCACCATGGTAGGACACAGCTTATGTTGGGGGGCTCGGGGTCCGCGGTATCGCCAGTACCGTCACCAAGATTACTCAAGGTGCCCCGTGCGGGGTTCTGGTCAAACACAACACCTAAAACCTTGTGCTCCTTGTTCACAGCAAGCGACACGCTATTAAGTGTAATGTCTGGGTCTGGAGGGATCCCGCGCTTCCTAGAGAACACAACGCAGGAGCTTTTTGCAGGATTCAATTTAAAACCATTCTTGTCTGCCCAGCTTGCAAGTTTCTTGACGTCGAGCTGGACTTGACGTTCGCATATTGACATATTACAAGATTTAAACGATATATGCACGTCATCTACATATATAGAGTAAGAAATTGTAGGCGGCAGTGCCTTCCCAAATGAGTTCATCTTTACTATGAAGAGAGGGCAGCTTAGAACTCCACCTTGCGGCATGCCAGTTTCTTCCACGCGTACCTTTGACAGTGCAGAACCAACTCTGACGCGAAAGGTTCTCTCCAACAAATTACTAATAACGGTATTTATCATGTTACCAGAGACGCCGAACGACTTAAGGTCAGTAAGTATGCCATAATTCCATGCGGTGTCATAGGCCCTCTCTATGTCAAAAAACGCCGTAAGACAGAATTGTTTGTGAATGTAGACATCCTTAATGTATGACTCTAGTGCCACAAGTTGATCGTTCGTGGATCTCCCCGCCCTGAAGCCTGCCTGGCAGCTCTCAACAAGACCGTTGTACTCCAAAAAGTACACAAGCCTCCGGTTTATCATCTCCTCGAGAAGCTTGCACAGGCAGCGGGTCAGGGCAATGGGTCTGTAGCTAGCGGGAGAAGAAGGGTCCTTCCCTTCTTTCGAAAATGCCACAACTATGGCATCCCTCCAAGACTTTGGAATCTTCCCCGAAAGCCATATCTTGTTCAAAAGGTGAAGAAGTGTTACAAGAGTGTCTGTGTGTAAGTTCTGTATCATTGTATACGTAATGTTGTCTGGGCCTGGAGCTGAGGGTTTACACGTGCTCAGAGCACCCCTCAGCTCATGAAGTGTGAACTCACAGTTATAAGAAGTGGCTGACCTGTCATTGTCATGTAAAGGCTTCGTTTCGGCCATTTGTTTGTGTTTCATGAAAGTGTTTGTGTAGTGTGCTGAACTGGAAACGTGTTGGAAGCGTTGTGCGAGTTTGTCAGCCTGGTCTTCGAGTGTGTCCCCTGTTCTGCTGACCAGAGGCAGGCCGTGTGTTTGATGTCCTTTGAGTTTGCGTATTCTTATCCATACTTTCCGTGGATCTGTGTAGGAGTTTACTGATGTTATAAAGGAACGCCCACTCTCTCGTTTTGCCTCACGGCGCACACGTTTACCTAACGCTTTGGCCCGTTTGAACAAAATAAGGTTACCCGACGTGGGGTACCGACGAAGGATACCCCATGCCTTGTTCTGGGCGTCTCGCGCCCGCCTACAGTCCTCATTCTACCACGGCCTCCTCTGGTTGCACGAGAAACCAGAGGCGTGGGGAATGGACTTTTCGGCGGTGTCGAGGATGTGCGCCGTGAGGAGTTGGGTAGCTTTTTCAATGTGTAAGTGTCCTATGAATGTGTGGTGTTGTTTCGATGTCTCTGTAAATGTGTTCCAGTTAGCTCGTGCTTCATTGAACCTATTATGGGAAGATGGACTTCTTGGGCATTTACCTATATATGTTAGTGAAGTGAAGAAGTTGTCACTGCCATATGGGTCAGGGCCCACTCCCCACTCAAGACATGGAAAGAGAATTGCCGAACCAAAAGCCAAGTCAATGTTTGAGTATGTATTGTGTCCTATGTTATGGTATGTAGGGTGTTTCTTGTTGAAAAGGCATTCTCCAGAGGATGTAAAAACTTCTCTATCAGGCGACCTCGGGCATCCGTGCGAGAAGAGCCCCAAAGGGAATTGTGTGCATTGACGTCGCCTGTTAAGAAGTATGGTTCACGAAGCTGGTCGACCAGCGCCTCAAAATCAGAGCTCAGAAGTGCAAGATCAGGAGAGATGTATATGGAGCATACCGTTATCAACCTATTAAAAATTATTGTGCGGACGGCCACAGCCTCAAGAACGGTGTTCAAGTTGGAAGGCTGGCATGCTAAGGATTTGCGGGTGATTATGGCAACACCGCCAGAAGAGTGTGTGCAGCCATCCCTGTCTTTCCTGTATACCATGTAACTATTCAAGAAATTTGTGTTTGGAATTAGGATATGTTTTCGGAACACACATTACACTTGGCTGATAAGCATGCAGTATTTCGTATACATCGTCAAGATTATTCAGAAGGCCTCTGCAGTTCCGTTGTATTATGTCTTCTCTTCCCATTATGATGTGTTCGGAGCTACTGGAGTGTGACTGTTTATGTAGGGTCTTTCGGGGCTTGGACTCTTGGAAGGGGTTTTCGGGCCTTTTCTACTGACCTGGACGTCGCAGACCGTTCCTTCCGCTGTGATGAAAGCCGGAAGGGCTCGACGTCCATGTCGTCATCTGAAGGCAAGGGGGTGCCCAGCGGACTGGGCCCCCTTGACGTGCTACCCTTTCGGGTGTTCTTTGCCTGCGCTGCCAGTGCCGAAGGCGTGGGGAGCACCACAGGTGGCACCGGCAGTGAGGCGGGAAGGGGGTCGCTGCGACTGCCGCCGTCTCCATCTCTCCGGGCCCTCACGTGTGCTTCGAGCCGGTAGAGAGGGGGAAACGGAAACCCGCTTCCGCACCGCTCGCTGCTGGCTCAGCGAGCGGTACGGAGGCAGGTTGGGCTGCAAGAGGCAACCCAGGGGGGGGGGGGGGGGCGGCGGGGGCGGGACCACGTCCGACTCTCGGTACTAGGTCCCCGCCGAAACCAAACGCCCGCCCGCCCCCCGGCGAGCTGCGTCGGCGTACCTGCCCAGAGGGAAGGAGGCGAACCTTTTTCGTGCCTCTGGGAAGGTGATGTTTTCGGTTATCTTAAGGTTAATGATTTTTTTTTAAGATGAAACTTTTCACAAGCGCGAGAGTATGCTGCGTGTGGACCCTGGCAATTCGGGCAGGTGAAGTTGGTTGCAGTGCAGTTGTCAGATAGATGATCGTGCTGGGCGCATTTGGCACATGTTGTTCTGCCTCGACAGGAGTTGGTACCATGCCCGAACCTCTGGCACTTGAAACAGCGCCTCGGGTTCGGTATGCACGACCGGACAGAACAACGGATGAAACCTGCGTTGACATGCTCGGCCAGTTTGCAGCGGTCGAAAGTCAGGATCAGATGTTTGGTGGCTATTTCGTTGTTCTCTCTCCTGATGACGATGCGCCTTACTGGTGTCACGCCTTGGTCTTTTAGGCCTTCGAGCAGATCAGTCTCTGTCTCGGTTACGAGATCTGCCTGAGAGATGACACCTTGACAACTGTTGAGGCTGCGATCGGGTGTGACCCTGATCTCCAGATCTGCCATGCGGGTTTTTTCCAGGAGGATTGTGGATTGCTGCTGAGTTTTAACTTCAACTAGCACTTCACCAGTTCTGAGCTTTTTGGCGTCATACGTTTTGCCGATGATACGTTCAAGGTATTTAGAAACAAGAAATACAGATTTAGTGGAAACCGGCTTCGATTTGTCTACAGGTTCAATGATCAAAAAACGAGGGTAGTTATCTGGCTTTGAGAGCGAGATAGAAGGCAAAGAACGAAAAGATACTTCGGTGCGGCCCCTTTTAGCGGGCCGATCATGGTTGGGGGGGGGTGGTTTGAAGATACCATATGGCATAGTATAACAGCAGGGATACGGGGGTACTTTCTCCTTTGACCTTACCCTGGTAGTCAAAGAGGTCCCGGAGCTCCCTGCCTGTCTACCAGGCAGGGAGCCCATCGGCCGGAGCTTGACCAAGGCAACGACGGCCACCGTTCGTGGTTTCTAACCCTGTACCTATAAACACATCGCCACGGTTGGATCCAGCGTATGTTTGGGGGCTCGGGGTCCGCGGTATCGCCAGTACCGTCACCAAGAGTGCTCAAGGTGTCCCGTGCGTGGTCCCCTTTCCCGGGTAATATTTTCTATCTGACGCCGCTAAATGTAAAGCTCTTTTTGCACAGCTTTGAAAGGTCTTTCAAAGAACACGTTCAGCCTTCAACCCGAAGCAAGTTTCAAATATTCAACCTTTTGCTTCTTTCTATTTTTTTGTACACGGTCATGCTTTTTGAAATTATTTACAACGAGAAGTATGATAGCGTGAGGCAGGAACTCTCTCTCGTTTGATCGTGCGTTCTCCGAAAAAATCAACCAAGGCTACTGTCAGCTTGGATTCACAGTGATGGGAGATGACGGCGATAATCACACAAACAAGCATAGAATCCGATACGAATGACATATATTGTTTTCTCACCGAAACGTTTTTCCTGAAATTAAATCTATGGGTGGTTTTCTCTCTTGGTTTCCCACTTCCTAGTACTGCGCCCAAAGTTCAGGGCGCTCGTACTCACGGAATGTGTCTTTTTTGTGGCACCGGCTTCAGGATGGGTAAAAACAGAAACAGTGCCTTGTGGTACTTGTTTAATGCCAGTCTTTACGATTGATCTAGCGAAGAAGATTGAATATCACTGAGTGCATTGCCCGGGTTAATAGCTTGAGGGATTTGTTGCCTGGAACAGACATTGGTTTGCTTGGCTTCCCAGATTGCGTGATTCGGCTGACTGTGCGAGGTTCTCTCAAGATTCAGTGCTTTATACCTTTCCGTAACAGAGTGGTTGAATGCTGACGGTAACTGGTATTCAAGTTATATATATTCCGTCGATGAATACCCTTCATTTATCGCCAAAAACATTTCCAGGCAATGAGACTTGAAAACAAAGACACCTGCTTAACCTCAATTCCCTGCGAGTAGTGTTTTTTGACTGATTTAAAATTTTTATTTTGCTTCCTGATTGATGTTTTGATACAGAATCAAGCGCGCGTCCGCTTTGCACGGCAAAAGCGCTTGGTCTGGTGTAGCAGTAGTATCCGTTTTTGTGTGGTAGTAGATCTACACAAACTAACATTACGATGCAATAGACGATTTTTCCCCTAGAGTTGGCCTCCGTTTGACGTCTGATTCAAGAGAACTTTCTTAGAGCGCGCGCCTTCGTTTGTTGCATCAATTTTAAATGGGGTGGAAGGGTGTAACTTGGCATTCATTTTGTGTCTGTGTCAACAAATGTGGTAGCCAAACACAAAACTGTTTTTCAGTATCTTTCCAACCACTTCAAGCACTGAACAGGGAGAGAGCTTACTATGCAGTTTTTCTCTGCTTGTTCACCCTTCACGGTTTTCATAACGAATACAACATACCACTTATAATAATTGCTCAATAAAACACACCTGGTGTAAACACAAATTGAAGTTCCCTCTTCTCTACCTTCGTTTCTACCTATATTACAAGACAACAGCAGATTCCCCGTTTGGTTGGAGTGCATAAGTAAAAGTAACGTGTTCTTCAATACTTAACATTATCGTTACTCTACCACTGAAAAACCACTCTATAATGCACACACTCTTATTTGATGTCGTACACCCCAACACGCATAGGAAAAAATTGCTGTTTATATTGCCCAGCACTTCACTGTAGAACGATGATAATGGTTTGTGTTTGACGGCGCAGGACCAACAAGGAAATAGCGCTAAAAGGTAATACGTAGTTACTAGCAATGGACACTAAAGCATGTCTGAAAAAATAGAAGTGAAATAAACTAAAGCGAATGATATGTAGAATCTTCTAAGCAGGAGGTGCTTCTTAGCCCCCGTTATTAGAATGCTTCTTTCAAACTGAAGGGTTATCTAACATTACAATTTTATGGTTAATATTTTGATGCTTACCATCACCTACTTTCGTAACGTGCAGGACTTCTTCGCCTTTTATGTTCCTTGTTGTCGTAGCAGTCAAAAACATGCCGTTGTGTCGGTACACACTACACATCAGAAATACAGAACTATTTAGGATTTACAAATATAACTGCAAAAAAACTCTTCATCACTTGCTTTAGGAGTTTAGGTATTTGTAGATACATTTTGTTGCTAACGAACACAAACCAGAACAAATTTCTACAAGTAGCTGCCTCAGTACAACGCCGAGTTTTCGCATGAGTTGTGGCTGCAAAACGAGCGGGCGAATATTATTTTTTCGTGTTATAATTCACAGTATCATGTCAAAATATTTCAGGTGAATAGGTGTAGTATAGAATGGACCCTCTAGTGAGCGGCATGGTTGAACTATTACATTTTTGGCGTCCCTCAAGCAAACTAGCCATTGAAAACATTGCTTGAGAAGGTGTATGATATTTCTTACAATATTTCATAAGCAAACAGGCGTTGTAGATATGTTTGTTTTTATAAATTTTTAATTCCTCAATGCGCATTTGTTTTTAAAATGCTGTTATGTTGTGCCTCCAGAGAATAAGTCCAGCCATTTGAAAAGTAAATTTGGGTAGAAACTTACTAATTTGTACTCTCATGTATGTATCCATAAAAGAGGTCGTAGTTTCCCTCTGCGTAACTTTTTTCGGTTTCGAGATAAATGCAACGATGCCAATAGCTGTCCTTTGGTTCGTAGTTGCGACTCTTTAGCCAAATCTTCTGCCCAGTAGTTAGGAGCTGAAAATTAAAATAACGGCTAAAAGTATTGAGTAGGCCTAGGAATTGTGAAGAATACATACTTGTTAAGCGAATTTCGTGTGGGCATTCAAAAGCTTTTTTGGTGGCTTGGGTGTTCTTGCGAACTGCAGCCGAAAGGAAATTAAAAATTTGTTCACCTTTTCTGAAAATACTTATAATATTTTCCTCTAAGTACTATACAGGGCATTGAAGCTCTATTCTGAGATCATCTAGCAGTTGAGAGAAATTACTGGTGACACGAGTAATGGACGGCAGTGTGCTTTAAAAATAAGGATGTGGTAGAGGTGGGGAATCGTTTTTGATGAGTACATCTAAAATCACCATAAAAAGACCGATGTGTTAGAAAATAGGACTGCTGATTTTGAAAATACTTATACCTACTAGTATCCTTATGTTAGAATACTAGAGCATATCTACAATCGTCCTCAATGAGTAGAGCAGTAAAATTCCTCTAAGGAAGGGGCCAGACAAGTAAACAGAATATCTCCAATTTTATTCAAAGCGTGTTTACCAAACGTATTCAGAACATTTGATTTGGAACAGGTGGTCGTAAGGGTTAATAGAGAATACCTCAGTAACCGTAGATTGTCTGATGACGTTACCTTGCTAAGTAGCACTGGGGACTAATTGCAAAACATGATTACCGTACTGGACAAGTACAGGAGAATCGGGGGCGTGATTTTTTGAGGCAAATAATAAAGTAATGCATATTGTCTCGGGAGAGCACAGCGGTTGGAGATAGGTGACGAGTATGCGGTACTGCTGAGCGGTGAGCGAATATACCTACCTAGGCCAAGTAGTGAACCCTGATCTCAACCACGAGGCAGACAAATTTAGAAGGATAAGAATTGGGTAGAGCGAATTCGACAGGCATTCTCAGATAATAAATGGCAGACTATGTAGAATCTGTCTTGAAGGTCTCTAAAAGTAGATACAGTGTTCAGGTACCTTCTGTTCTGCCCTGTGTGGCAATAGAGCACATATATATGGATGATATAAAAACCATGGTATATACTAGATGTATCGTAAACCATTGATATAAAAGCATGAGGTTTCATTGGTGCAAGTTTTATTGGTTATAAGAGATTCATACACGTTAGCTGATGATGTTCGTACAATGTTTCGCACTCTAAGTATGGGCACACTACGAGGGAAGAGTGGATAGCACAAGATGGGAGGCGAGGCACAAGTGCATCACATGGTCAAGCGTATTAGAGCCAATTTTGTGTTCCCGCGTGCCCCACAATCCCACAATGAATCCGACACACCAAGAATGTGGTGATAACGCGTGAGGTGAGTGGTTTTTCAACACAATACGTCTGGTTTGTGGTGATGTTAGGAATACTGATTTTTCTAAACATTTTGGCTTAGGTTGGCTCATGATTGTGAGGAACGAATGGGAGTTCTACTGGAAACCTACAAATTTTTCTTCCTTAAAGGATTGAAGTGATCATTGAGTTTATTATTAGCATCGCCTCAGATCCCGCGCCATTTTGATATCACATATGCCGGTACGCGTCGTAGGACTACGTTTAAAACAGTTTTCATCTCCCCAAAGACGCCAAACTTGGCATGTGGACATTTTTATAATTAGTAACTTAATGTTACAACGCCCAGATGCATTGCCCAGAAGCTTGGAGGTCCAAATTCCAGCCACATCGAATACATATCACAATAAAACAGTGCAGCACAAAACTCTCCCTTAAGGCATGCCTTTTTCGCGCACTTGAACGTTTGCAGTTTTGCCCCACACTGCCTGGAAATATTTGTTCAGACATGTAACTATCAAGAATGAGCAAGAATATATTAGTTCGCTAAGAATGCCGTAGTGCCATGGCGTATCATAAGCCTTCAGGATTTTGTCACAGGCCACATTAGGGATACTATCGCTCAGTACTAAAACCCAAGACAAAAGACGATGACATAAATCTGACTTGCGCTGAACTTGCCTGGGCTCTATCTCATGGCAACTTTGTCGAAAATGTAAATAGACAAACATCATTCTTGACCCTGGCTTCTCTTATTAGATGCGACTGCATCTCATTCACTCGCCTTGTCCCTCAATACGGCGTTGTCCGCACCCCTCCCCCTACACTATAAAAAAATAACAGTTAGTGGCGCCCGGTTTCGATTCCACGGCCCTGCGGTCGGAACGCGAGGTACATGCTGCTCTCCCAACTGTGCCACAAAACTAAGACAGAATCAAATGCTACGAACGCGCCTTATATCGTTGACTCATCCAAACAACGTCAAGAAGCTACTTATACAACACATGATGGGGCAATCATTAACACTTGCAATTAAAGAGGAGAAGCTCCCACTTACAGCAACAATGATGGAGTAAAGGTCGTTGCGACAGCGAAGCCTCAAACATACCATTTAGAGAGATCGAACAAGATTGGCCAATAAAACATAATAATAATCATAAAACATAATAATCATACGCCTTCCCGACACGTTTCACGCGATTTCAGAATCAATCCAACGGAAAAACCAAGTGAACCCCACGATGCGTCGCATCTACACAGCGTTGCCCTCTCGGGGAGGTGGGCGCAATTTTTTTTTCTGTCCGGCCCCCACGTGATATATTTGGGGGAGTGTACAGGATCACCCCCCTTCTTGCTGCAACTACGCGTCGTCTTGGCATGCGTACATGCCAAGCGTCGTAGTATAGCAGCGGGCTCCGCCAGCTCCACCGTCACTGGAATTCGACCCTGTCTTCTGCCCAAATCCCCACCTCGTCAGACGCCTATCATTTTTTCCAGAAACCACCCCTGGCGAGACAGGCCATAGACGTCTGGCAATACCTTTGGCAATTGGGCGTGGTTCTCATAATCTTAGACGTATCATAGTTACTGAACACATCGCTGTGGCGGGGCCAGTCATTGGCAACGACAGAATCCTCATTTGTGGTACCAAGCGATTCGTGTTGTATATTCTGATAAGATTGCTCATCCACATCAGAATCGTCGCGTTACCGCGTTCTCCACTGAGACGATAGCATTCGACCAGCACATATTTAATAGGCCTCATACGCAATGTCTATCAGTAGTATGACCAAAGACTGACGACGGCGATATATAATTGGCGGGCCCGTAACTTTCTTGGGCTCGCTCTTGCAGCAACCTAGCATGGATTAAAATTGACCGTGGCTCCTGTCTTTTCTGTTCTGCCACATTGAACAATAGAACACAAAACGCTCATTGAATTCTGTTTCCATATAAAGACCTAGCTTGCACATGATTCTATGTTCACCAAATGATCGCTCGTAATTATTTCGGCCTAAATCCTGCCGAGCAGGTATCAAGCACATGAGGGTTCCCCAAAAATATGGATTCTCGTATGGAACATTTTCACAAGACGTGTGCAAGGCAAATCGTCAGGGCAAGTACACGATAATTTACAGGGGCCACCGTGTCCTTTCCTTTTACCAAAAAAACCACTAAAGTGGCCCCCCCCCGCGTCCTGGTAAGGTGCCCCAAATTTTCATATCGTGTTGAATATTGGAAGAGGGTTTCAAATTTGTATGCGTGCAAGAGTTGTATCATGGTGCTCGTTAGGTTGTCTGTTCCCCAATCTGAAGGGCTTCTTGGGCTGGGGGGAGTTTTCAGCTCACTGAGCAGAAATGCCAGTTCTAAGTAGCGTTTGACTTTTTGTTCATCCGCATAAAGGTTTAAAGGCCACATTTGGTATATAAAAAGTGTTGGTGGAGTTGTGACAACACCACACAAGTTGAAAGTGTTTTTTAGTGGATTAGCATAGTCCTCAAATGTGTCCTCGGTTGTGCGGACTAGCGACAGGCGCTGTGTCAGTGGTTCATTGAGTTGTCGTATTCACACCCGTAAGTTGTGTGGTTCTGTGTATGAATTAATTGATGTTAAGGAACGTCACATATTGTCTTGCCTCCCGGGGTTCACATTTACCTGTCGCCCTTCTTTTTGGAATGCTACGAGAATATTGACTGTGGGTTATACACGAAACATACCCCATGCTTCCTGTCCGCCCGTCGCGCCCGCCTACAGTGTTCGTTTCAGCAAAATCGCCTTGGAACGCTCATGGCTCCGGAGCCTCTCAGAATATATGTTCTTCCCCTGCGAAGATGTGCGCTGTATGAAGTGATGCCGCCTCCTCCACGTGTGCCTGTTTTACGAATGTTGGGTGAAGTTCAGATATTTGTGGTCATAAGTTCTGTGTGGCTTTCCTTCAAACAAATCCTTGGGGGAGGTTGATTGTTTGGGTATTATCTTATGTGGATAATCCGGTAGGGAAGTGGCAAATACTATAATGGTTTGTAGATGCCTAAGGATTTGTAAACTTAATTTCACAAATGGTAATTACCAATCAAGTAGTCCACCAATTACCCACGTCCCTCTTAAGAGATGAAAAAGATCTGCGGGGCAAATAGCGAAGTGAAGGCTTGAAATAATGTTGGGACCTGTATTATGTTGCCTCCAATGTTTGATATTGAAAAGGGATGCTTCATTTCATTTGATTTATTTCATCGTTAACGGCCGAAGGCACAACAGAAGGTAGGACAAGTGACGAGATCGGGTGCAATGCTAAAAAAAAACAAATCGAAATAGGTATACACTGGAGACAGGAACCAGTAGTCACATAAGCGTAACTAGAACAAAAGAAAAAAAATAAACAATGCTTTACATATTTTATTTCATTTCAGTTATTATACCCTTAAAGGCCCGAAGGATTTACATAAGGGGAAGGTCGCGAAACATTCTTTACAAAAATACAAATGAACCAAGATATTGTTAAAAACCCAAAAACATGCAAAAACACAAAAGTTCTAAAGCACCAGAGTTCAAAACATTGGCTAAGTTAGGAACATCGCAAAATAAGTGTCACATAATTTTACAGAGTTAACAATACGTAGAAGAACCAAACACTGAATAAGTTCAACAATACATATTACACAAAATATGTGTTACAGCAGGTGAACTTGAAGGTTAATCTTGTGTGATAATATTTTCTTCTAGTCTATCTCGGAAACCTTTATTATCAGTGCATGTGACGATGTCGTGGGGCAACGCGTTCCATAGTGATACAGCGTTAAGAAAAAAGGATAAGCTAAATGGTGATGTACTGCCGGTAATGGGGGCTATTGGACGACTGTGATTTAAACGGGATGAAATTCTGTAAGGTGGCCTCAGTAAAGAGTGCCTAGATATTGGCCAGTGAAAGAATTTGTGGATGAGGCCTAAGCGGGCAATGACGTGGCGTGAATGAAGAGTTGGGAGGGAGAGGGATAGCTTTAGCGTGGTGACACTGATATGGTTGGAATACTTCGAGGAGGTAAAACTAGCGGCACGGTTCTAAATAGCTTCAATCTTAAGGGTTAGATATGTTTATCATGGATGCCACATGGCTGAGGCGTATTCCAATTTCGGTTGTACGAAGTTTACGAAAGCTAGTTTTTTTAATTTCAGGAGTAGCAAAATTTATATTGCGCCGAAGGTACCCAGCGTGCAAGAGGCTTCGGAGCAAATGGTATCGATATGCGTTGCCCAACTTAGCGATGAGGTCAAGTGCACGCCGAGGTATTTGTAAGAAGGGACTGAGCTGATTGGAACAGAGTTAATATGATAGGTGTGTTGAGATGTGACATGTTTCCGCATGAATGACAGTGATTTGCACTTTGTTAAGTTTTATTGGCATGTGCCATTTGTTACAGCAGAGGGAGATATTGTGTAAATCAGTTTGCAGGGTACTATGATGTTAGTGGCGGCAGTAGTTGCGAACAAAACGCAATCATCGGCAAGAAGTCGGAGTTTCGATGTGATATTTAAGGGCAAGTTATTTATATAAATAAGGAAAAGTAGAGGCGATAGACTTGCCCCCTGCGGAACGCCTGTTGTTACGTTGGGTAGGTCGCACTCGTGATGATTAACAGAGGTAAATTGTGTGCGCCCTTTCACAAAGTTCGATTCATGAGAGTAATTTAGAAGGGATGTTTAAGGTAGATAGTTTTGCGAGTAAATGATTATGGTTAACACGGTCGAAGGCTTTTGAGAAGTCTAAAAAGACAGCGTCTACTTGAAGATTACTGTCCATTTGTTGTAGTAAGTCGTGGGTGAATTCTGCAAGCTGTGTTTCACATGAGTAGTGTTTGCGAAAGCCGTGCTGGTGCGGGTAAAAATAATTAACAGATTCGAAGTGAGCCTTTAGATTAGAAGATATGATATGTTTAAGCAGCTTGGAAGGAATACTCGTTAGGGAAATAGGGCGGTAATTGGTTGGCAGTCAGCGGTTGCCAGCTTTGAAGATAGGCACAATCTGGGCAATCTTCCCGTCGTCTCCTACGATGCCTGATTGCAATGACTGAGTAAATAATGAACAGAGGATTAAGCTTGAGAAGTATTCGGTGTTTTTTAACAGTTTACTGTTAATCTTGTCCCGGCCTGCTGGCGATGACAGCTTCAGGTTACGAAGTAAGGTGGATATTCTCTCAGGGCTTATCAGTATATCTGGGAAGCTGTCGCATGAAGGAGGTTCCTGTTGTGGGATGGTGTCAGAGCTAGCGGTAAACACAGAGGTAAAATAATTGTTCAGGACGGTTGCACCTTGATTGCTGTGTATGGGTTTACCATCGGCACTTGTTAGTTGAAGTTGTTTGAACCTAGACTTGGGTGATAGAATGCGCCAAAATTTGTTAAGATTTGTTTTAAGAATTGATAGTAGATAAGAAGGAAAAAATATGTGTTTAGCTTCGGTAAGTGCTGTGATGTACTGTTTGTGCACGTGTGGTATTTATCCTATGTGGCCGGGTTGTTCTTTTGATTCGCTAGTCTGTAGAGGTGTTTTTTTCCGGTTTAGAATGAATTTCAGAAGCCTACTGAACCACTGATTGTTGGAGTCGCTGGTTGCGGTTAGCATTGGGATGAATGTTTCTGTAATTCAAGAAGTTTGGTTTTGTACCACTCCCAATCAGATTTCACGGAGCGGGCTAAATATGAGTCACAAAAGTCGCCGTAAAAACGGGCAAGCTCATCGTAATGGCATCGTAGTTCCCTTTTTTAAAATCCGTTACTACTTTTTTTGTTGGGAGTTTTTTTTTCTAATGGCAGAGCTATGTTAATACGGAGTAAAGCGTGATCACTCAAACCGGGTAATGACGTCACGCTTGTAACGTCGTCTTGGCGCGTTGTCAACAGCATATCTAGCGTATTATTACATATAGTCGGACAGGTTATTACTTGATGAAGGTTGAAATTGAGTGACAGCTTGACAAAATGGTTAGCTTCGTTCGATGGGGATCCTATAGGAGTGGAGAGCTGAAGCAAAAATAATAAGAGGGAAAATAAAGTCTCCAGAAAGGAAGATAGGAACATCGGGTTACGTGTAAGAGATAGCGGTTAGGGAGTGTCTGAGTAGGTCGCAAAAAGACGGTTCACTGTCAGGTGGTCTGTAGCATACCCCGATAATAGATTTTACTCAGTGGGAATGAATTTGTACCCAGGTTAGTTCGATTGTGTTGTCGTGACATATAAGGGACGAGTCTATGGTGTTTTTTAAAGCAGTCAGAATGCCTCCCCCTCTACGACCGATTCGGTCTGGGCGATACAGAGTAAAGTTTGAACTAAGCGGAAAGATTGTGAGATCAAGAATGTCATCAAGCAGCCACGTTTCGGTTGGGATGACTATGTCTGCATTTTTGTCACATATGAAACTCTCTAGATGGGAGCGCTCTGGTATTAGACTGCGTATATTAGTGATTGCAATGCTAAAGTTCAGGTTGGAAAAGTGCTGCGGGGTGTCGTTAGGGTGGACGCGGGGAGAATCACGTCGTTTACGGTTTTCGATAGGTTGAGTGGTTGAATCGTCGATTTCTGCAAGATTATGTAGTGGTCTCGTACATTCTATGACGGAGTCGGAGGCGGCATCGTAATAGTAGCATTTTTTGCCAACATGCAGTTTGTAAAGACGGAGTTTAAATGCACATTGCGCCGGCCTGATAAATTTCAGAAGCTTTGAGCAAGCAAGGCGGGTGAGAGAGGCGAAGTCCTCTCTTATCGCAAAGTTTGTGTTTTTCAGTTTAGGGCCGCGAGACAGAATTTCCTCTTTGGTCTTAAAGTTCATAAATTTAACTATTATGGTGCGCTTTTTTTCAGAGGAAGGTGGTCCGATGCGATGTGCTTTCTCGATACTGTTTGGAAATACTTCAAAGTACAGTTTTTCTTTGCAGAACGCCAAAACTTTATCTTCGCGTCTTTCCATGTCTCATTGTCATTATCGTCGATCCCAAGGAATAGCAAATTGTTTCTGCGCAATATGCGCATACCTTAAACCATTGCAGAGCAAGACTAAGTACAATTCCAAAACGATTAGTGATAAACACGGAGTAGAGAATTTATCAGGAGATGCTTGAAAAAATGTCCGTTCAGCTCTGAGCAGAACGTTTCCCGGTCGGCGCGTGATGCGGAGTCATACGGTAAGGCATTCCACAGGGCATTAGTAAAAAATGAGGTATTAAATGCTGACGTGCAACCATTTATACGTGCAATGGGTCTGCTGTGAATAATGCGCAATAATGTTCTTTGTTGCACATTGGAGCAGTTGATGCCTTAAGCGTGGGTGATAGCAGAAGCGGTGATGTAGGCATAGACGGGTGATCAAGTGGCATGATTACCGCGATTACGCTGGTTTTGTGAGAGTATGGCGAAGTTATGAAGCGAGCAGCGTGATTTTGAATGAACTATAATTTAATTGTTACATAGGCTTGTGAAGGATGGCAGTTTCCTGAAGCATATTCAAGTTCAGGTCGCACGAAGGTGATGGAAGCTAGTTTTTGTTTACTTCGGTGGATGCGCACCTGAGGTTCCGTCGAAGGTAACAGAGTGTCCGGGATGCTGTAGAGCAGATGGACTTGATGTGGGTGGTCCAGGATAGCAATGAAATTAAGTGGATACCACGAAATTTGTAGCATAATACCGAGTGATGGGCACAATTTTAATAGAATGTATGTTAGCAAGTACGACACGCTTACGTTAAAAGATAATGATTTGCACTTATCTAAGTTTAGGGGTGAGCCATTTACCGCACCAAGACGCAATTGAGTCGAGGTCCCATTGTAGTTTATTAGCATCGTCAGGGCTATTGATTACGGTGTAGATGACGCAATCGTCAGGAAAAAGTCGGATCTTCTGTACAATGTTAGCTGGCAAGTCAATAATGCAGACGAAGAACAGAACGGGCGATAAACGGGCACCTTGCGGGACCCCAGATGTTACTTTAGCAAATGCTGATTGACAGTTATTAGCTGACGTGAACTGCTTGCGTCCCATCAATAAGTGCTGAATCCAGGTTAATAAATTAGAAGGAATACCAAGAGATGTTAGCTTGGGAATCAGGCGATTGTGAGGCATGCGGTGCAATGCTTTTGCAACATCCAGAAAAAATGGCGTCTGTCTGATGGTTATTATCTATGCCATGAATTAGGTCGGCGTAAATTTGGCGAGCTGGGTATCACTGGAATAATGTTTGCGAAAGCCGTGCTGAAATGAATGGAAGAAATTAATTATTTCAAGGTGGCTGAAGACACTAGAAGCTATATATGCTGAAGTAGTTTAAAACAAATGCGCGTTAAAATTGCGCCCACCTTCCCGTGAGGCGAACCCTGTGTAGATGCGACACATCATGGGGTTCACTTGGTGTTTCCGTTGGATTGATTCTGAAATCGCGTGAAACGTGTCGGGAACGCGTATAATTATTATGTTTTATGATTAATATTATCTTTTATTGGCCAATCTTGGTCAATCTCTCTAAGTGGTATGCTTGGGCCTTCGCTGTCGCAACGAAGTTTACTCCATCAATGTTGCTGTAAACGGGAGTTTCTTTTCTGTTATTGCAAGTGGTAATCATTGCCCCATCATGCATTGTATCAGTAGCTTCTTGACGTAGTTTGAATGATTCAAGGATATAGGGCGCGTTCGTAGCATTTGATTCTGTCTCGGTTTTGTGGCGCAGTGGGAAGAGCACCATGTACCTCGCGTTCCGCCCACAGGGTCGTGGGATTGAAACCGGGCGCCGCTAACATTTTTTTATATAGTGTACGGGTAGGGGTGTGAACAACGCCGTATGGAGGGACAAGGCGAGTGAATTAAATGCAGCCGCATCTAAAACATTGGACAGTAATTAGCTGCGGTTGATCGGTTACCTGACTTAAAGATCGGTATAATCTGGGATTTTCTGCACTCGTCTGGAACGGTGCCCAGCTCAACGAATTGCACAAATAGGCTAGAGTAATGGGCAGTGTTTTTCCGAAGGTTGATGGTGATACAATCATAGCCAGCGGATGATAAATATTTAAGGTTATGAATTAAGTTAGAAGTTCCGTCAAGTATAATGTCGAATGGGGGGAGTTCACGGGGGGAACTAAAGGGGGAGGGCGAGACGCCCGTGCAATTGGCGGGGGTAAATGTTGAAGACAAGTAGTCATTAAGGACGGATCCGCAATCCTCACTGTTTATCGGTTCGCCTCCTGAATCAATAAGTTCTATTTGGTTGCAACTTCATTTTGGTGAAAGCAGACACCAAAACGTATTAGAATTCGAGTTTATGATAGAGAGAATATCCACTGAGAAATATTTAGCTTCTGCTTCAGCTACCTCTTTGATGTACTGATAGGGGCACAGGAGATATTTTTCCCAGGCGTCGGCTTTGTTGCGTTGTTTCGCCGATCGGTACAGGCGTTTTTGTTGTGTTGAGTAAGGATTATACGCGTTTAGTAAAGAACTGATGGAGTGAATCGGTTTTGGCATGAATAGTAGAAATAAATCTATTTTTGACGCTTATGAGCTTGTTTTTGAACAGTTCCCAGTTAGCATTGACGGTACAATTTTGATAGGAATGTCGGAATGTTTCCTATAGTTGTGCTAGTTTAATATTTATGGCTTCCTAGTTTCCTCTTTTGTAATCTGTGATCGTTTTAGTTTCTGGTGATTTGTTTATAAGAGGAAAGGATAGGCAAATGTACAAAACGCTATGATCAGAGATACCGGGTAATGCCGTCACAGTATTTATATCATCAGGGTTGGGAATAATAAAAAATCTAGGGTGCTGTTCCCTCTTGTGGGGCATGATATGAGTTGGTGCAAGGTAAAGTCGGGAGTAAAGTGGACGAACTGATTAGCTTTGTTGGTTGGGAAGGCGTTTGGAGTAGAGAGGAGAGGCCAGCTTATTGAAGGGTCGTTAAAGTCACCGAAAAAAATAAAAGGGCCATCGGGAAGTTTTTCTGTGACTTTAGTTACGGCGCCCCTGAGTGAGGAACAGAAAGAATTGGGACTGTCGGGAGTCATTTAGCAGATACCAAATATAGCCGTACCGGTACGGTTTCGCACACAGATACGGGTGAGTTCGACGGTGTTGTCGTGGAATAATTAAAGTGGAAGATAAGGTATTGCGAACAGCTATGAGAACACCACTCCCCCTTCGGGCCAGCCCGTCACTACAATATATGCTGAAGTTCAGATTAGATAGGAGTATTTTATTATCACTAATGTCAGAATGTAGCCACATTTCTCTTAGGAGTACGATATCTGCATCTACGTCTTCGATAAAGCTGTGAAGGTAGTCACGTTTGGGGATTACACAGCGAAAATTCGTGGGAGCGAGTTTAAAATGTTCGTATTATAAGGGCCGATGGAGTGACGAGGTCGTAGATGCCTTCACATAACGTGAATCAATGGTAGTTCTTCCTTTTGTAAATGATTCAGAAGGTGTGGGCTCAGCAGAGACATCTTGGGCGCATTCTACAATAATATTGCCACGAACCATGCATTGGGTTTGTTTATTTGAGTTTTGCTTTTACCGCCCGGCTGCGCCGGTCTGTGTTATCGCCGTGCCAAGGGAAGCGCGCGTTCCATTCTTTCTTTCTGTGCCGCATGTGTTATCTGTTCTGATAGGGAGAGCATTCCGATCTAACGTGAACATCCCGGAATAATCTTCTTGCATCTACAATGTTCTCGATGCGAATCGACGGTTCCAGAAGCACGCGCGCCGAAAGATAAAAAGCCTGCAGGGCAGACGCCTGGGCATTCGATTCTGTGCCGCTCGCTGACGCAAGTCACTTTGTTGACCGCTGCTTCGCCGCCTCTGTATTCTTTTGAGTTGTTAGGGGAGCACAAGTTCGCTCCAATAAACCTGTTTCTCCTGCAAGACAACTGCGTCGTCCTTGACTTCGTGACATCTGGTGGAGGTGCTGAGTGCGCACCCTTCATGCCCACTACAATCAGGCCTCTCAAGCTTGGACGTTCCTTGGTTTCCCTATAGGCGGCGTAAAAATCGACACCAACCTACAGCGGCAGTTTTCTTAATCAAGTCCACATGACGGCGCAACCGAGAGGTTACTTTTGGTAGAGAATACAAAACATTCATTCCGTGACTCAGAGATCCAACAAAGTTCGCTTACAATGTGTTGTTTAAAAAGATTATTAACAAGTTCCGCATCAAACATCTGTTGAGTAAAATGTACGCAACTTTTTACGAACAGCCGACTGGTGCACCACCTTGCTTGAGAATTCGCAACCACAAAGCCAAGCTAAGCCAAGCTGGATTGCGGTTAACTTATTCTCTGTGGTCTTGTCAAATCTAGTTTTCTTGAGTATTTCTGCGCTGTGAACATGCAGTAAGTTTGACACGTGCCACCGGGAAGGCTCAGCGACCCGCGTGAGCCTGTTGAAGCCCGTGGTAGTGGGGCCGCTGTACCGCCGCATCGACTTGTTGTGATGGCGCATCTAGGCCTATAGCCAGGCTGCGACTCCTCTTGCTATTGTCTCGCGCGCTGTGCACGGAGTTGGTTCCCACCACCTCGCTGAAGCATCGCCCCAAGGTATGCCGCCACACGTGCGCACCCCTTCCTGGCCACCCGACAGTCACGTTGTGCCTCTTGCTCGCTGGAGACATTGCGATCAATCCCGGCCCCAAGCGCACGTCGTCACGTCCTACTTGCAGCCGCTGCGAAAAGGTTGTGCATGACAACGTCGCCGCTCTCCAATGTGATGGATGCGGAAGGTGGGCACATCGCACGTGCGAACTGATGACGCTCGCTGTATACCGCCGCCTTTCATCGTCGACTGAGTGCTGGTTGTGTGCCCTTCGTTCGAAATCTTAGCGCAAGTGAACGAGTTTTTATGGCAAAAAAAATGTCACGAAAGCGACTGCCCCTGTAAACTTGCAGATGTCAATAAACGATTTGTTCTCACTTGCTGCTCACTGTGGTCTGTGCCAGTCGAGGCCATCTGGTCACCTGGCGTAACATCACTTCACTAGCGCGGCGCAAGTAAACACGCGGCCAGCCAGCAACCAGCAGGAGCAGCGAGCCGGCGGCTACCGTGCGAGAGCAGCCATGTTATTAAGGAGCTCAAGCGGCCTGTGCAAAAAGCATCCGCCATATTTATAAAGCCTTGTTTCAGCGGCACCAAGCGGGCTCCCACCGTAGTTCACGACGCCGCCGCTACGATTTTTCTGGCACTACAGGCAAAGCTAGACCTTTTCTTCTCTAAAATCCTCCCTGTTCTGTGCTACAACCTCGGGAAGCCGCCAAGCCAGTCGAACAAGAGCCAGCCTCGGCATGCAAGATTTACCACCCGAGTTCGGTTTGATGCCAGAAGGGCCCAAGAGAAGGAACGCTGCAACCAACACCATGGTACAAGAAACAACGTCGCCAGTTATGCTGCAGCAGCCCCGGGAACCGCCATCGTTCCGGGGAGCCCCTGCTGAAGACCCAGAGGAATGGTTGGAGAAGCTGGAGCGCGTGCGGATCTTCAACAGGTGGGACGATGAAGAAACCTTCCGGCATGTTTTCTTTTAAGTGGAGGATGCAGCTCGAACTTGGTTTGAAAACCACGAGAGCGCCTTGACCGACTGGATGCAATTTAAAAGCGAGTTCCTTAAGACCTTCACGACCGTGGTGAGAAAAGAACGAGCTGCGATTTTACTGGAAACTCGAACGCAACATCCGAACGAAGGAGTCGTAATCTTCGTCAAGGAAATGAAGCGACTTTTTCGCCGTGCGGACCCAGGAATGATGGAGGAAAAGAAACTACGGTTTCTGATGCGAGGTGTGAAGCAAGAGCTCTTCGCGTGCCTTGTTCGCAACCCCCCAAAGACCGTGTCCGAATTCGCGTCTGAGGCCGCCGCGATGGAGAAGACGCTCGAAATCCGAACGAGGCAGTACGACCGCCCAATCAAGGCGCTGGTTTCGGAGACGATTGGTGCCAGCGCTATTAACTCCG
Source organism: Haemaphysalis longicornis (assembly GCF_048455015.1). Lineage (NCBI taxonomy): Eukaryota > Metazoa > Arthropoda > Arachnida > Ixodida > Ixodidae > Haemaphysalis > Haemaphysalis longicornis. The sequence goes on along the minus strand of NW_027526407.1, from coordinate 10,670,910 downwards.
ACTCACTACGCGACACTATCCGCGCAGTGGTAAGGGAGGAGCTGCGGAAACTTTTCCCGACGACGACACCACAACCTCAAGTCACTTCACTGACCGACGTGATCCAGGAAGAAGTACAGCAGGCTTTGAGAACTTCTGTGCCGTCCGAAGCACCCCGCGAGCCCGAGGCTATGACCTACTCTGCGGCTGTTCGTCGACCCCGCCCTGCTCCAACACGCCGTCCAGAGGCCCCGCCATACCGCCGCCCACTGTCACCCGCCCGACCCCCGGTAGCCCGAAACCAGACGCCGAGGAAGACGGACGTATGGCGAACTCCCGATAATCGTCCTCTGTGCTACCACTGCGGAGAGGCCGACCACATCTACCGTCGCTGCCCATACAAGAGACTCGGACTGCGTGGTTTCTCCGTCGACGCACCTCGCCCTCTCCCTGGCCAACGACCACGTGAGATCGACGAGTATCTATCTGAAACCAGCCGTGGCCCAGCCCGTTTCAACCGCTCGCCATCGCCGTACCCGTACCAATCGCCGAACCGCCGTAGCAATGCTGACTTCACCCGTGGAAGGTCCCCCAGCCCACGCGGGGGAAACTAAAAGCAGCAACTTCTGGAGGTAAAGTCGCACGATCGCGGAAAAATGAAAACCCTCCAACGACGCAACGACTCGCGGAAGACAGTAACTCACAACATGCCCTCATCCCGACTACCCGATCCAGACCTGACAAGACTCAAGTACGCGACGACAGCTATAAGCCGCGACGCGTACCCGACCGGACCGAGACGTCCGCTGAGAAGACGATGACAACGACGACGCACAGTGCCCGACCGTCAACACGCACAAGCCGAGATGCGACGCCGCGACGCACCCGGAACTCGAGGAAGGCGGCATCCGACGTCAAGGTGTCCATCGACGGCTTTGATGTAGTTGCCCTCGTAGACACCGGAGCCGACTACTCTGGAATGAGCGGACCATTTGCGTCTAAGCTGAAGAAGGTTATGACCCGATGGGATGGTCCGCACATACGCACAGCAGGAGGCCACCTCGTAACGCCAAGTGGAACGTGCACATCGCGCGTCACCATAGACGGCACGACGTACCCTGCGGTTTTCGTCATTTTGCCCAACTGCTCCCGCGACGTAATTCTCGGAATAGACTTTTTGACGGACAACGGCGCAATAATCGATCTGCAGACGAAGTCGATAACTTTTTCCTCCGACCACTCCATGATGCCGGAATCGAACCCCGAACACCGTGCAGCTGTAAGGATCGCCGATGATCACGTCACCCTGCCACCCCGCGCAAGCTTGATGATCACCGTCTACTGTGAAGGTGCTGCTCCCGACGTCGACGCTATCGTGGAGAGTGACCGAAGGTTGCTTCTTGACCGCGGTGTGTATGTCGCAAGAGGCATTGCGCGGTTTAAGCAGCGCAAATCCCACGTTTTGGTCACCAATTTCACCGAGAAGTACCAGCATTTAAACAAGGGCGCTGCAATTGCGTTCGTCGAAGAAACGCAACAAGCAAGTGAAGTGATAGCAGTCGCCGACTTTCAACGCACACCCGACGATACCTTCAAGCTTCCGCACCCCTTCGACGTGAATCTGGCGCTACCGCAAGAAGAAAGGAACAAGTTATTGGCTTTGCTGCGTCGCTACAGCGAGTGTTTTTCGTCGAACTCAAATTTACGTCAAACACCTCTGGCGAAGCACCGGATAATAACCAAGGATGGAGCCCGACCTACCCGACAGTCACCGTACCGCGTCTCTTCCCACGAGCGCGAAGCCATCCGGACTCAAGTCGACGATATGCTCAACGACGACATTATACAGCCATCGAAAAGTCCGTGGGCTGCGCCGATCATACTCGTGAAGAAAAAAGACGGCACACTGAGGTTCTGCGTTGACTACCGGCGATTGAACAAGATCACCAAAAAGGACGTGTACCCCCTGCCACGAATCGACGACGCTCTCGACCACCTCTACCATGCGAGGTACTTCTCATCGATGGACCTGAAGACCGGCTACTGCCAAATTGAAGTGGACGAGAGAGATCGAGAGAAGACTGCATTCATAACCCCGGATGGCCTCTACTAGTTCAAGGTAATGCCGTTTGGGCTACGCACGGCACCAGCAACGTTCCAAAGAGTCAATGACACTGTGCTAGCTGGCCTGAAGTGGCACACCTGCCTCGTATACCTCGACGACGTTGTGGTATTCTCCCGGACTTTCGACGAACACCTCGCAAGGTTGCAGTCTGTACTCGAGGCCATGCGTACGTCGGGGTTAACGCTGAAGCCTGAAAAGTGCCGCTTCGCGTACGAGGAGCTGAAGTTTTTGGGCCATGTCGTCAACGCCGCGGGAGTCCTGCCTGACCCGGCGAAAACTTCAGCCATAGCGAACTTCCCAAGGCCGAAAGATAAGAAGGGCGTGAGCAGATTTCTTGGACGGTGCGCATACTACCGGCGCTTCGTCGCAAACTTCGCACGCATTGCAGAGCCGCTCACGCGCTTGACGAAAGATAGCACCGCTTTCAGCTCGGAAGACGACCAAGAAAAGGCATTCTGCGAGCTGCAAAAACACCTGCAAATCCCGCCCGTGCTCGCTCCTTTCGACGAAAACGCCGAAACGGAAATACACACGGACGCCAGTGATATAGGCTTGGGTGCCGTCCTTGTTCAAAAACAAAGGGGGTGCGAAAACGTAATCGCCTATGCCAGCCGTGGTCTGTCGAAGGAGGAGAAAAACTACTCTGCCTCCGAAAAAGAGTGCCTGGCTATTATATGGGCCATTTCAAAATTTCGCCCATACGTGTATGGCAGACCGTTCAAGGTTTTAACAGACCACCATGTGCTGTGTTGGCTCGCCAATTTGAAGGACCCCTGTGGCCGTCTTGGGCGGTGGAGTTTGCGCCTGCAAGAGTTCGACCTTAAAATCGTCTACAAATCCGGCAGGAAACACTCTGACGCCGACTGCCTGTCCCGCGCCCCTTTCGACCCACCACCACAAGACTCCGATGAAGACAGTGCGTTCTTCGGGGTTGTTGCGGAGAGCGACCTAGCCGCCCAGCAGCGTGCCGACCCCAACTTGCGAGTAATGATCGACTACCTCGAAGGACGAAACGTCGCCGTGCCTAGAGCGTTCAAGCGTAACTTACCAGCATTCAGCCTCAAAAACTCCGTCCTCGTGAAGAAGAATTTCAGCCCCGGAACAAGAACGAATTATCTACTTGTCATTCCCGCAGACCTTCGTGACGAAATTTTGGAAGCGTCCCACGGCGACCCGTCTTCCGGACATCTCGGCACAGCTCGCACTATTGCAAAAATTAAGGCGAAGTACTTCTGGCCCCACCTTACTGCCGACGTCACCCACTACGTTCGTAGTTGGCGGGACTGCCAGCGACGAAAAACGCCGCCGACAAGACCCGCCAGACTTCTACAACCGATCACCGTCCCGTCGAGGCCCTTTCCACAGATTGGAATGGACCTTCTAGGCCCGTTCCCGACGTCACGATCGGAGAACAAGTGGATTGTCGTAGCGACAGACTACATGACGCGCTACGCAGAGACCGCCGCTCTTCCGCGGGGGACTGCACAAGAAGTCGCCAAGTTCTTTATAAACCAAGTTGTGCTGCAACATGGAGCCCTTGAAGTCCTAATTACGGACCGCGGAACGACCTTTACCGCGGAGCTGATGCAAGGAATCTTACGCTACAGCAACACGGATCACCGAAGAACGACGGCGTACCACCCCCAAACGAACGGACGAACAGAACGTCTGAACAAGACAATTGCGGATATGCTGTCCATGTACGTCGACATTGAACATAAGACTTGGGACGAAGTCTTCCCGTATGCCACGTTTGCGTACAATACAGCGACGCAGGAAACTACGCAGATGACACCGTTCGAGCTTGTCTACGGAAGACGACCGACTACGATGCTCGACGCCATGCTTCCGCATGTAGAAGACGACAACCTCAACGCCGACGTCCAAGGATACCTTCAACGTGCGGAGGAGGCCCGCCAGCTCGCTCGAGTTCGTATAAGGGACCAGCAGCTGGTGGATGCCGGCCGCTACAACCTCCGACGCCGAGACGCCGAGTACCAACCAGGGGATCGTGTGTGGGTTTGGACTCCCATCCGACGACGCGGACTGAGCGAGAAACGTCTGCGACGGTATTTCGGACCCTACCAGATTCTGCGACGTTTTGGCCAACTTACCCACGAAGTGATCCCCGATGGTGACTTCGGCACATCACGACGACGTACGCGGCCCGAAGTCGTCCACGTGGTTCGCTTAAAACCTTTCTACGAACGATGACGAACTTTTATTTTCATTTTCGGACTGTCGCTTATGTTAGCATTGGGTCGATGCACTCTTAGAGGGGGGGGTAAGGCCGCGAACAATGCATTGGGTTTGTTTATTTGTGTTTTGCTTTTACCGCCCAGCTGCGCCGGTCTGTGTTATCTCCGTGCCAAGGGAAGCGCGCGTTCCATTTTTTCTTTCTGTGCCGCAAGTGTTATCTGTTCAGATAGGGAGAGCATTCCGATCTAACGTGAACATCCCGGTATAATCTTCTTGCATCTACAATGTTCTCGATGCGAATCGACGGTTCCAGAACCACGCGCGCCGAAAGAGAAAAAGCCTGCACAGCAGACGCCGGGGCATTAGATCCTGCGACGCTCGCTGACGCAAGTCACTTTGTTGACCGCTGCTTCGCCGCCTTTGTATTCTTTTGAGTTGTTAGGGGAGCACAAGTTCGCTCCAATAAACTTGTTTCTCCTGCAAGACAACTGCGTCGTCCTTGACTTCGTGACAATATCAGTGACACAGTCGTAATATACAACAGCGTTTCACCTATATGAAGTTTATCACGGTTCAGTTTAAAAGCGCATTTGGCCGGACGGGTGTACTTAAGGAGCTTGGAGAGCGCCAAGCGAATGGCGGCAGCGAAATCTTCTGTTATCGTATAATTAGTGTTTTTCCACTTCGGTCCACAGGATAGAATCACTTATTTCGCGTTAAAGTTGGAAAATTTGACGATAACAGGCCGTTTCTTCTGGTCGTAAATGGGCTGATATGGTGGGCTCGCTCGACATTGCTTAAAATAGCGGCAACGAGAGCTGGGTCGAACAAAATGTTCTGAATTTATCTTCCGATTGCTGCCATGTTTCTTTGGAATCGTCGGCAAGACCATAGAACAGTTTATTCCGTCGCATGCGATGGCTTACGTCGATGGTAGCAGCTTAAGGCGTGGCAATTTCTTGCTTTAGCTGGCTGGTTTCAGCATTAGTTAAAGGCATGGGTGAAAATGATTGTTTTATTTCTAGTGCTGCAACCCGTTGTCCAAAAGACGTCCGAAGAATGGAGCGTTGATCGCGTACTTCTTTAAGCAGGGTCAGTTCAGCGCTCAATGCTGCCTGCTCGCTGTCTAGTTTCCTAAATGTGGTCAATACATATGGGGGGCAACAACATCTGGAGGACCGGGGTTAAGTTCAATGCTGTGGGAAAGCAGTAATATCAAATCACAAAGTTAAAGACAGGGGAGCTTGCCGCAGCACAAATGAATGTTGAAAACCTGTTTAGAATTGCCAGGGCACCACACCAAAGCGAGAAAACGATCGTTAGAGCGATAGTGTTTCAAGCAGTCAAGGTAACTAACCTGAAAGGTTAACAGAACATTGAGCATCGTGTGGCACGCGGTGTTGTGCCCCGAGCAGAAGGGGTCAATGGCAGGAATATTTTGCGTTCTGTCGGGCCATGTGACCGATGACGTTGAAGCCAGTGGTTGTTGCCATGCAAAGATAGATGCAGGCAAAACTGGTTTTCCTGGTGGGTTTGCTGGGTTCCAGGGAAGTTCGTAGCTCCAGGATGGAAGCTCAGGGGCTGGTCCAGACACCCGTGGTGGGTTGCGAAACGGTGGGGCGCGTCCAGAGAGCCAGGACACCACAGCCTGAAAGGTTAACACAGCGTTCAGCATCGTGTCGTATGCGGTGTTGTGTCCCGAGCGACCGGCGTCACTGGCAGGAATACTTGCGTGCTATAAGGCAATGTGACTCATGACGTTGAAGCCAGTGGGTTTCGCCATACAAAGCGGGATCCCGCCGAAACTGGATTTCCGGGAGGGTTTGGTGGGTTCCAGGAAAATTTGTAGCTCCAGCATTGAAGCTCAAGTGCCATTCCAGGTACGCGTGCTGGGATGGGAAACGGTGGGGCGTAGGAAGACAGCTAGGACACCAATGTCTGAATGGTTAACAGAGCGTTGAGCATCGTGTGGCATGCGGTGCTGTGCCCCGATCGGATGGCGTCACTGGCAAAATATATTGCGTTCGGCCGGGCATTGTGACCGATGACATTGAAGCAAGTGGTTGTTGCCATGCAAAGCGGGATCAAGCCGAAACTGGAATTTCGGGTGGGTGTGATGGGTTCCATGGAAGTTCGTAGCTCCAGAATTGAAGCTCAGGGGCCGTTCCAGGTACCCGTGGTGGGGTGGGGAATGGTGGATCATTGGCAGAGAGCCAGGGCACCAATGTCTGAAAGGTTAACGGAGCGTTGAGAATCGTGCAGCATGCGGAGTTGTGCCCCCTATAATGTTAAGACTTTTTCGATCACGCGACCTCGCGCACAGGCTGGGAAGAGCATGACCGAGAACTATGTGCTTTCAGGTTGAATAAAAGAATGAAGGGTTAGGGCAGCTGATGTGACTTAGTCAAAGCCTTTTATTCAGCATTAGAGCTAGTGACATGAAAATCAGGTCTAACTTAAGGGGTTCATAATGGCCTTTTTGTAACGTAAACTATTCTAGTAATGTCCGCAAAATTAAGGACAGTGCATAAATATGTCATAAGATATTAACGATTTTTGCGTGGCGATGAACACACTGCACAAAGAAGGTGTGCAGTCATCCCTGGTATTACTTGTTGCTGAGCTAGTTGGTACATATTTTAAGGAAGAAGAAAACGTAGCGCAAACTAGACGTAGAAGAAACAAACGAGGTAAGACATATACAGGCGCCAACTTCCACCTGTTTATTTGAAGCAAACCACGCGAAATTTAAACAAGTCTTATCTAAGCAGAAACAACAACAACAACAAAACAAAAAAATCCAAAAATCAACCTAGGTATAATCATGTTAACAAGTGTAAAAGGTGATGACAATAGGCTTAAAAGGATAAGTACAACACTGCTAAAAGAATGACAGCAAATCTACGCCAGCCTCAAGAGTAATCAAGATGGTCCAATAGCGCGTGCGTGCAATCCAGGTGCAGACCAAACCTAAAAGAGGGAAGGACCGCTGCGCGTGCTTAACTACACGCTGTGGTTTAAAAATGACTTTTCTTTTTCACTTGACGCTAGTGACCGCGTGCTAACAAACTTGTCGCTGGCTCCTTTGATAAAAACCGCCTCGATCACCTCCCTCTTCATTTTGTTTCTTGCTCTCCTCAGAAAGGACATCTTATCCAGGAGTGGCTCACACCCACAGCGCTTGCAGTGGTCTGCAAGGTGCCCTCCCAAGTTGCTACTGACGGCCAACCGTGGCTTCATCGAACGTGCCAGAGAACACCGGTTGGCCGTCAGCAGCCACTTGGGAGGGGACCTTGCACACCACTGCAAGCGCTGTTGGTGTGAGCCACTCCTGGATTTATTTATTTATTTTATCTATTGACATACTGCTAGCCTGATTTCCAGGCTTTAAGGAGGAGTGGGGGAAAGTGGTACAAGAATATTCACCAAAATAACAGTGAGGAGAAGGACAGGTCGCGTGATTATACAACGAAGAATACTATACAATATCGACATAGTTTTACACGCACACACATGCACACTTGTATGCGCCGTAGAGCTAGTTACAAGCCATGGTTATGACAAACTTTTTGACATAGTTTGACACGCACACACATACACACTTGTATGCGCGGAACAGCTAGTTACAAGCCATGGCTATGACAAACTTATGGAAGCAATGTAATAGGTATGATTCCAACGTACTCATTGGAAACTAAAACAAGAAAGAAACCGACCGCAACATTTTTACCGCAATACAAACTGGAAAAACAATTATGCCAGTTCGTTTATGGACGCAGGTACAGATTTGTAGTCAACCGTGTTAAACGGTAAAGTATTCACATCAGCTGCTGTGCGGGGGAAAAAGGACTGTTGGAAGGCATCTGTACGACATAAAAATTCCTTGACCTTTTTTGAGTGATATGACCGGGTTGAGTGCGGTTGGATCGGTTCATTGTACTTAGTTTTTGGTATGCCGAGTTTATCATGATATATGAGATAGCATAGTTTTAAACCTATCTGGGTAACGTCGCGCCTGCAATTTTTCCAAGTTTTCTGACTGTAAAAGGCTTGATGGAGATGTGTTCCAGCTGTAAGAGTTAAAAATAAACCTAACAGCTTTCCTCTGCACATTTTCTATGTTATCAATATTAGATTGTGTGTATGGATGCCAAACTGCTGCTGCATATTCTAACACAGGCCTGATATATGTTTTGTATGCTAATACCTTAATTTCACGCGTTGATTTTCCGAGGGTTCTTCTGAGGTATCGAAGTTTTTTCATTGCCGTATTCACAATGTGTGTTATGTGGTCGTTCAACCGGAAGTCAGAAGTAAAGACTACGCCTGAGTATTTGTATGTAGTTACTGCCTTTTTACATCGATAATTGACATGTTATTGGAATATTAGCGGATGTTTTTTGTGAGTTACAGTCATTGCAACCGTTTTCTCAAAATTTATGGTCCTTTGCCACTTTAAGCACCATTCGTGTATCTGGTTTAATGAGGAGTTTAAAGTCGTCTGGTAGCTACAATTTTTAATCTCAGGGTATAATACGCAATCATCCGCGAATAGTTTTACTTGTATAGGCATGTTGCAGGCTATATCATTGACAAATATTAGAAAGAGAAGTGGTCCTAAAACTGAACCCTGGGGGATTCCAGACTCTACATCGGCGGGTTTGGAACTTGCTTCTTCAATGCATAGCACTTGACGCCTACATAACCGATACGCTTTAATCCAAGCTATCAATGAATCATTTTTCAAGATTGATTCTAACTTAAGAATGAGTTTTGGTAGCGACACCCGGTCAATAGCTTTTTCAAAGTCCAAAAAATTACATCTACTTGACGTTGCCTCTCGATAGCGGATGCAAGAACATGGTTAGTTTGGAGCAGCTGCGTTACCGTAGAAACGTTCCTACAGAATCCGTGCGGTCGATTGTCGAGTAGCCTATTGTTTTCGAGATAGGCATATATATGCTTGAAATATATGTGCTCAAACACTTTGACACACGTGCACAAATTAGAAATGGGATAAGACGACTTTTCTGAGGAAAGCAAGAAACAAAAGGTGAGGGAGGTGATCGACGCGGTTTTTATCAAAAGAGGCGGCGACAAGTGTGTTAGGACGCCGTCACTGGCGTTAAGTGAAAAAGAAATGTCATTTTTAAACCACACCGTTTAGTTAAGCACGCGCAGCTGTTCTTCCCTCTTTTCGGTTTGGTCTGCGCCTGTATTGCACGCACGCGCTATTGGACTATCTTGATTACTCTTGAGGCTGACGTAGATTTGTTGTCATTCTTTCAGCAGTGTTGTACTTATTCATTCAAACCATTGTCCCCACATTTCACACTTGTTAACATGATTATACCAAGGTTGATTTTTTTGCTTTTTGTTTTGTTTTTGTTGTTTTTTCTGCTTAGATAAAACTTGTATATATTTCGCGTGGTTTGCTTCAAATAAACAGTTGGAAGTTGGCGCCTGTATACGTCTTACCTCGTTTCTTTCGTCTACGTCTAGTTTGCGCCACGTTTTCTTCTTCCTTAGAAAGTCTTGGTTGTGTGTTAGTGCCCTGGCTTTGCGGGTTGGTATTTGTTAAAGACGATAGTCTTTCGTGGGCTACTTAAACGAAGTAATTTTGGTGTTTCAATCTGTCTGTCTGTCAGTTACTAGATTCAGCCACCTGGACAAAGTGATACAAGCTGCACAAATGTGACATACGCACATACAAATAACGTCTACGTCTGGTGTCAATGTTCTTACTTTTTAACATTGTTGAATAAGAACAACAAGTTAGCCAGATATTAGGCCGAAAATAAATGCAAAAGTGATAGGTGCACTGCTGGTTTTTCAAAAAATTATTGAATGCTTGGTTTTTTATAGTAAATAAAACCCTCCGCCAACTTCAGAAAACCGCCGTTTGTTGTTACCCGTGCTGCTTTAGCTCCTGGCGGAATTTAGGAAACAAAACTGCAACAGCACCGAAAAATTTCTCTAGACAGGTTCCACATTTTGATTAGAATGCTCGTGCAGTAGCGCAATGTGGTTCTGTAAACGTTGTAGTAGGGTGCCTCGATTCACGCCCGTCCTTGCCGTACGGCACCGCTGACATCAAGGCACCCGGTGTGGCGCAGTGAAACGCGTTAAGTTAAATCGACTTGAGAAACCCTCTGGCGTGTTTATCTTGGTAGGAACGAGATGGGGGAAGAACAGCATGTTAGAAAAGGCCGGCATATACTGGGCAGCGGCACCGGTCCACTATCGGCTTTCGTGGGCATATGCGACGCAATGAGCAGGCACACTGTTATTTTTTTTGTTTTTTTACTTGGACGTCCTATCCCCTTGCTTCTGCTGTGATGCATGCAAGGAGTGTGGGAAATTAAAGTTCTTGTGGGATATCCTGCCAAATCTTGCGAGATACGGCTCACTGAACTTTGTCACATTCTGGGTACTCAATGCTGCGACCACCATCTGAGATGGTGTCATGAGTGCAACGGGTTGCACAAGTGGCGCAGCAGGAGTGGAAGCAAGTGCAGGCCCCTGAGTGTTGAACTCCTCTATTTTTTGCAGTTTATTTGAGTGGTAGAATTGAAACGCTTGGAGAATCGCTCCCACCAGACGCTGTTGCCACGTCTCAACTCTGTAAGCGATGCGGTGGACTCTGCCACCACTGGAAGCTGCGCGGCGAACTGTTAAGGTACCGAAGGCAACCCACTTGAGAGTAGGGGCACGACAAATGACGTGCCGCAGCACTGTGTCACTGCAGAAATCACGCGGTTCAGTTACTTCATCTATCGAGCATCAAAATGAAAATTAGATAGCTAGGTGTGGAGGAGCATACCTCTTTTAACCAGTTCCAATTTTCATTCCAATCGCGAAAATGTCCGCAGCGGTGTTTTTGTGGATGGTGTGACAGGCATTGAAATTTGGGCTTTGAAGCCTAAAACACCTGAACAGGGTGATTAGCTGTTTGTCTTTTTCGGGTCGTGATGTAGGTTAAAAAATTGATGTTTACTGGTTACGTACGTTAGCCGAAGACAGATGAGACTGGTGATTGGAAGGACGGATGTCGTACATATCAATTAGATTCTTTATAAGGCCTCTACAGTGCTATTGCATCATGTTTTCCCCAGCCACGATTTGTGTTAAGAGCTACTAGTGAGTGTCTTTGTGCTCAGGTATAGTCTTTTGGGGCTGTTACTTTTGCAGAAGGTGTGTTGGGCTCATCTCCGAGCTTCAATCACTGGGCCCGGGATTGATGTAAGATCTGTAATGAATGGGCCCAGGGTTGCCTTGAAAGTCACAAAACATCGACCGCTGTGCACGCGGACTCAGTTTCCTTTACGAAGGATGTTGATTAGGTAAGAAAAACAAAATGAACAGCGAAAACAGCGAAGAAACATAGGCTTAGGTGCGGGCGTTAAAAGGGCAAACCGGTGAAAAGCAAAATCATTGCGATAAAAAAAAACACACTCACTTCAAAGTTCTATCGGCCACCCGAAAGGGGGTCGTGTCATGACAAGTACGGTGTTAACGAAGAAGTCATGACTTGGCTGGCTCCATGAATCACTCTACTTTACGTATGGTCCACGGACTGGATATTGGGCAGGCATTGTGTATCCTGCCCTCGTGCAACTGCTAGATGGTGCAGCTGAAAGTGTGAGCCGGGGTTACACCTCGTGATGAACACAGTGCCACCTCCTTTCGGCCAAGGTATAACCAGGTCCAGGCACGGAGCAACAAACTTGTGTGGGCTGCCTTGCTCGGAACAGCAGCAGTTGTGAGCCAGTTTCCCTCAGCACAGCGATAACAGAGCCGTGATCTCTAGACATGCACGTTGCAGGTGTCTACAGAGAGGCATGCCTATATTATCTATAACACGCTCTAGCTGCAGCTGTGCCCTTTGGTGTACTCTTAGCCGTACACAGGTACCTTACCACAGTAGCCCATTCCCTGCATTCACTTAAGAACTTGGTGACGTCCATTTTGTCGTGTAATATCTGGTGAGTTACTGACATATCCGCCTGACCTGGAAATAGAACCGGTACGGCCGCTGTCCACCTGAGACGCACACGTCGCGCCATTAAAGGCGCAGTCGGTGTGGCGAGGGTGGGAACTGGTGCGGGTCCCCATTTCGTTTATGCCCCAGGTGTACCGGGGCTGGTGGGGTGCAAACGGGTGGAGTATCAAGGCTCAACACGATGTTCATGGCCAACATAACCACTCTGGGCTCTGCATGCGCTGCTTCGACGGATTTGGCTGTCAAGAGTTCAGTGGGTTAGTCATGGGATAATGTCAAGACTTCGTTCGGTCGCCGCCGAAATCAGACGCTGCTCTCCCACCCGGGCTATTGCGCCGGCATTTTCTTTCAGAGTTTAATTTATCGCAAGTCCGTTATTATGCCGGGCTTGCGATCAGGCACTGTCGACCAGAAAGTATCCTGACAGAGCTGCTGCAGAATTCGGTCACTTGACAGGTTTTTGTTCAAGTTTTGTTTGGCGAAGACATTGCGTGTGTTAACCCACCGGGGCAAAAGTTGGTTGCAGCTACGAACATTTGGCACTTATAACAGTGCCATGGATTCGGAAGGAAACGACGGATTGTGCACCAGATATATTGGGGGAGTGCGGAGTGGCGAAAGGTCAGTGTGGTGTATTTGATGGGAATGTTTATATTCTGTCTTCGGATTTTGATGCGACATAAGGTTTTGATGCTCTGATGCTGTATGTTTTCCAAGTTGCGGGCATTTTTTTTGGTTTCGCAGATTTTACGCCGACATCACACCTTCCAGGTGTTGAGGATACGGTGTGTTGTGACTTTTACGTCTCGATAAAGTATTCGATTCTAAGCTAAAATCTGTGACCTGCTGATGGCTGTTCAACTCGCAAAGACTTCCAAATTTCTCAGTTTTGAGCTATGCGCGATTGGACAAATAGAGCTTCAATATATTTTGAAACCAGAAACACTTATTTTGAAGCAGCACTCTTGGCTGTATCAATGGATCAAAAAAAAGAAACTAAGAATAATTTTCTGGCTCAGGATTAGTTAGGTGTTGAAACGGCGAATCTTGCAGCGGTGGCGTAGAGGTAGAGCATCCGCCTCGCGTGGAGAAGGACCATGGTTGGAATACCGGTGGCAGACAATTCCTACCAGATTAAAAAAACAAGATGAATTTGCAGAATGAGGGTTGGGGTGCGGCCTGACCCAGGCGACCATTGCCGGTAACCCACTGCCTCGCCTGAGCAGGATTGGCCCTCCTGGTGTAGTAACGGCAGCAACCTAACCATGAATACGCCAATTACCCATGGCCCTCAGTCTACATGGCTGCAAAAAAACTGACCACGCGGCTGTCAGACGTGTGAAGCATCAGAGGGGGCTAAGAATCCCAGGATACGGACAGGCCGACAATGGAATGTGAACCTGGCAACGTTTAAAGTGCGAACTTTATCTAGCGAGGCGTGTCTAGAGGTGTTCGAGGAATTAGAGGGCACCAAATGGGATGTCATAGGGCTTAGTAAGGCTAGGAGGACAGATGAAGCATTTATGGCGCTGAAAAACAGACACGTTTTTTGTTACCATGGTATAGGGGACAGAAGAGAACTGGGAGTGGGATTTCTAGTCAATAAGAGCATAGCTGGCAACATAGAAGTATACTATAGCGTTAACGAAAGGTTAGCAGTTGTCGTAATAAGACTCAATAAGAAGTAAAAACTAAATGTGGTACAGGGCTACGCCCCCACATCCAGCCGCGACGACTAGGTACTTGAGAGCTCCTAAGAAGATGTGGAATCGGCAATGGCTAAAGTAAAAACACAGTATACCGTAGTTATGGGAGACTTCAATGATAAAGTAGGCAAGGATCAGGCTGGAGACAAGGCAGTTGGGAACTATGGTCTGGGCTGTAGAAATAGCTCGGGGGACCTACTAGTCGAGTTCGCAGAACGGAATCACCTACGCATCGTGAATACCTTCTTCTGGAAACGAGAGAGCCGGAAGTGGACGTGGAGGGGCCCGAATGGGAAGACCAAAAATGGAATAGGCTTCATAATTATATTCACCCAGTTGCAGACCCGGTTGCAGACCCGACAAACTTTCAGTTGATAGTAAGCGCCTGTGCCGTTCCCTTTCTCGTCCCTGTGAAAAATTTTTGCGCTTAAGTTTCACTCATGGAAATTGCGAACCAGCTAGCTCGTCTCTCCAGTTTGCTCAGATATTCAGCTCTTACCGAGGAAGCAGAGTTTACGACGCAGGAAGCCAACGACAATCTTACACGCATTATCACGGAGTGTAAGTAGAAGTCGGGGGCACGATGGCTAGACAGGATACTGGCAAACTTTCCCAGGAGACGAAAGATCTAATTAGGAATGGCAAAGTATAACAATTTCCACCAAAGCTGACCGAATCGAACTAGCGGAGCTTTCGAAGCTAATCAATAAGCTTAACACAGCTGACATACGGAAGTATAATATGGAAAGGATCGAATACGCTGCAAATAATGGAGACAGCCTGAAAGCAGTGAAGAGACGTATTGGCTTGGGGAAAAATCAGATGTATGCACCTAGAGACAAGCAAGGCAATGTCATCACAAGTAAGAATTAATAGTCACAGTGGCCGAGGAGTTCTAAAGGAATCTGTACAGTAGCCGGGACATCCACGATAATGCTGAACGACAACGTAGTTCAGAGGAGATAGACATCCCACCAGTAAGGACAGAAGAAGTAAAGAACGCTTTGAATGAATGAAGGCTTTGAAAGAAGGCTTTGAAAGAAAGGCTTTGAAAGAAAGAAAGAAATAACAGCAGACTTCTTGAAAGATAGAGGAGAAACTGTACTTGAACAACTGGCAAACCTGTATACGCAATGCCTAATGACCGCCAGTGTAGCGGAATCTCGAAAAAAATGGAAACATAATCCTTATTCATAAGAAAGAGGACATGAATGACTTGAAAAATTACAGGCCGATCAGCTTACGGTCAGTCGTCTACAAAGTGCCTACCAAGGTAATCGCTAACAGAATTTCTGCAACCTTATATATCAGACAACCTGAAGAACAAGCAGGGTTCTGTAAAGGATATTCAACAATGAACCATATTCACACAATCAATCAGGTGTTAGAGAAGTGCGCTGAGTATACTTAACCCCTACATAAAGCCTTCAGAGATTACGAGAAAGCTTTTGACTCGGTGGAAACCTCAGCAGTCATTCAGGCACTACGGAACCAGGGTGCAGATAAGCATTATGTAAGAATACTACAAGAAATCTACAATGGATCCACAGCTACCACAATCCCCCATAAAGAGAGCAGAAAAATATTTAAAAGAAAGGGCGTCAGGCAAGGAGACACAATCTCTCCTATGTTATTCACAGCATGTTTACAAGAAGTATATTCAGAACATTAGATTGGGAACAGGGGAGAGTAATGGTTAATGGATAACACCTCAGTAACCTCAGATTTGCTGATGACGTTGCCTTGCTAAGTAACTCGGGGGACGAATTGCAAAGCATGCTTTCCACACTGGGCGAACAGAGTAGAGCCGTGGGCCTGAAAATTATTATGCAGAAAACTAAAGTAATGGTCAATAACCTCGGGACAGCACAGCGTTTTGAGATAGGTGGCGAAGCAGTGGAAGTGATAAGAGAATATATTGCTGCAAACCATGTATGGGTTTGTTTATTTATTGTTTGTTTTTACCACCGGGCCACGCCCGGCTGTGTTATCTGCGTTCCAAACGAAGCGCGTCTTACATTTTTTACTTTAATGCCGCACGGGTTATCGCATTCAGATAATGAGACTGTTTCGCCCTAACGTCACTAGCCCAGAATATTCTTCTGTGCTCTACAAAGTTGTGGACGTGAATCGACGGTTCCAGAAACACGTGCGCCGAAGATATAAGCCTGCAGAGCAGACGCTGCGGCATTCTATTCGACGACACTCGGCTGCGCAAGGCACTTTGTTGACCACTGCTTCGCTGCCTCTGTATTTTTTGAGTTGTTAGGGGAGCACAAGTTCGCTCCAATAACAAGTTCGCTCCAATAAAGACAACTGCGTCGTCCTTGGCTTCGTGACAATATCTACTTAGGCCAAATTATGACCTCGGCCCCCAATCATCAGGCAGAGATAATTAGAAGGATAACAATGTGGTGTCGTGCTTTCGGCCATTGTCAATGAAGAAGAAAGTGGATGGCAGCTGCATAGTACCGGTACTCACCTACGGGGCAGAAACTTGGAGGTTCACTAAGAGAGTTCAACTTAAATTGAGGACGACTCAGCGAACAATGGGACGGAAGATGATAGTTGTAACATTAAGGGACAAGAAGAGAGCCTAGTGGGTAAGAGGCGCGGGTTAAGGACATATTAGTAGAAATTAAGAAAAAAAATGAACGTTGGCGGGGCATGTAATGCGAAGGCAAGATAACCGTTGGTCATTAAGGGTAACAGAGTGGATCCCTAGAGAAGGCAAGCGTTGAAGAAGGGGGCAGAAAGTTAGATGGGCACATGAGATCAAGGATTTTGCGGGAATAAATTGGTGGCAATTAGCGCCGGACCGGGATAACTGGATAATAATGGGAGAGGCCTTTTCTCGGCAGTGGGCGTAGATATGCTGATAATTATCATGAATATGCGAAAAAATACTTCGGGGCAGCTGTTTCAGGAGCCGATTATGTTTCAGGGGTTCAGAAAATATTCACCGCTAGAGTATAAAGCAGTAAGCTGGGTACATTCTTCATAAATTTCCCTCTCATCGCCAATGAAGCCCTGGCGGTTCCTGCCTGGCAGACAGAGAGAGACACCATGGGTTTGAGCTTGCTATAGGCTCTGGCTGCTATTTTTCAAGGCTTCCACATCCATCTGTAAAGACATTCCTACGGTTTGTTACATAATGAGTTGAAGTTCGGGGTGCTTGGTATCGCAATACTGTCGAATAGAAAACACAAGCAGTCCAGTGCGGGTTCGTGGGAGCACTTGGTAATACAGCCCCTAGGGTAATGTTTCTGAACATGGCAGTACAGAGATGGCTGAAAAGTTCATAAAACGAGGGGTAGTAAAACAGGAAAGTTCCATGTATTTAGTGACTCTTTCTTTCTGAAACGGACCCACAGGATATCTGTCAAAATTGATGTGGAATGAAGATTCCGAATAAAACTCTCTGTAGGCCCGCGGATGAGACAAACACTACCACGGGCCAAAACTGCCGATACAGCTTGCATACTTAAATTCTTCAGAGTATTGCCAGCCACATTGTCCATACTAAACAAAATAAAATTGCAATATTAGTAGTTCTAGCTGTGTGAAATGAGAACATTTACTCGCTGGAATTATGAATGTAAACTACAACCGAAAACACAATAACCATGCCCGTAAGACTGGCGTTCATACCTGTGAAAACTTGTAATGCTCAATACTCTGGACATATTGGGGTAAGGCCAGTCCTGAAATGATAGCAATCCCAATATACAGCATGTCACATGAGCGACTGAACAAATGCGGTGAGTAATATTCTAATATAAGCAGCCACATAGGGACATATACAGTCTTGTAAATGTGTTAACTGAATGTGAAAAGAGGCGAATAATCTTCAGAATAGGTCAAAAGGAGAAAAATATTGTCGCACATAAATTGCAAAGCTGAAACAAGTGTTTGAAGTCATTGTCTGCGGGTCTGCAACACTATGTTGTTTTTATTTTCTACTAACCTGAATATTTGAAGGTTTAAGTCATCCTACTGTTTATTGGAGTGATTTAGGCGGTGACAAAGGGCCCTAATTTATAGTTAAGAAGAAAATGAAACATTTTAGGACGCAATAGGCTACTTTGGAAGAATGCCAATATTAAGGGGCAGTCGCTACCGAACTGTAAAATGGTATTATTACAAGTTTGCTTGTACCAAAAAAAACGGGCTAAAAGGGTTATGACAAATTTACAATTCTTCTATGTGTTTTGCATCATCCATGTTTCCGACATTTAGTTTTCAATATTTGCATGAGGTAGATTTGTTAGGTGAATTGGCAATACAACCAGTCCGAGATTTAGCCGTTTGCATTGGAGAAAAAACAAAAGTCCCGATTCGGTGCGAAAGGTTAGAACGCAATCTGAATAAAGGGTATCGGGAAACTTTTGACAAGTTGTTCTCGAGCGTATTCAATCACCGCAGAACCTAGTTTGATATGCACGATGGCGCCCCCTTCCACGCAGTTTTTCTACACAACGCCGGTTTTTTCTCGGCATTTCAATGTTTGGCAAAATACCCTTTCAAGCAGGCAAAGCAATACCGCCTCCCTATTAAGAATTGAGTGTTTGTTACCCCCTAGGTTCACAGCCCGCAAGCCGCTTATTTGGAGAGTGTGATTCACGTGCATGCCCTAACGCAGAGATTGTGTCTTTCCCACATCAGTGCCTGCTTTAACGTGGAATATCGCGCTGTTTTTTGTGGCACCATCTGCATTGTGTTACTGACGAAACATAGAGAAAATGTTCCACTCTCGCGTAAGTCGGGCAGATTGGCTGTTTAAAGCCGGTTATACAATGACTACGTTTTTGCAACTCTCAATTTAAATTAAATCTCACAATGTGCTGTGCTTCTAGGTTCGTCGGAACTATCGAGGATAGGAAACAGATTTTTGGTAATCGTCCCATTATGTCATAATGAGTTACACTTACAACAGTGAACCTTGTGGAAAATATATCGCTAAATTTGTATCGCCTTATTTACAATAAAACGTGGCAATGGAGCCGACAAATTTACGTCAGCGAAACATTTCTCCGTACTATCCTTCGGAAGTACAGCTCACACACGGATAAGTTTTACGACCATAAATTGAGAAAGGTTTTGATGTTTGGCTTGTCGGAGATTACTTTTTATAGGCGGCGCGCCGTTGTGCACGGATATTCATATATTTGACCACACCGGGGGTTTCACAGCCACGAGTGTTTTTGTTTGTCGTCTTCAACGATAACAGAGATTCATTCTTTGGTATCAAAACCGGGAATTGGGGATTACATGCACAACAACTTCACCAGTGACACCAGTGATAAAATTGTAATGAATAGATGTCGAAGATACGATAACAGCGCTAGGGTAACATAAAAAGCAAGTAAGAAAGAATAAATATTTTTGTACACAGCTGACCGTATCAAAATAGGCTACTACAACTTAACAAGGCAGAAATAAGTAGGCAGAAACATTGCTAACAAATAAAGCTATTGCCAAGATAAGTGAATGCCGATATGTTTTCAAGCGCTTCCTAAAGCTGCTATTGAAAAGACCTAGAAATTATGCAATGAGTAGGGGGTGAACTGGGCGTGCCAAAGGTTCAAGTGTAGTTTATGAAAGCTAGAGTAGTAAAGGAATGGTTCACTCGACGATTGAACCATTTACTGGCACAAGAAGATCCGAGAATTGTGCTGTGGTAGGAAGACCTTTCTAAGAACTTTCCGTTTCGCCACACATTACTTCCAGTTATTCTATGAAGATCACTAAGCTGACTGTCGGTGCAGCCTAGGTTGCTTCGTACATTTTTGCGTGTTCTTTTCAAACTGTAGCTACATATCGACGGCGATTATCGCAATCATTTTGTTCGCAGCAATAACAGAAAGGTCAAACTCCCCTTCGTCTAACGACATGAATTGTTAAAAGGCGAAACTTTTTTACTACGCAACGCAAGTCAAAGTACAGCCCTGAAATCAAGCGATCAAAGCCGATGCCTCAATGATCGAAGTCCGAAGCGCCAACAATAACAGTCAAACATGCCAACTACCGTACTCACTCGCCAAGAAAGCGCAGTATATCCCGGTTTTTGTTTTATGTTACGTGAGCGTTTTATTCACCCGAAATGTAGCCCCTTACATAAAAGAAATATGGGTACGTAAAGTGCTAAATCTGAAGTTTGCAGAACGTTTCACAAAGGCGATTTTGAACAGCGCGTCGCGTTTGTAACGCAAGGTTCCCTGGTTCCGCTCAGACAATGAAAAGCGTGTGCATATTTTGAGGCACTTGATGTGTCGTTAAACCCATCAAAACCGCGTGACCTTTTTCATTTTTTGTATAATGAGCTTTGAGCTTTTGTATAATGCAATTCAGCGTACGGTCGCATCCCTGACGCTAAAAACGCTTGGCTTTAGAATTTGGCTGTCCGGGTGAGTGACCTCGCTACCGCATCTTAGTGACCTCGCTACCGCACCTCGCTATCTTAGTAGCATCGCGGAAACACTAATGCCAACCGGCATACCGTACTGTGCCGCTGTCGTCGACCCACGGAGAAGACACTTGTACGATCTTCTAGTTTCTCCTTTTCTTGAGACAGATTCTATCGTGATGCTCGCGAAACGTACTTTCGTCTTATTCTTGTTTGGAGCGTTGCCTAATAAACGCAGCCTTTAGTTGTAGAAGGCTATGCTGTGCTTGTGGGAAGGTCACAGCACTTTTATCCCTTTAAGCACGCAGAGAATTTTCTAAATAGTTTGAATTACACAACTGTATATTTATCTCCCGGACTACATTTTACAGTGTAAAATCTCCGTGAAATAAAGTTTGAACTGGTTACTGCCGGCTACCACAAGTGGTTCAATACCAGTGTTTTAAATTTGAGTATAACAAAATCCCCTTTTAGAAGTTCTTTTCTCTCACCTAACTTAAACACACACACACACAAATACACACACACACACACATGCGCGCGAGCATGCGCGCGCACACGCAGAAAATAACCACGTATACACGCACGAACGTGAACGCGCGCACGCACGCGCACACAAGCACACGCACGCATGCGCACGCGAACGTGCACACACACACACACACACACACACACACACACACTGAAGGATCCTCGTTTATTAAAACGGGATCTTATCGTGATACCGGGCAAAAAAAAATTGACGCCCACTTCCCCTCGCGGGATCCCTGGTGTGATGCGACGCTGAAGGGGGTTCCATTATGTGTTTCCGTTGGGTCGATTACTCGAATTGCGTGAGCAATCGTCGGGTAATGCGAGAGAGAGAGAGAGAGAGAGAGGGAGAGAGAGAGAGAGAGAGAGAGAGAGAGAGAGAGAGAGAGAGAGATGAGAGAGAGAGAGAGAGAGAGAGAGAGAGAGAGAGAGAGAGATGAGAGAGAGAGAGAGAGAGAGGGGGGGGGGGGGGGGGGGGGGCTGGGAGGGAGAGAGAGAGAGCAAGCCTTGCGCGGACGACCGTCAACTGAGAGACCGGCCGGAGCGCGGCACTCCGCTTATATGCGGAGCGCGCCTGAAGGAGAGGAGACCACGGAGAGAGAGGGAGCTGCACAGGCGCACAGCGCGCTTCCGGCGCGCGCAGCGGCGCCCACCGGCGGAGTGAGGGTGCGCTGCGCCCCGCGCGCGCAGATGTTGGGCGAGAGTGTTCGCTATTGGAGAGAGGAGAGGAGGCGAGCGGAGGAGATACGCAGCTGTGTGGACGCGGACAACGACGACGCAGGAAGGACAGGGCCGCCGGCAAGAGATTCTCCTCTCAGCGTCGCATCTAATATAACCGCATTCTTTTGCAAACAGCAACGGGTTTATACCTTGAAACCACGGGAACTAAACGATAGGCTTTCTTGAGCGGGACTGATACTGGGCGACACTAGTACACAGTGAAGTACTCACGTATTTCTAGCGAAGCGGTGCGGGCGATGTAGTCCTGTAATCAGGATGCAGGCAGTGCGGTGCACTTCGTGGGCACACACTCAACGCCTTGCCGCTCTGTCCCTTCTCGTCCGACTTCCTAGCGATGCTTTTTCGTCCACACCCCTCACAACACACCTCACGTTCACCACAGCCGTCTCTTACCCATCTTCCGCATGCGCTTTTTCTCGCCCTTCGGCGATGCGGGCTCTGGAGCCCGCATGCTCGGCCACCAATCTGCACGACCGCTCACCGCGCGTATCAAGACACGAGCCGTCACACACGCCACGTACACGGAAGCGCACTGCGGTCCCCTCACCTTCACCCTCACAACTAATACACACGCACGCAAACACGCACGCACGTGCACGGGTGCACGCACACGCTCACGCACACGCTCATACACAAGCACACGCACACAAACACACTCACGCACGCACGCACACACGCACACACACACGCAGGCACACGCACGCAAACACGGACACACTCACGCACGCATGCACATGCGTGCGCGCATGCTTCCGCACCACAAGCACACGCACTCTCACACACACAGGCACGCACGAACGCACACACACACACACCGTGGACCACAACAATCACCCCCCGCATAAAAACAAGTGTGAAGCCTCATGAGCCTCCTCCGACGCTCACTCAGGCTCTAAATTATGAATCCGTGACGTTTATAAACACTGCCACCATGAAAACTTATCTTCATAAAAATACACTATACACTGAGAAGCATACCATTATTTAGCTGCTCAACTGCAGGGATTTCTGCAAAATGGTGGGAGTAACCAGAGCAGATACTGATATAGTGCGGCTTGGAGGAGTATTAAACTCACAAGGACGTATTTCAGTGTGAATGCTTCGGTAGAAGAATATTAGAAAAGTTTGAGTCATAGCGAATGTCACAGAGGCGATTAAAATAGAAGTTTTAGGTGACAGTTATTGCACGTGTGAAGAAACAAAACGCACGGTGCTTTTGTGAGGACACTTCGACAGCACCCCAGCTGGGGAGCAATTGCATTTCTTTCTTAGATGAACATTTCCTTTCGGGGTGCTCACCCACAAAACACCATAAAGAAGAATCTTCAATTCCTGACGCGAGGGTTGATAATTGAGGACCCTGAAACTGATGACATTGTGAAATGCACAAGCATACATAATTCAGCAATGGGTGCACTTCCAGGTTGCTGATAAGTTTGGTGTTCTATGCCATCTTCTGTTGCTACAATGACTCCGCCAACAAGAACTACACGTCGAGCACGTAATATACGCGTCGTACCTATTATAGCTGTGTTATCCGGTGCTGGATAAAGCTGTAACCAACACCCGCCTCGTTGCACGGCTAGCGCTATTCTTCTGTTTCATTGTACACCCACCTGAGGCGTGCTTGCCTCAGCAACCAGGTGCAGCTTCTGACATACTCCTAAATTAGCGTTTTCGTAACTACAAAGAGAAAGACCTAAGCAAAGGTGTTAGTGGTGGCATTGTGCTATCCATGTTTCGTTTTGTGGCGCGTCATTTTGTTCTTTTAATTACGATCTCTGTCCGGATTGACCAAAGGTCTATCGTAAGCCAGTAGACAGAACCAAATTGCCAACATTTTTCTGTCGGTCTAGGGTGCTTTCATAACAAGGCACACACCTTCGCTTTTCAAACAGAGCTCCCATAGCAGGAAAATTTCGTCAGTAGAGCAGACGATGCTTACCCACTCAAGCAAGTTTCCATCATACACCACTCCTGATTGCCAAGCAGCCGGTGCAATGCAGAAGACGAATGCCAAATGCCTGTAAGTAAACATACAGAAAACTGGATGCCGCTTCTTCTTTGAAGGTGAACTCGATTTTCAGTGAGTGTACGCACAAATTATAGGACATAGCAATGATACCCACCGAAGGCGTAAAGCTTCTCTGCCGCTCTACGCGATTTGTGTTTTGTTGCAAAAATGACAAAACCCAATTTATTTATTTATTTATTTATTTATTTATTTATTTATTTATTTATTTATTTATTTATTTATTTATTTATTTATTTATTTATTTATTTATTTATTTATTTATTTATTTATTTGTTTATTTATTTATTTATATATTTATAAGTTATTTGATTGTTTATTTATGTATTTGCTTATTTATTAATTTATTTATTTGTCCGTTGGCACCGTCAGGGCAATACATTATAGAGGATAGTTGCTTTAAGGAAATAAAGAATTGAAAACAGGCAGGTATTGCAAAAAAATACCGAGCTGGCTCATTTAGTGTACAAGAAACTACCTAACAAAATTCTACAGACCAACAAGTTTGTACACGTCTATATATTCCAGGAGTAATGCACAATTAAAATTCATTGTAGGGTTTAACGCGGCGAAGAAATGCAGGCGATGAGGCGCGCCGTAGGGGACGACACCGGATTAATTTTGACCACCTCGGGATCTTTAACGTGCGCCGACATCTCACTCACACATACATGTACGAGACGATGAAACAACCCCGGCATGACGATGCTGCAGCCCGGGCATAAGCCGAGTTTTATTGTATAATAACAAAGAATACGCGAATAAAGTCCCGCAACAAGTAACAGCTTCGGTCGTAAATTGCTGCATGCAAGGCACAAAAGAATTTCATGGAGAAAGTGTATGACTCCTCTGCCGCTTGCATAAAGGGTCCTCGTTGAAGCCTAATTAAAACATTTAGGGGCTGTGTCGGTAGCAGCCGCTAGCATTGCTGGGACTACACATACGATCAAGTATCCAATCAGCACTAAAACAACTCAACAATCACCCCAATGCGAAGCAAACGCCGGAAGTAGGCAAGCGCCTAATAAAGATACCCGCAACTTTCTAGTTCACGAGATGTTCCCCAAGTAGGAATGGACGCTCATATCGAAATAGGCGTAAAACGGCTTAGAATGGTAATCTGCCCGGTCATTTTGCCGGTCATCCGACAGTGACAGCCATGCTTCCAGCCGTACTTGCGGTCCCGGTGGTTCCCGACAGTGATGACCTTACCAAGGAGGCTACAGCTCTACAATCGTCGCTGCTGGCCACAGAATTCTACCACCCGCCGCCGCCTAAAGAAACATGCTTAGAGGTTTCCTGTGCGTGCGCGTACCCTTCACCCCCTTGGTGAGACCATCCGAAGCCCTGCAGTTACGTTTGCTTACTCAGTGAGCCAGAACGCAGCGCTGTGCATATGCACATTGCACGACAACCGGCAGCCCCACGAGAAATACCAGAGGCCTGCGGCCGAGATCAGTCACGGCGGAAATGGTTGCAGCACTGATTAAACTCAGTGGTGCGGTACCACCATGCGAGGTGGTTGCAGCACTGTCTCACGCAAGCGGTGCGGCACTGCCGTAAGAGATGGTTTTCAAGCGCTGGCTCACCCCGGCGATGCGGCGCCATCCTCAGAGAGCACTTTGGGTAGGAGGACCAGAACTAAGCAAAGACAAAAGCAGAAACCTTTGCGAACCATCGTCAATCAATCCGTGCAGACTTCAGCAAATAATTGTGTCCGCATGACCCGAGCCGAGCGACACTGGAAGTCGTTAAGAGACTTTACAGCACATCGACTACTCGAGCACGGCGAGCCCGTAAATGTCATATAACTCTGTCACAGTCCAGCCAACGTGTGCAAACGACATCAACCTGCTATTCTGGTCACCTCACCCACGAGGGGCTAGCTGTGCGCAAGCCCTAGCAGAAGCAATCAAGATATGCCCCTCGAAATGGTCGCGAGACTCGCCACACCACGGTATGCAGCATAGAAGAGATTTGCAGACGCGGGAGTGCAGAAAACTGCTCCCCCCAAAGCCGTGAAGACAACCCCGCAAATCTCGGCCAAGACGGCGTAAATAGCAGAAGGGCCAATATTTCACACCAAATGTCTCTGATCACGCCGCACAATGAGTGGACGACGTGAATGGCGATGACTTTGGGCAAAAACACACACCAATGGCATCCAGCGAACAACGATAGCGATGGTGAACTGTTCGCCTTCGGGCCATCGAGAACAGGCTGGAAGCGTGCTTGATGCATGTTTCATTACCGTAAAGGTAGCCCGCCTGAGTAAAGCTGTGCTATTGAATACTGGGGCAACGGTTTCTGAGTCGGGAGGCCTTGTTCGAGAATGATGTTTAGCGAGGAGGATGGAATTCCGGCAGGTAAGCGAGTATGGCAAAACAACGTTTATCAGAAGAGCTGTCCCAATTGCAACATAAGTAAAACCAACGACATTCGTACGTTCAACATGCGTACAAGCAACAAAAATTTAGTGCTCTTCTAATCTGAGACAAACGACCACGCTCGAAGCAAGACGCAGTCAACAGATTGCACAAAAAAGCACGTTTGTTTTGTAACCTGCAATTTTAAATACTTCGCAGTGAATTCGCGCAAGTAAACTTCGAAGGACGGAGGCTTTCTTCTAGCGGAGAAACATGAAGCTGTCTGCTGCCTCACGCGTAGTAGGCCTCTTATTTTATTTGTACCACACTAATCGAATCCTGTCCTTCACGGTGGACATAGGACAGGTCGCATTATGCTATTTGATGTCTGCGTTTGTGTCTGCCGCCAACACAACAGGCATGTATTCAGTAACGGTATTAAACCTACACCTGCACGTTCATGCACTCCTTCCCTCTAATTTCAACCGGTGCACGCATTAACCGGCAAAGCTTCATGTGCGAGAACTCAGAATTGAGAGAAACCGTAGACATTTCGTTCTTAATCCACTTGAGGCTGAACAATATTTATTTATAATATTAGTAATACTTTTATAACACAGAACAGGAAAACCATACGAAGTCACAACCCTGCCAAAGCCACAGTAGGCTTGAAGGGTACTGCCTGGCAGGAAGCGGAAATTCGTGCACATAAGCGAATATAAAAGTCACAGAATCGGCTATTCAACATGATACAATATAACCCTGTGTTCGAATAAAAAACATTGCGAACTGTAAAACCATTAGAGGCTTCACTCTTCCACAGAGTGATGGGAAACTGAGCAAACAAGCCAACAGAGGTGGGCATCAGCAGCAACCAGAGTTAGGCAACTTCACAGCAAAATGCCCGAAGGCGGTTTTTCAGGTTACAACGACTGCTCACTTAAAATACACTGAGTGACAATTTATTGAAGAACGACGGAACACAGTAGCGCCTTATTCTTTTACCATACCTTGTAAGACACCGTGGTACCCGATACAGATCTCTTGGTCTAAGGCTACGCGTAGAATAATGTTTTCATCTTACCAGCATAGTAAAATTGGGCAATTGTAACTCTGTGAAAATATTTGCACTTCCAGGGAGACATAAATTATAGGCTACATTTTTTAGCAGAGAGCTTAGAATAGAATTCAGCCTCTGCTGCCATCGAGCTCCGCAGTGACCATACACTGTAATGCCGTAACAAAGAACACTCTAACCCAGCGCATGCAAAACACTCTGCCGCACTGATAATGGCATAAAGTAACGCAAGTTGTACATATTACACGAAAGCACGCGCTGCTTTTCACAGACCTATGCTAGATGAAAGTTCCATGTCAGGTCATTGTCAAAAATTACTCCGAGATATTTTACAGACGAAACATACTTCATCGGTTCGCGCGTACAAGTAGAACATGAAGACGTATGCCAAATTAACGGGTCATTAGGCAGTACATTTTTACGAATTGTGGAAGCACACAAGCTCTGTTTGAACAGTATTAACCGTAATTAAATTAGCAGCAAACCAGTTCATTGCATTAGTTGCTGCCGTCTGCTACGATGCGATGGCCTGCGATGGCCCATCATAATCGTGAACGACGTGATTGCCTTCTTCCCCTTTTATAGGTTGAAGGGAACGTTCCGCAACCGTGCCAGGAACGTTTAAAGTAAATGGAAAAATGTCGAGTGGGCCCGACCAACCTCGATATTTTTGCGGTCCTTGGCAATCTTAAATTATTCGGCGCTATCCGTCTTAACCACTCGGAATATTTAGGTGCACCGATAGAGCCGAAACTTTCCGGAGGTGACAACGTAATTAGCGTAAAATGTCATTCTGTATGCACGTTTGCCGTAGAATGTTTTCACAGAGTAAGAGTGACATGTTGTATTTGGGGTAATAAATAGTTACCTAATTGTTTCCCAATAGTTTGTATTCATTCAAGACTTTTTCGATGGAAGTATTTTTTAGCCACGAAATGGAAGCAACTAAACTAAAAAAAGGGGTGATCCACTGGTTTGATCCGAAGGAAATCTGATTTCGTTCTTCAATACCTTCTGCCCATTTGTGCAACCGCTCAGCAGAATTGATGTACCGGCGACCAGTACCGCTGCATGTGAACTCTACTATCTCTATTAAAACCAAATCGCTGTCACTCTTCGCTGAAGTGTCATTAGCAAGTTGCTGTCGCTGGAGTATCGCTATAGTGCGTGAGTCATAAAAGTCGTTCCTTACTTCTAGACCGTCTGCTAGCAGGTGGAAGTGGGGGGATAATAAAATCCCTATAAACGCACCTGCCACTATTGATAGGTGACGTTAGCGTCAATTCCGGACAGTTTTCTGCTTGCGAAATGCAAGAACGCCACTTTTTTCTAGATTTCGGAGCAGGTTAGGATCCCCACGTGGTGAAAACCTGTGTAGTTTCGTCACGTTATACACCATATTATTCAGTTTGGCTACTTGTACTGCTAATGCTGGCGCGTTGAAGATAAGACGCTCTTGAATCTACAGGTAAGTGAACAGTATAGCAGGCCCATCAAATTTGTTTTCGTTGCGAGGGCATTATTTGCCTCCATCAGCGAAAATACTTCTATGAGCACGGTCACACGCGCGCGCCCGTGTGTGTGTGTGTGTGTGTTTGATGCGTGCATGCGTGCGTGTGTGTGTGTGTATGTTGGTGTGTATGTGCATGCATGTGTGCGCGTGTGCGCGCACGTGTGTGCGTGTGTGTGTGCGCGTGAGTGCACTGCGCAACAACAACGACAAGAGAGGGCAATAGCCGCGACCATGAGATGCGTCGCATCTAAAAGAGGAATAAAGAAAACATAGCTAATCTCGGTGAAACTAGTGTCTCTCACAATAACTAAAAGATTGCTTATAATGGTCAGCTAAATGGAATACAATAACTATTCATTTTCGTCAATGCAGATGTTTATTGTTCTTTAATTTTTATTGATATACCTATTGGCAATGTATATAAAAATGGATTGGTTTGACAACATTCAACTCGAGACTTTCAAATCAGATTAGTGCGAGTGGGTCAATGTCATGTGTCAAGGGCAAGCCCGGTGAAGAGATCCATCAAAAACATCCGGAAAGGAAAAAAAAGAACAGAGAAACGACCATTTGAAGTGCGCGGCAGGAAGGCCCCAATAGACAAACGCTGCGGCGAAACGCCAAGGCATCATGGGCAAAAATGACAGCGTACTGCTAACCAAATCCGATAGCGCCGCGCAGGAGACAATTGCCGTGAGGACCATATATCCACGCAAAATCAATAAACCAATCACGGTGCGCCACGATGACGCCCAGACGGGATAAAAGCTGGGCGCACAAGAACAAAGGAGGGAGGCAAGAAACCAGGAGGCAGAAGGAGCACGTGATCTTCGAGGAACAAGGCAGGGGGACGCGGCCAGACCATCAACTATGCCTACCAAGCCTGGGTGGGAGCGGGCAGATTTTGTATCGGCTGCGGCATCCTAAGAGAACCCCTAACCTGTGTCTTCGCGGCCCCAGCGGGGGCGGTCGGGCAACTGCTGCCAACGTCCACGCTTCGTCGACCTTCGCATCGATGGCCCCGAAAGGCAACGTTCGAAGTGAGACCTACCTAGGACCTCTAGCGGCAGCGGCTACCAGGAGGTAACCACAGAGTAAATGTCAGGACGTGTAGGGCCCACGCCGTCCAAGGAACGCCCCAGCGCATCGAACACCGGCATCGAAGCGAGGCAAGGATGGCTACCATCGAGTCGCGGCCACACAACGCTTGCGACACGTCAACGCCGACAACAGGGGGGTAGGCCAGTTCATTAGGGACACAATTATACCAGACAACTAGGGAGTTGTGTTAGGAAAGGTAATAACTAGGGCTCGGTGTAAGGAGTGTATTTGAACTAATTGTGTACAACTTCATTGTAGACACTTTTGCGTTTTGCTTTGAATTGCATTTAGAGATATTTAGTTTAAGGTTTGATGGTTATCGGGTGCATGTCATTCATTTATAAAGTGTTTGCTTTAGTGTTTTCCCAAGTGTGCATTACATATAAGTTTTTTTAAAAACGTCAACGGCTCTCCTGCATCCACGTTTCCGAGCTGGCCAAGACAACATCACCAGCCTTCACGTGACATACAAGAAAAAAATACCCAGGCATAGCGCATGGTTGTTTGACTGTATTTTTTGTGTTTAGTTAACGAAATACGTGAAGTATCGGGTGATACGAGGTCTAAACAACCTACATACAGTTTGCATAGCTTTGTTTCATGTCCACGAACTATATCATGGAACGTGTGCGAGCGTACTAATGCTCTGGCTATTTTTCGAAGGTATGGGCCGCAAATCTTTTTTTATTGTTTCCGTGTCTTTCTCTTTACTTTGGCGAGTAATATTACGCTCTCATTATGGCCATCGTAAAATGTGAAGCAATGTCTACATAACAGGAGTGGTTATGTATACTTTGGTTACGCTGTCTTGTCTAGTTGCTATGCAGCAGTAAAGCGGTTTCAAATTTAATATGTACACTAAAAAGGTAACTACGACCAACGTATGTTAAAAGGGCTATGATGATCAAATGATTCAAAGTTTTGGGATGGGGTCATAAACATACCCTACGATATACGAAATTCACCGAGACCAGCAATTTCTAAAGCTTGATAGTTACCCAAGGAATTCCTGACAATAAGCATTATATAAAAACTGAGTCCATCACGGCATTTTGTGTGTACAAAGTGATCCTAGGAGTAATCCAAGTGCAAGCACAGCGTTGGAAGTCCTTTTGCGAATCACTCCACCCTCGGAGGTCTTTGTCTGGAATATGGAGAACTGTGGGAGGGCTAATGACCCCCGTGCAACAGCGCTCTCCATTCAAGGCTCTGGATTGTCACCAGAAACGCGGGGAGCTCGAAGTAGCAGAGGACTTCAGCGTTCGGATCGCCAGTGGAACAGGCCCTTCTGGTTCATTACTTGCCACTAACATTCCCGCTTCGCGGGATTCTCGGATGGACGTGCCGTTTCTAATGGAAGAGCTCGAGGCGGCATTGGCTCTCTGCACCCCATCGTCATCGCCTGGGCCAGATGGAGTCACCTATGCTGCCTTCTGTCACCTTGGCAATGGCGCCCGGCACGCCCTTTTAAAATACTTCAACGACCTATGGCGTGATGGCATAGTCCCTGAAAAATGGAAGTCTAGTAGCCTTGTTCCGCTCCTGAAACCTGGAAAACCTCGGCTGGACCCGGCGACATACCGACTCATAGCACTTGCCAGTTGCGTTGGCAAGAATATGGAGCGAGTGATCCTTGCACGCCTGGAGTGGTTCCTGGAACACTACGTCTACCCTAGAGTCATGGCTGGTTTCTGTCGTGGCCGTTCTTCTATCGACTGCGTTATCGACCTGGTGACCTTTGTGTAGCAGCAGAGACGCATCAAGCGCATGTGTGCTGCACTCTTTTTGGACGTTAAAGGAGCGTGTGACAACGTGGAACATGATGCAATTCTTAAAGCGCTGCAGGCAGTGGGGCTTGGCGGCCGCGTCTACCAGTGGGTGCGAAGTTACCTCTCGGGGAGGTCATTCTTTGTAATGACTCAAGATGGTCAAACGTCAATACGCTACACCCAACGCGGTGTCCCCCAGGGAGGCGTCTTGAGCCCCACGTTGTTCAACCTGACTCTCATCGGCCTCGCAAGCTCCCTCCCAAGAACGGTTCATCTGTCGATTTACGCGGATGATATTTGCATCTGGGTAGATGGAGTGACTCGACGGCACGTGCGCGCGCGCCTGCAAAAGGCTGCAAATTTGACAAACACCTATCTGCACATGCAAGGGTTGGAAGTGTCTTCCAGCAAATGCGCAGTGCTTTCGTTCTCACGGAAGCCTATGTACGCATACCCTTTGAAAGTTAATGGCGAAAGGGTATCTAATGTGAAGCATCACAAGTTTCTCGGCGTGGTCTTCGACAGAGAACTTTCTTGGCGCCCCCATGTTCGTTTTTTGAAGAAGAGGCTGTCTGCAGTGGCCCACATTCTCCAGTTCATCGGCGGCAAGACGTGGGGATCACCTATGAAGTCAATGTTTCAGCTGCACGACTCACTATTCTTGGGCTCCCTACGGTACAGCCTGCCTGTACTTTCGGGTACGTGCCGAACCAATACTCAGCAACTGCAAGGCATACAAGCGCAGGCCCTCCGAACTTGCATTGGCCTACCACGGCGCACGTCAGCAGCTGCAACCATTCCTGTCACTTGTGATCACCCCTTACCTACTTACGTGACAATTGAAACACTCAGGGTGCATCTTAGGCACCTAACCAGGCTGCTGGATGATCACCTTGCTAGTCTACCATCTAAACGCCCCCATGCGTCTTCCGCAAAGGTTGTAGCTTCCAACATCACCAGCATGCCATCCAACTACACGCCTGCGATGAGGCCGCCACTCCCACTTTGGTGTACGACGCAGCCTCGAGCATGCCTCAGTGTCCCAGGCTTAACAAAGAAGCAAGATTTTCCGACACTGCCAGTACAGCAGCTAAGTCTCATTTATTTACACGAGAGATGCAGTGACTGCACCCATATTTACACCGATGGCTCCATAACAACATGTAGTTCTGCCGGCGCCGTTGTTATAACACGAATGTCGATGTCCGCAGAATTCAAAATAGCCCACCTCACCACTTCCGCGGCTGCAGAACGTTGTGCCCTTCATACGTTGAACAAACGTCATGCCGAAGATGGGCAATGTTGTGCGACTCAAAACCTGCGCTTCAATCGCTCCAGTCAGCCCTGTGCCGAGGACCTCATGAACAGCTGCTGGCGTAGATAAGACTAATGTACGACCGTGACACCCAAGCGGGTTATGACATTGCCTTTCAGTGGCTTCCCAGTCATTGCGGCATTGTCGGAAACGAACGTGCGGACGCTGCCGCACGCTTGGCACACCAAAAAACGGAGACCATATCTATTCCGTTATCCAGGACGGACGCCGCTAGGACTCCCAAAAACTTGCTCGGGAGACCACGCTATCGAAATGGAGCCCCCAAGAGTTCACAAGCGCTCGTATCCATGCCCTGGACCCCCATCTTCAGCGCCCCCTCCCATTAGGCCTCCCACGATCTGATGCAACCATTCTTTGTCGCCTCTGGCTTGGAGTCGTATTCACACATGCTTACTCCTATTTGATTAGAATGGCAGCCAGTGAGGCGTGCGAAGTCTGTGACACACCAGAGACCATACGACATGTCCTCTGCGATTGTCCACGTTTTACATCCGAACGCAGCAAGCTCTCTGCGACTCTACGAAAGTTAGACTCTCGGCGCCCGTTCTCTGAGGAGACAATCTTGGGCCACTGGCCTTCTCCGCCGTCTGCGGACAAGGCGACAAAAGCGCTCCTGTGTTTCCTCAAAACGCCAGAATCGCACAAAAGACCGTAGCGCAAGACTACTCTCTACGAACTGTCTGAACTTTTTTGTCTGTAGTGTCCTACCGCTGGGCACACCAGTCCACGCTCTGTCCGTACCTTTCCCCTTCTTTTTCTATTTTCCTCTTTTTCCCTATTGTTCCCCTTTCCCCCGTGCAGGATAGCATACTAGGCCGTAGCCTGGTTAACATTCCTGCCTTTCCTTTACTTTTTCTCTCTGTCTCTTTTAGAACCAAGATGGTGTTGTATTCTCAATCATCAATAGCTCATAGCGCATAAGAAAAGGCAGTAGGCTAAGTACTCAGTTTGAGCTTCTAACTGTTTTCTTTTTCTTAGGAGAAATGCCTGTTGTACATAACCCTAATCCGCAGCGTCCCATGGCTATTACGCACTCAACACCAATATGTCCTCTTACAAACTGAAATCACGGTCTTAAGACCAATTACGGTTAAATTTCTACCCCCAAGGTATACGAGCTGTCCTGATCTGACAAAGCGTGTTGAGAACATTGTGGCGCAACTATTGTGGCGCAACTCATAATGGCGCAGAACAGATAAATTTGATTTCTTGTAATTTCTCGCTTGAATACACACTTTCTTTCAATCTGTGTATAAACGGTAAATTTGTACCTGTTTGAGTTTACCTATTGGTACGTATAACCAGGCAGCTGCCATGCTGGATCAGACGTTAAAACTCTGTTATGCTTCGCCAAAATACGTAGGATTTATTCCTGATGATGAGCTTCTTTATAGATGAGCTTCTTTCGGAATTGTGAGAGAGAGGGCATTCCTCCGTGGCAACGAATGGGTAAAGTGTCAGTGGGCAGCAGTGAGTCAGCTGGGCCGTGCCGATGCGCGTGGAGAGGAAGCCATAGCAGCGCGTGCCGAGGAGCGTTCAGCGACGACACGTTCGCTTCTTGAGACGCAGATCGCGGCGCTGATGCACAGGCTTGGTACAGCTGCCGTCGAGAAAACCCAGGAGTGAGTGCTGTCTCAGCGCTGTGTAGCCCTCAGCAGTGAGTGGTGAACAACAAGCGAGGCCACCGGTGGGTTTTTTTCGCGTCCTCCTGGTTGAGTGGCTCATACGATCCCCGTGACATTCGTGCACGATGATAAAACATACTTTCCACAACATGCTCAGAGGCGGCGAAGGGTTTTCAGATAACTGCAGAGTAGCGCGCTCCCGATCAAGCATCACTTCCTGACACCAAGCAGCGATGCGCCGTGTCTGAGAAGACTGCAATTAGTGTCGCGCACAAATTTCCCATTAGGGAGTATGGTAATCGTCAGCTGCATTTTAGATGCAAAGCATCTCTTGCTCGGGGCAATGTTCATCGTCATCCGTCTACACCTCTTCCCCTCTCCCCACCAGCTGTGCGACGACGCCGCTCTACTCCTCCACCCACTCCGCGCCAGCTGTGCGAAAGCGCGCGCTGCTCCTCCTTTCCTCCTCTCCGTGCCCCTCTCCTCCAATTGCTGCTTGTCCGATGACCTGAATGGACGCCAACAATTCTGTCAGCGAACTGGCTGGCACATTTTAAACCAGCGCCAGCCAGCTCACTCCCAGAACCGCGAGCAGCTCTGAAGACAAGGCTCCGCAGAGAAGACCTCGAGATGCAGTGCAGAACGCAAACGTCGACGCTGAGCAGCGGATCCAGATGGCGTTCGGCAATGCGACGCCGCTTCGAAACGTCAACGTCGAGCAACGGATTCCAAACTTCGAGAAAGTGAAGCCGCTTCGGCACGCCAACGTCGCCAAGCGGATCCGGATGCAACTAGTCAACTCATGCTTTGCATCACCACATAGTTCGCTTCGGGGAAATGGTGTAATTTTTTGACATATCTAACCATTCACAAGCATATTGGCCAACAGTTTTATGGTGTCGTTTGTTATTATTCGTGGTTATAAACGAACCGTAGGTCCAAGGAAACTCGGCCATGCGTCTACATTAGTCTACCGTAGGGAAGAGAAGGGAATACAAAAATTATTCGGCAATATCTCGTTCATTGTGTATGAATATTGTGTTTAGGTTGGTTAGTTCAAAGTTAAACACAAGGGTCTAAAATACTTTTTTAAATTTGTATGGAGGGTATATTTCTGAATTACACGAAATTAGAAAAACTCTGGGTAGTATTTATATTTAGGTATTTTATTTATTCACTTCTGCCAGCCTGAGTGCACTTACTTAGGCAGGAGTGTTAATACAAATATACTGTAACCAGGACGCTAGAGCAAACAGTATACGTTAAGAAAGCACACCTTAAGCCACAGCAACAAAAAAACAATACAATATTTGCCAACGCATTTTTTAAATTATTAGGAAGTAGTACAAACAAAATAAAGAGAAGAAAGAATCGAAGAAATGCTAATACCTATAAGAGAAATATACGTGCAAAGCAGTACGCACTAGTGAAAACAACTACAGGTGCACATTGATGAGCACGGTAAGATAAAAAACACTGCAACGACATAAAACAAAAAAACTTTACCTTGATGCGTGCGTTTACAAACAGCAGCAAAACAAGACTTCATACTTATACACATTGAGGGGGAGTAGAGAAAGCTTGTAATTACGTTTATAACAGCACTTCTTGGTGGGCCCGAGAATTTTTAGCAGCAAAAACACAGCACAAAGCAAATTAACACAGCGTTGTGCATAGAACCGAAGCAAACAGCGTCAAAGATGCAAAAACGGAGACCGCTGGTAGGTCGAGAGTGGATTTAT
This sequence comes from Haemaphysalis longicornis, assembly GCF_048455015.1. Taxonomy (NCBI): domain Eukaryota; kingdom Metazoa; phylum Arthropoda; class Arachnida; order Ixodida; family Ixodidae; genus Haemaphysalis; species Haemaphysalis longicornis. Next base: position 10,634,659 of record NW_027526407.1, on the reverse strand, counting down.
AAATTCTACTACGGTAGGGCGTTTGAATAAGCTTTGAAGAAAAGATTTCCTCATGGTAATTGGGTTTCAACAGAGCTACATTGAAACACGTTTGTGCGACAAAAAACTTAGTAACGGTTATTCCTTGGTATGAGCGCGTTTGACGAGTTGGAGCCATTGTGATTTACTTACTTTTGTTCGTGTCTAGTTTATTGTGGCATATTATAAAAGCTAGATTTAGCATGTCTCCATAACGTAAAACGTGCAAGTTTTCTCTTCATGGCTAAAAGAGACATAATGGGCATGTTTGCCAACTGTGGGAAATAAAAATAAATGTTGCCCTTTTTTTGCTCTTTCATCTTCGTCTTTGTCATTTGCATATAAGGGACCCGTACTGGGTCTTCATACTGTTGCGGACATCTAGTGTAACTTTTTTTTTTTTCTAGCAGCTTCAATTTCTTGGTTGAATTTTGCAATGTTGGTTTAATATAGTTAAGCTTCTAAATACTTTATACAAAGTGTGCATTGTGTAGTAATTCCACCGAAAATCAAGTGCCAACTGCAGAAAAATATAGGTCAATGGACACTATGTCCAAAAACAATTACCATCATAGGAGCGCATGGTCAGTCTATGTTTTAACGGGAGAGTGTATTTCCAACAGCTTTTCGAGTATTAGCATATATTGGCAACTTCAACCACAATTTATTTACTTCGTTCGGTGACGTGCCCAAGGTTATCTGAGCGTTGACAGATTACATTTTATTTTAAAGCACGCAATCATCGGCAAATAAGCGACCTTTTATTCGTGTGTCGCAACCCTTTGTGTTAAGAGACAGTAGTAATAAAATAGGGCTTAATGGATCCCGGCGGGATTGCAGAATGAACTACTTCGATTGGCGAAGTTACGTTTTGAGGACAAAGGCCTTGTCCCCGCTATGAAAGATATCCTTCACATTGTTACATTTACCAACCGATTTTTAAGAGATTTGATATCAAAAGAAGCTTTAGGTGTCACACATGGTCAAATGACTTTTCAAAATTAAGGTGAATGATATCAACTTGTCTCTTCCGGTCAAATGCAGGTGCGAGGTGATGATGTTCTTGTCAAATACGTTGTTTTCTTTCAATTGAGCTGGCGCTAGTAATGTTATGACACGAGGTTTTTCGTTCGTATTACTATGTTCTTACTTAAACTCTACAAGAGCAACTTTGAGTTTTGTGACAATATAATCTGGATCTGGCTGAATTTATAGTATTTTTTCTAGTAATATTACACGGCCTATGTATATTTTTCTATTTTGCAAAAGTGAAGTATGTTTTCTTCTTCTTGTCCTTTTTGTTCATGAACGATTTGCAGCTGCTCTCATATTAGAATAGTTGGTGTCGACGCCACAATGTACATTGTCAGCTATGTTCTTGCGTTTAAAAAAACCACTGATCTGCTTGCAAAAATTATTCTCTAATATTTTGGCGCAAGTACACTGCGCTATTACAAGCTGGTAAAAACTGAGCTGCAATGTTTCCAGCTTTTCAGAAATATCGGGGATTTTCGCAGGCTTTTCTAGCTTCATTCCGCGTACCTGACAAATAATTTATGTGGTATTACGTATATGCTAGGGGCCTCTAATATGCACAACTTAAGAGGTGAAATTTCGCCTTCTTCATGAA